>NC_133618.1:643590890-643960890 GCF_048593235.1 Sminthopsis crassicaudata | reverse complement strand
GAGAATGGCTGAATAAATTTTGGTATATGAATGTTATGGAATATTATTGTTCCATGAGAAATGACATGAATACAGAAAGGCTTTCAGAAACATACCTGAACTGGTGCTAAGTAAAATGAGCAGAAGTAGGAGATCATTATATACTTCAACAACAGTACTATATGATGATCAATTCTGATGGATGTGGCTCTCTTCCACAATGAAGTATCCTAATCAGTTCTCTTAATTTATTTGTAATGAACAGAACCAGCTACACCCAGAGAAAAAACACTGGGAAATGAATGTGAACCATAACATAACATTGCCACTCTTTCTGTTATTGATAGCTTGCATATTTGTTTTTTCTTCTTGGGTTATTTTCCCCTTCTTTCTAAATCTGATAATTCTTGTGCAACAAGATAACTGTATATGTATATATGTATATACACAAATTTTATTTAACATATACTTAAAGATATTTAACATGAATGGGACTACCTGCCATCTAGGGGTGGGGGTGGCAGAAAGGAGGGGAAAAGTTGAAACATAAGTTTTTGCAAGAGTCAATGTTAAAAAATTACTCATGCATATGTTTTGTATATAAAAACTATATAAAAGTCTATGAAGTTTCTTCTTAGACACATTTTTAAAATGGCAAAAATAACATAACTCAATGCTAACAGTGCTATGAAGAAATTACTAAATAAATTTATGTTTAATTTTTAAAATCTTTTTTGTTATCTGCTATAAGATTATTAAAACAATTATTAATTTTCATATAATTTTACCTTAATTAGTCATATGCTTGTAGATTTTCCCTAAAATGAAGATAAATGATAAAGTAAAAAATGTGACATTGTTATTGACAATATTAGAAGAATTAGAAAGTTGCAGCCAATTATTAGGAAATATGATTGCTAAATAAGACAAATATGATGACATTCAGGAAGAAAATATGAAATAATAAAAAGAAAAATAAATATTTTAATCAAGTACACAGAATTCTTATAAAAAGAATAATATGTATATAAACTATTAGAATAAAGGAAAAAAGATAAACGGTCACTAATAGAACAGTAAGAAGGATGTTGTGATTATGATATATATTTAAATTTATAAATTCAAGTATAAATGCTTATAAAGTATTTTTCTTTACTGGTTTTATATAAAACTAATAGTGAAAATAATAATAGCTATTTCTGGTAGTTCTGAAAATCTACACAAATAGGGATTGATTTAATAGAAAACAATATGTACACATGTACAAAACCACACTATATATGTAAACATGTATATATGTATATTACATATTCATATATGTACATACATATATATATGAGGCAAACACAAAAAATACAACAAAAAACAGGAGTAGAACATAGTAGAAAATATGGGGGGTTGATAATCAGTGATCTCAGACAAAGTCAGACTAAAATTTAACCATGTGGTCTGTCTACATTATATAGCAACCATATTAATATTGTTTTATATGCATATCTACATATGTTTAGATGTATATTTGTGCATATATCTGTATACGTGTATCTGTAATGTGTGCATGTCATATAGGTATGTGTGAAAATGGATATGGGTGGATGTGGCAAATGTAAAGATATTCAGGAAAAAAAGATGAAATAAAAAAGCAAAGTACATATGTACACCAAATACATATTTACAAGAATTCTTATAAAAAGTGGAGAGGTTTATATAAAATATAAAAATAAATGAAAAAAAGTAAAGGTACACTAAGAGAATATTGAGAAAGATTTGATTATATGTTGAAATTTATAAATTTGACTGTAAACGCATAGTTAGTTCTGGTAGTTTATAGCTTTTACATATTAAGGTTTGTAAATTGCTTTAAAATACTATCTCATTTTATCCTCACAATAAACCTGTTACATAGGCTTATTTTTTTATTTTAAAGATAGATAACTGAGACAGACAGAAAATAAGTGATATTGATATTTTCAGGTCACCCAGCTGCTATAAAATATCTAGGCTTATTTCTGACTGAAAGCAATTGATGCATCATTATTTTTCTTTTTAAAAATATTTACTTAAAACAAAGTACACAATTAGGAAAAAACAAAATAAGAAAAGAATGACAGAAAAGTGGGAAAAAATGTCATGTGCCCACCAGAAATCAGGAAAGATACAAAATATATAACAATAAATTTTAATTTTAAAAAATCAAGTATAATAGAAGCAATTATATTTCTTATCACACTGTATTTGCCTGTTTATTTTTTATAAAGGTTATTTTTCTTTGTTCTGATTCTATACTTTTTATTTTATTCTTTTCTTTCTTTCATCTTCCTTCCATATTCCCCAAGTAGGCTACCATTAGGAGCAAATATATATGTGTGTGTGTGTGTGTGTGTGTGTGTGTTTTGTATGTGTATATACGTATATATTTACATAGATATACCTACATGTAGACATACACACCTTATAGAGATACATGCATACATGCATATATAGGCATTTAAACATATGTAGATATGCATATAAATAAAATTAATATAGCTGATATAAAATGTAGACTTCTTATTTGACTGAATTTTTAAGTTTGACTTTGATATCAATGATTACTAGGCCTACTTTTTTTTCTAATACATTCTACTCCATTCCCAGTATATATGTTCTTTTATTGTAGCTGCTAAAACATGTCAGCTCAAGAACAATGTTTTGTAGGTGGTTTTTCTTCATCCCACTAGCTTTAATGCTTTCCCTGCTAAGATTTTTCTATTTGTCATATATTTTATAAATACTTATAGATGCACACAATATTTCCTTTGTTAGAATATTAGCTCCCTATGGACAGAAAATGTTTCTTTTGCTTTTGTCTTTATATTACTAGCATTTAGCACAGTATTCAGCACCTAGTAAATATTTAATAAATTATTGTTAATTAATTAATTCATTCAAATGACCAAGTCATTTACATCAATAGCAAACAACAAATTGTCAAGGAGAGATCCCTAGGGTACTCCACCAGCATATCTTTCTCAAAGTTTACCTTTATTCATTAATGATGACTCTTTGGATCTATTCATTCAGCCACTTCTGAATTCAACTAAATATACTATCATCTGGCCCATATCTTTCCATCTTGTTCACAAAGATCACATGGAAGCCTTTGTTTAATATTTTGTTGAAATTCAGAACTTTTTTAAGCCAAAGCATTTCACTGATGTAGTAATCTAGTAGCTTTGTTGATAAAGACAGTGGCAAAACTCAGCACATTTTTCTTCTTTTTTTTTGATACACAAATGTATATGTACTTGTCCATGCAAAATAATATAACAGAATGAGATCTCCTTTTTTTTTTTAAGGTGACTTGCTCAGAGTCACACAGCTAGGTCATGTTAAGTGTCTGAGGCCAGATTTGAACTCAAATCTTCCTGACTTCAGGGCTGGTGCTCTATCCACTGTGCCACCCAGCTGACACAGAAATGAGATATTCTAACAGAAGGTAGAGGAACAAGTGAAATAATAAATATGAAGTGTTATACCAATCTTGTATACAAAAACTAGCTAGCTAGCTAGAGAGTGGTGGTGGTGATAATAGTAGTAGTAGTAGTAGTAGTAGTAGTAGCAATAGTAGTAATAATAGTGGTGGTGGTAGTAGTAGTAGTAATAGTAATAATGGTGATAGTAGTAGTGGTTGTTGTAGTAATAGTAGTAGTATAGTTGTATCAGCAGCAGCATTAGCAATACTAGGAGGACTATTAGTATTAATGTGATTAGTAAATAGTGTGGCCTAAGCTGATTTTTTTCCGTTAGGAACCACACCTAAGTGTGAAAGGGCAGGTCTGTTCTCCAAAAGCCCCCACATCTGTGAATCATAACAACTCTGAAGAAATTAAAAATTAGCCTTTATTGACACAGATGTTGCTTGTGGATTGGGAATGAAATAAATTGGATACAAAGGGAAGAGGAAAGAGATCAGAGAATGCAACTACCTCTCAGTCTCCTTGTATCATTATCATCCTCTCCCACATTCTGCTGGTCTGAGTTGGATCCTCGGCAGCCACTGGCAGGTGGCTCCCATAACATCAACCCATAGCAGGTTGCTCCTGTAACACTTTTCCATGATATTATCAAAATCCTTCTGGAGTTAAAAATCCCTTAGCATGTCAAATTAGAAGGATAGACATCTATTATCAAATGATTAAAATATCATTTTAAAACAATCAGCTCCAGGTGGACTATGAGTGAGGTAGAATATGAAAATCATAGCCTTCTTAGAAAGTCAGCAGGAAAAGCAATTCTAAGAAGCCATAAAATATCCATGAAGAACTGGATATTTAGTATGTCTGAAGTCATTGGTCACAGTAAAATCATCACAACTTGGGGAAAAATCATTTAACTTCCAAAGGGCCTAAGATTACAATAATATGGTCTTACATATTAACTCTGGTCTTTCAACATACCTTAGAAAGATCAGGGAATCTTTTAGTTTTTGATTCTTTGATCTTCTGCATGCCTTATGCTCAAAAGATTTTTTTCCCTACATTAGTATATGTGATTTAACTATGGATGCTTTACCATAGTTCACAAATGTTTCTGAACTGTCAAAAGCTATGCTAAACATGCACCATTTCTATTTATTTCTTCTTATCAAATTCAAATGATTTCAAATCTGGAAATATCTCTAGATTGAACTTTTGATTTTCCTTAACAGATGGCCAATTAAGTTCAGAGGTGCTCATCATTAGAACTTTGAATATGAGAGGGAATTTTGTTTTTATTTTACTCTAGCATTTCACAAAGATGACGTACTAAATTACTAAGGAGAGATGACCTGGATTGGTAGAGTATTCACATTGATGAAATCAGAGACTCTTGCTACCCTTCAATTCACGTTCCCTTATGACATCCCATAGCATTGTGGTTTATTGAATGCCACAAAATAGGAAGAAAATCAGTGTACTTTTGTGATTATGACTGATATTTATTTTGTTGGCACAGAAATGCTTCATATTAGATTTAAGGATTGGTCAGAAATATTTTCAAATCCAAATATGTATTTTAAATACCATTGGGATATTAAAGATATTATCCTGTGTGATTATATAAAGTATAATCTATACACCTCAGAATTGCTCCAAGAGAAAGGATTCTACTGAATTTTCTTGGGACATTTATTGCATATATATCAAAATAGAAAATTCCTTCCAATGCTTTTCCTTCACAATCATAGGAATGATTTCAATTCCTAAGCCAATTTTCTTTCATGTTTTTGTCTTTTTCTCTCTATTCCTCTATTGTTATTCTCACTTTTTTTTAACAAACTATTTCATCTTTGTTAGTTCATTAAAAATTTGCCTCATTTTTGTCCCCTTCTTCCTTTCCTTTCATCACCATTGCCTTTTCACATCTGTTTGCTTCAATTCTTTTTGCAGCTACTATTCCAGGTGACATTCAAATGCTGTTTTAGATCTTTTCTTCTGATCTTCTACTAAATCATTAGGGGCCTTGTATGATATATGTGATATATGGTGAGACATGGTTAGTCTCACAAATAATATTAAGTTATAAGGGAACAATTTTATAATTTCTACTCTTGGTATATTTGAGTTTTTTTTCCTAATTCCATATTCCTAATAACACTTTGTCTTGTACATAGCTTATAAATATGTTGAAAGTAAATGTTGTTCAAACCAAAGAAAGCATAAATGACTCATTTAAAACCCTTCTGGACTAGATGGAAAAAACAGAACACTTTAAAAAACTGAAAGAGTGATGGTAAGTGAATATATCATATTAAAATAAAAAATGATGACAGTATGGTACAATAGAAAGCCTCAGGTCTTTTGGGTATAAATGCTGTTCCTCATCCTTACTATCAGTAATTTTAGTAAGGAATTACACCCTTCTGGCTTTGATATATTCATCTGTAAAATGTGGTTAAACTTTCAACTATTTTGAAGGCTGTTCACAAAAAAAAATATTATGGCATAAATATTTACTTGCTGTTGTTGCTGTTGAGTCATTTCAGCTATGTTGACTCCCTTTGAGCTAATTTGGAGTTTTCTTGACAAAGATACTGAAGTGCTTTGCTGTTTTCTTCTCCAGTGTTTTTTCTCTTTAATAAATGAAGAACTATGGCAAAAAAAGGTTTAAATTACTTTCACAAGGTCACATAGCTAATACATATTTAAGAATAGATTTCAACTCAAGTTCTCCTGACTCCAGACTGGGTACTTTATTCATGATACTATCTAATCATCCTCTTTAAATGCAACATCAGTGTAAATTGCAATTTGTTGTTGTTTGGTCATTATTCTATCTGACCCCATTTGATACTTTTTTATTATGTATTTTTTTATAATATTATCCCTTGTATTCATTTTTCCAAATTATTCCCCCCTCCCTCTATTCCCTCCCCCCCGATGACAGGCAATCCCATACATTTTACATGTGTTACCATATAACCTAGATAAAATACATGTGTGTAAATACCATTTTCTTGTTGCACAATAAGCATTAGATTCCGAAGGTACATGTAACCTGGGCAGACAGATATTAGTGCTAACAATTTACATTCACTTCCCAGTGTTTCTTCTCTGGGTGTAGCTACCTCTGTCCATCATTGATCAACTGGAAGTGAATTGGCTCTTCTTTATGTTGAAGATTTCCACTTCCATCAGAATACATCCTCATACAGTATTGTTGTTGAAGTGTACAGTGATTTTCTGGATCTGCTCATTTCACTCAGCATCAGTTGATGTAAGTTTCTCCAAGCCTCTCTGTATTCCTCCTGCTGGTCATTTCTTACAGAGCAATAATATTCTATAACCTTCATATACCATAATTTACCCAACCATTCTCCAACTGATGGACATCCATTCATCTTCCAGTTTCTAGCTACAACAAAAAGAACTGCCACAAACATTTTGGCACATACAGGTCTCTTCCCGCTCTTTAGTATTTCTTTAGAATATAAGCCCAGTAGTAGTACCGCTGGGTCAAAGGGTATGCACAGTTTGATAACTTTTTGGGCATAGTTCCAAATTGCTCTCCAGAATTTCTGGATTCTTTCACAACTCCACCAGCAATGTATTAGTGTCCCAGTTTTCCCACATACCCTCCAACATTCATCATTATTTGTTCCTGTCATCTTAGCCAATCTGACAGGTGTGTAGTGGTATCTCAGAGGTGTCTTAATTTGCATTTTTCTGATCAGTAGTGATTTGGAACACTATTTCATATGAGTGGATATAGTTTCAATTTCTTCATCTGAGAATTCTCTGTTCATATGATTTGACCATTTATCAATTGGAGAATGGTCTGATTTCTTTGCTTTTAAAAATATTTTCCCAATTTGTTACTTCCCTTCTAATCTTGTTTGCATTAGTATTGTTTGTACAGAAATTTTTTGTTTGATATAATCAAAATATTCTATATTGTGATCAATAATGATCTCTAGTTCTCCTCTGGTCATAAATTCCTTCCTCCTCCACAAGTCTGAGAGGTAGACTATCCTCTGTTCCTCTAATCTATTATCTCACTCTTTATGCCTAAATCATGGACCCATTTGGATCTTATCTTGGTGTATGGTGTTAAGTGTGGATCCATATCTAATTTCTGCCATATTAATTTCCAATTTTCCCAACAGTTTTTTCCAAATAATGAATTTATATCCCTAATGTTGGTATCTTTGGGTTCATCAAAGATTAGATTGCTATAGATGTACCCTTTTTTGTCTTTTGTATCTAATCTGTTCCACTGATCTACCGGTCTATTTCTTAGCCAATACCAAATGGTTTTGGTGACTGATGCTATATAATATAGCTTTAGATCAGGTACACTTAGACCACCTTCTTCTGAGTTTTTTTTCATTACTTCCCTTGCAATTCTTGACCTTTTATTCTTCCATATGAATTATGTTGTAATTTTTTTCTAGGTCATTGAAATAGTTTCTTGGGAGTCTGATTGATATAGCACTAAATAAATAGATTAGTTTGGGGAGTATTGTCATCTTTATTATATTCGCTCGGCCTATCCAAGAGCACTTTTATCTCTGGACAGTTCTCTTTGATAATTTCCTGTAAATAGAATCTAGGCTCTTTTTTTGGTCATAGTTTTCTGGAAGTCCAATGATCCGCAGATTATCTCTCCTAGATCTATTTTCCAGGTCTATAGATTTTCCCAGTAAGTATTTGAAATTGTTCTCCAGCTTCTCATTTTTTTTTGTTTTGTTTGACTGATTCTTGGGTTCTCTGTGAATCATTCATTTCTATTTGTTCCATCCTGACTTTTAAGGAGTTATTTTCTTCTTTCACAGTTTTTAGTTCTTTTTGTAAATGCCCAATTTCATTTTTAAATAAATTATTTTGCTCTATTGAATTTTTTTCCATTTCCCTAATTTTTTTTGAGAATTATTTTCTTCTTCCAATTCAGAAATTCTATTTTCTTGAGACTTTTTTATCTTTTCCAATTCAGAAATCCTACTTTCCTGTGTTTTTTTAACCTTTTCTAATTCATAAATTTTGTTTCCCTGCATCTCCTGTGAATTTTTTCCAACTCCAATTTCAGGACGTTGTTATTCTCTATCATAGCTTCCCTTTCCTTTCCCCATTTTTCTTCAAACTCCCTTAATTTTTTAAGAGTTTCTTCTAGGAGAGAGTTATGTGATGGGGGGCAGGAATTGTTCCCCTTTAGGTTGTTATCTGCTGTCTCTCTGCTGTTAACTTCCTCGGGGTTGGATACCCGCTCTTTCTCTGTGTAGTAGGAATCTATGGTTTTTTTGGCTTTTTTGCTCATATTTAAAAAATCTTTTGGGGTCTGTCCCTGGGGTAGGAAATAATTTATTTACTTCTTTAACAGCTTCCTCCCAGACTGGATGGATGCAGCGGCTCCTGCACCTGAGCTAAGATAGAGCTCTGGGAGAGAGTTCCCCACCCCCTCCCTGGAAGGGCCTCAGAGGTGATTAGCACTGCTGTGCCCGAGGGCGTTGAACAGTAAAGACAGCACAAAGCCCAGCCTATGTGTCCGGGTGGGGCGTGTATGTCTTCAGCAGGTGACTTGAAAAGCCCATGTGCTCAAACTGGAAGTGTCTGCCAGAAACCGCGGTACCTAGTTCAAAGGTTCCGCTTCTCTGGGACTTCCTGGAGCTGAGTTCCACTCCCTCCAGCTAAACTAGGCAGTGTGTGTTGCCTTGGGCCGTATCCACCCACATGTCAATCTCTTAACTATTCTCAGGTGGTAGCTGAGGCCACACCCCCTGGTGCCGACATCTGCTGAGTCACCTCCAGGGTCCAGGGAAAATCTAATCTGAGTTTTAAAATATTTTGGCTTTCTCTTCTGAACTGGTAAATAATTAGCAGAGAAGAGCTAACAGCCTGTGCCAGATTCCTTTACCTCAGTGGCTTCTCTGATCCCAGAGCCCTTCCCAGCGCAATGGGCAGAGTATGCTAGCACCCAGCCGTCTGTGCTGGCCTCTCTTCTTCCTCCGCTGGGGACTGACCTTTTCTGTTGAAACTCCAGATTCTCTTCAGCTGGTAAATCGTGCTTCCATTCCTTGTGGTATCTATCAGTCCTGGGCTTATTTTGAGACTTAATTTATCTAATTGGTTGTGAGGGAGTGAGGACGTTCACAGAGTCGTGTGTTTCTTCTCCGCCATCTTCAATTCTGACTCCAACATCAATATTCATTAAGGAAATTGGTCTATAATTTTCTTTCTCAGTTTTCGATCTACCTGGTTTAGGTATCAGGACCATGTCTGTGTCATAAAAGGAGTTTGGTAGGACTCCTTCATCCCCTATTTTTTCAAATAATTTATATAACATTGGGGCTAATTGTTCTTTAAATGTTTGGTAGAATTCACATGTGAATCCATCTGGTCCTGGGGTTTTTTTTTCCTGGGGAGTTGATTAATAGCTTGTTCTATTTCTTTTTCTGAAATGGGACTATTTAAGCAATTTATTTCCTCCTCTGTTAATCTAGGGAGCCTATATTTTTGGAGGAAGTCATCCATTTCACTTAAGTTATCAAATTTATTGGCATAAAGTTGGGCAAAGTAACTCCTTATTATTTCTCTAATTTCCTGTTCATTGGTGGAAAGATCCCCCTTTTCATTTATAAGATTAACAATTAGATTTTCCTCTTTCTTTTTTCTGATCAAATTTACCAAAGGTTTATCTATTTTATTGGCTTTTTCATAAAACCAACTCTTGGTTTTATTTATCAATTCAATAGTTTTTTTTTTTTTTTTACTTTCAATATTACTGATTTCTCCTTTTAATTTTTGTATTTCAAGTTTAATTTTTGGTTGGGGGTTTTTAATTTGGTCTTTTTCTAGCTTTTTAAGTTGCAGGCCCAATTCATTAATTTTCTCTTTCTCTATTTTCTTCAAATAAGCCTCTAAAGATATAAAATTTCCTCTTATTACTGCTTTAGCTGCATCCCACAAATTTTGGTATGATGTCTCATCATTGTCATTATCTTGGGTGAAATTATTAATTGTTACTATAATTTGCTATTTCACCCAGTCATTCTTTAAGATGAGATTGTTCATTTTCCAATTACTTTTTGGTCTATTTACACCTAACTTTTTATTGAATGTAGCTTTTATTGCATTGTGATCTGAGAAGAATGCATTTATTATTTCTGCCTTCCCACATTGAATTTTGAGATCTTTATGTCCTAATATATGGTCTATTTTTGTATAGGTTCCATGAACTGCTAAGAAGAAAGTATACTCCTTTCTATAACCATTAAGTTTTCTCCAAAGATCTATCATACCTAGTTTTTCTAATGTTCTATTTACTTTTTTAATTTCTTTCTTATTTATTTTGTGGTTTGATTTGTCTAATTCTGAGAGTGCAAGGTTGAGATCTCCCACTATTATAATTTTACTGTCTATTTCTTCTTGCAATTCTCTTAACTTTTCCTTTAGAAAGTTAGATGCTATACCACTTGGTGCATAAATGTTTAGTATTGATATGGCTTCATTATTTATGCTACCTTTTAGCAGGATATAGTTTCCTTCCTTATCTTTTTTAACTAGATCAACTTCTGCTTTTGCTTGATCTGAGATAAGGATAGCTACCCCTGCTTTTTTGGCTTTACCTAAAGCATAATAGGCTCTGTTCCAACCTTTTACCTTTACTCTATATGTATCTCCCTGCTTTAAGTGTGTTTCCTGCAGACAACATATTGTAGGGTTCTGATTTTTGATCCAATCTGCTATCCATCTCCGTTTGATGGGCGCGTTCATCCCATTCACATTTACAGTTAAAATGACTAATTCTGTATTTCCTGCCATCATATCATCCCCAGATTATGCTTTTTCCCTTGACCCCCTTATCCCCTTCCCCAATATTTAATTTATAGATCCCCCTTGTGACGCGCAGCCCTCCCTATTTTTAGTATCCCTCCCTCCTCCCTCCAAGTCCCTTCACTTATTCTCCTTTTCCTTTTCCTTTTCCTCTCCGCCCTTTTAATGAGGTGAGAGAAAATTCTCTGAAAAACAAATATGTCAATGATTTACTCTTTGAGCCTCTTCTGATGAGAGTAAGATTCAAACAATGATTCTCCCACTCACTAAGTTCCCTCAGATATGGTGTATTTTCTATGCCTCTTCCTGGGATATAGTTTCCCTCTTTTTATCATTCCTTCCCCTTTTTCTGAAACGACCTCCTTCCCTTTACTACACCCCCCTTTTTTTCTTTTATATCAGTGAAATCAAATTATCCATGAGTACTTTTTATATACCCACAACAGAGTTACAGTTCTCAAGGGTTCTGTGTACCTTTTTCTGTTTCTCTTCAGTCTTGTGGATATAGATCAAATTTTTTGTTTAAGTCTGGTTTTTTTCTTAGAAACATATAGAATTCCTCTATTTCATTGAATGACCATCTTCTTCCATGGAAAAAGATGCTAAACTTAGCTGGGTAGTTCATTCTTGGTTGCAGTCCTTGATCTTTTGCCTT
Source organism: Sminthopsis crassicaudata (assembly GCF_048593235.1). Classification (NCBI taxonomy): domain Eukaryota; kingdom Metazoa; phylum Chordata; class Mammalia; order Dasyuromorphia; family Dasyuridae; genus Sminthopsis; species Sminthopsis crassicaudata. The sequence continues at coordinate 643,948,965 of NC_133618.1, read as the reverse complement.
ACAGAATATCAGGTTCCAGGCCCTTCTATCTTTTAATGTGGAGGCAGCCAGATCTTGAGTCACCCTTATTGTGGCACCTTGGTATTTAAATTGTTTTTCTAGCTGTTTGCAAGATTTTCTCCTTTGTGTGGTAATTCTGCAGCTTAGCCACAATATTGCGTGGTGTTCTTTTTTTAGGGTCTATTTCAGAAGGCGTTCGATGAATTCTTTCCACATCTACTTTCCACTCTGTTTCTATTATCTCTGGACAGTTCTCTTTGATGATTTCCTGTAAAATAGAATCTAGGCTCTTTTTTTGGTCATAGTTTTTGGGAAGTCCAATGATCCCCAGCTTATCTCTCCTAGATCTATTTTCCAGGTCTATAGATTTTCCCAGTAAGTATTTGATGTTATTCTCCAGCTTCTCATTTTTTTTTTTTTTTTTGTTTTGTCTGACTGGTTCTTGGGTTCTCTGAGAATCATTCATTTCTATTTGTTCCATCCTGACTTTTAAGGAGTTATTTTCTTCTTTCACAGTTTTTAGTTCTTTTTGTAAATGCCCAATTTCGTTTTTAAATGAATTATTTTGCTCTATTGAATTTTTTTCCATTTCCCTAATTTTTTTTTGAGAATTATTTTCTTTTTCCAATTCAGAAATTCTATTTTCTTGAGACTTTTTTATCTCTTCCAATTCAGAAATCCTAATTTCCTGTGATTTTTTTAACCTTTTCTAATTCACAAATTTTGTTTCCCTGCATCTCCTGTGAATTCTTTATTTTTTCCAACTCCAATTTCAGGACGTTGTTATTCTCTATCATAGCTTCCCTTTCCGTTCCCCATTTTTCTTCAAACTGTCTTAGCTTTTTAATAGTCTCTTCAAGAAGAGTTATGTGATTGGAGGCAGGAATCGTTCCCCTTTAGGTTGTTATCTGCTGACTCTCTGCTGTTAACTTCCTTGGGGTTGAATACCAGCTCTTTCTCTGTGTAGAAGGAATCTATAGTTTTTCTTGGCTTTTTGCTCATACTTAAAAAATCTTTTGGGTCTTTCCCTGGGGTAGGAAATTATTTATTTATTTCTTGACCAGCTTCCTCCCAGACTGGATGGATGCAGCGGCTCCTGTTCCTGAGCTAAGAGAGAGCTCTGGGAGAGAGTTCCCCACTCCCTTCCTGGAAGTGCCTCACAGGTGACTAGCACTTCTGTGCTTTGAGCTTTGTGCTTTGTGCTTCTTTGCTGTGCTGTGTTCTAGCGGCTTCCCTGAGGTTTGAGACAGAACAGTAATAGCGACACAAAACCCAGCCTATCTGTCCCGGTGGGGCGTGGATGTCAGCAGCAGGTGACGTGAAAAGCCCCTGTGCTCAAACTGGAAGTGTCTGCCAGAAATCGCGGTCCCTAGTTCAAAGGTTCCGCTTCTCTGGGGCTTCCGGGGCTGAGTTCCACAGCCTTTAGCTGAGCTACACAGTGTGTGTTGCCTTGGGCCGTATCAGCCCACTTCTCAATCTCTTAACTAGTCACAGGTGAGAGCTAGGGGCCACCCACAGTGCCGAGATCTGCTGAGTCACCCCCAGGATCCGGGAACATCTAATCTATCTTTGAATTTTTAAAGTGGTTTAGATTTCTCTTCTGAACTGCTGTATTATAATCAGAGATGAGCTAACAGCCTGTGCCAGATTCCTTTATCTCTGTGGCTTCTCTGATCCCAGAGCCCTTCCCAGCGCGATCAGCGCAGTGTGCTAGCACCCAGCCGTCTGTGCTGGCCTCTCTTCTTCCTCCCCTGGGAACTGACCTTTTCTGTTGAAACTCCAGATTCTCTTCAGCTGGTAAGTCGTGCTTCCAGTCCTTGTGGTATCTATCAGTCCAGCGCTATTTCTGAGGCTGATTTATCTGATTGGTTGTGAGGGAGTAAGGACGTTCACAGAGTCGTGTGTATCTTCTCTGCCATCTTGGCTCCGCCCCCCCCATTTGATACTTTCATGGCAAAAATATTAGTTTGCTGTGCTATTTTTTTTTCCATTTCATAGTTGAGGAATTGAGATAAATAGGATAAAGTGACTTGACCAGAGTCATATAGCTAATAAGTGTCTGAGGGAATATTTGAACTCAAGAAGTTGACTCTTCTTGACTTAAGGCTCACCTTTTATTTACTGTGTCTCCTGGATACCAAAATTACAATTAATAATCATAAATATTAAATTATTTGTATATCTGGGAAATATATTTTCTGAATATCTCTGGTTAAGTCATGATTAGCCAGAATAGTCTGAGTTTTGATGCTTCAGGCAATAACTTTCTTTGATGTCAAATTTCCTGACAGTAAACAGATAAAACTAAAGAAAACAGAACATTTTAGAAAAGAATTAAGAAAGAAGAACTATTTCTATTAAAACACTAGAAATAAAGGGAATAGTCCTTAAAATGATAAGCAACATCTATCTAAAATCATCAGTAAACATTTCATATAAAGAATATAGGCTATAAATATTCACAGTAAGGTCAAGAGTGAAACAAGGATGACCATTATTCAGAAGTGTTATTCAATATTGTCCTTAAAATGTTACCATTAAGAATAAGAGAAGAAAAAGAATTGGAAGCAATTAGTATAGACAAAACTATCATTCTTTGCCTAAGATATGATGACATGCTTAGATTATTCTAGAGCGTCAACTAAAAAGCTACTTGAAATAATTAAGAATATTAGCAAACTTACAGGGATAAAATAAACCCACAAAAGTCACCTGCATTTCTATATATTATGAACAAAGCCAGCAATAAGAAAAATGAAGAGAAATTCCATTTAAAATAACTATAAAGACTATAGAAACTATGAGTCTACTAGACAAATAAGCCCAGGGATTATATTTATACAGTTGTGAAACACTTTTTGCACAAATAAATTCATATATAAACAATTAGGAAATATGAGTTGCTCATTGTGGGGAGAGCTAACAATAAAAAATTGCAATGTTACCTACGTTAATTTTTTTATTCAGTGACATAGCAATCAAACTACAAAACAAACATTTTTGGGGGCTTGAAAAACATAACAAAATCTATCTGGAAGAACAAACTGTCAAGAATATCAAGAGTATTGATGAAAAAAAGCAAAAGAAGATGACCTAGCAGCACCAGACTTAAACTATTTATAAAGCAACAATCATCAAAACTGTTTGATACTGCCTAAAATTAGAGTGGTAAATCATGGAGTAGTTTAGTTACACAAGACAAAGTAGTCAATCATTATAGTAATCTATCTACTGTTGAATAAACCCAAAGACTCTAGTTTTTGGCATAATTATTCATTATTTAACAAAAACTGCTGGGGAAATAATATGCCAAATTGGTCAAATAGACCAATATTTCACATTCTATACCAAGATGATGTTGAAATGGGTACATGATTTATACATAAAAGATGATATGAATTTATATGAAATTAGCAGAGCAAGGAAGAATGCACCTGTCAGGTATCTGGAAAAAGAAAAAAAAAAACCTCATGACCAAAAAAGAAATAGAAAACATTATGAAATATAAAATGAACATTAATTACATTAGATTAATTTTTTTTTGCTCAAATAAAACCAATGCAGGCAAAATCAAAGAAAAGTAGAAAACTAGAAAATAATTTTACAACCAGTGTTTCTTTTTATTATTATTATAGCTTTTTATTTACAAGATATATGCATGGGTAATTTTTCACCATTGACAATTGCAAAACCTTTGGTTCCAATTTTTCCTTGCCTTCCTCCCACCTTCTCCCCCAGATGGCAGGTTGAGCAATACATGTTAAATATGTTAAAGTATAAGTTAAATACAATATATGTATACATGTCCATACACTTATTTTGCTGTACAAAAGGAATTAGACTTTGAAATAATTAATATACAATTAACCTTGAAGAAATTAAAAATGCAAGGGGACAAAAATAGAGAGATTGGGAATTCTATGAGTGATTCATGCTCATTTCTCAGAATTCTTTCGCTGGGTGTAGCTGGTTCAATTCATTACTGCTCTATTGGAACTGATTTGGTTTATCTCATTGTTGAAGAGGGCCACTTCCATCAAAATTGATCATCATACTATTTCTAGCCATATAAAAAGATGCTCCAAGTCATCATTAATCAGAGAAATGCAAATTAAGACAACTCTGAGATACACTGCACACCTATAAGACTGGCTAGAATAACTGGAAAAGATAATGCATAATGCTGGAGGGAATGTGGAAAAACTGGGACACTGATGCATTGTTGGTGGAGTTGTGAAAGAATCCAACCATTCTGGAGAGCAATCTGAAAGTATGCCCAAAAAGTTATCAAACTGTGCATACCTTTTGATTCAGCAGTGTTACTACTAGGCTTATATCCCAAAGAGATTTTAAAGAAGGGAAAGGGAGCTATATGTGCCAAAACGTTTGTGGCAGCCCTTTGTGTAGTGTCCAGAAAATGGAAACTGAGTGGATGCCCATCAATTGGAGAATGGTTGAATAAATTGTGATATATTAAAATTATAGAATATTATTGTTCTATAAGAAATGACCAGTAGGATTATTTCAAAAAGACCTGGAGAGACTTGCATGAACTGATGCTGAATGAAATGAGCAGGACCAGGAGATCATTATGATCTTCAACAATAATACCATATAAGACCATCAATTTTGAAGGACGTGGCTCTCTTCAACAATGAGATGAACGAAATCAGTACCAATAGAGCAGTAATGAATTGAAGCAGCTACACCCAGCGAAAGAACTCTGGGAAGTGAATATAAACCACTCATAGAATTCCCAATCCCTCTATTTTTGTCCGCCTGCATTTTTTATTTCCTTCACAGGTTAATTGTGTACTATTTCCAAGTCTGATTCTCGTTGTACACCAAAATAACTGTCTGGACATATATACATATATTGTATTTAACTTATATTTTAACATATTTAACATCTAGGGGAAGGGGATTGGGGGAAGTCGGGGGAAAATTGGAACCAAACGCTTTGCAATTGTTGGTGCTCAAAAATTACCCATGTATATATCTTGTAAATAAAAAGCTATAATAATAAAATGAACATAATTTACCTGTGAAATCTATAGAGAAAAGAAAATAATTATACAGGATAAACAGAACATTATGGGATGTGAAATATAATTTTACATTTTGATTACATTGAATTAGAAAGGTTTTGTTCAAACAAAAGTATTACAGTGAAGATTAGAAGGGAAGCGTTTTTTGGGGGGAATGTTACAACACAGTTTTCTGATAAATGATTCATTTTTAAGTATTTAGAGGGCTGAATCTAATTTATAGGAATATTAGTCATTCTAGGAAAAGATAATAATGAATGTTGGAGGGGATGTGGGAAAAAACTGAGACACTAATACATTGTTGATGGAGATGTGAACTGATTCAACCATTCTGGAGAGCATTTTAAAATATTCCCAAGGGCTATCAAACTCTGCATTCCCCTTGATCCAGAAGTATTTTTACTAGACTTATATCCTAAAAAGATCATAAAAGAGGAAATGGGACACACATGTACAAAAATGTGCATGGCAGCCCTTTTTATAATGGCAGGAACCTGTAAACTGAGTGCATTCCCATGAGTTGGAGAATGTCCGAGTTAAATTGTGGTATATGAATGTTATGGAATATTATGGTTCTATAAGAAAGCATAAGCAGTATGATTTTAGAGATGTCTGGAGAGACTTATATGAACTCATGCTGAGTGAAGTGAGCAGAACCAGGAGATCATTTTACTTGACAACAATAAGACTATATGGTGATCAATTCCGATGGACATGGTTCTTCTCAATAATGGGATGATTTAGGCCAGTTCCAATAATCTTGTGGTTTTGAGAGCCATTTGCTCCCAGAGAGAGGACTATGGTAACTGAGTGTAGATCACTACATAGAATTTTCACTTTTTGTTGTTGTTTGCTTGCATTTTGTTTTCTTTCTCATTTCCCCCCTTTTTGATCTGATATTTCTTATGTAGCACAATAATTGTGGAAACATGTATAGAATAATTGCAAAAATTTTTAAAAGAGTATCAGTCATTACCCAATTGGTAAATTATCCAAGGACAAGAACAAGTAGTTTTCAGATGAAAAAATCAAAACTTTCTGTACTCATATAAAATTCTATAAATATATATTAATTAAAGAAGACTGAAAAAAAACCCTAAGGTACGACCTCACACTTAATAAATTGACTAATATGTTGGAAAAAAAATGATAAATGTTGGAGAGAATGTGGAAATGAGGATGCTAAAATATTGTTGGTGATGTTCTGTACTGGTGTCCAAATATTCTGGAAAGCAATTTGAATTATGTTCAAAGGACTATAAAAGTGTGCATATACTTTGATTCAGAAATACCACTACTAGATCTATGTCCAAAAGACATTTTTTTAAAAGTATAAAATTACCTATATCCACAAAAATGTTTATAGTAGCTTTACTGTGTTGGAAAAGATTTGGAATTTGAGGGCATGACCATCAATTTGGAAATGACTGAATAAGTTACAATAAATGAAGATAATGGAATAGTATTATTCTATAAGAAATGATCAACAGGTTGATTTCAGAAATTCCTGGAGAGATTTATAGTAACTGATGATAAGTGAAACCAAGAGAACTATATACACAATAACAAGATTTTGTAATGATCAACTGTGATGGAGTTGTTTTTTTCAACAATGAGAGGAAGTTCTAACAGGCATGTTATGGAGAGAATCATCTGCATCCAAAAAGAGGTCTGTGGTGACTGAAAGTAGATCACAACATAGCATTTCACTTCTCTTGTTGTTTGCTTGCATGTTCTAATTTTTTTGATTATTGGTATAGATTATTGCAGGACCTGTGCTCTTTTATTTTAGCTTCTGATAAATCTTGTACAATTGTAAATATAGCTCCAATATATTTGAATTTTTTTTCTTGTTTCTTACAAATTTTTTCTCTTTGATCTGGAAGTTATAAAATTTAGCAATTCCTATCTGTTTTCCACAAAGGATATGTTTTCCAGTGGTGATCTGTAGATTATTTTTATTTTCTACTTTTCCCATATGTTCTTTTATTACAGGACATTTTTTTGGATTATTTCTGGTATTATTGTGTCAAGGTAGTTCAATCCTTATATTTTTTTCTGTTCTCCAGATTTGTTGTTTTTCTAGAAGTTATTTCACATATTGTTCTATATAAATGGCTGAAACTCTGAATAGGTGCTAAACTAGTAACATTTTCTAGGTGAAATGGGGCAGATATTAGGAAAAGATTCTCCCCCAGTCCCAGTTCCAACCCCACCCCCACCCTGAGGGGTGCTATAGAAAGCATACTTAAGTTGATGAAGGGACAAGGCTTACTTGTACCTTGGGAGCAGATCTGTGCACTCTTGGGTACATTAGAACGCACATCGCCTTGCTTCTTAAAGGAAGAAGATATAGGGGCAGATAACTGGAACCAAGTAGGAAATCAACTGTGAGATACTACAATGATAAAACTCCTGATTCAATTTCCAAGGAAACATTCTATATATACAACATAATACAATTGGCCTTAAAAAATCCTGCAAGTTATTGAAGAAAGAAAAAAAGAAAGAAAGAAAGAAAGAAAGAAAGAAAGAAAGAAAGAAAGAAAGAAAGAAAGAAAGAAAGAAAGAAAGAAAGAAAGAAAGAGAAGAAAGAAAGAGAGAAAGAAAGAGAGAAAGAAAGAGAGAAAGAAAGAGAGAAAGAAAGAGAGAAAGAAAGAGAGAAAGAAAGAGAGAAAGAAAGAGAGAAAGAAAGAGAGAAAGGAAAGAGAGAAAGGAAAGAGAGAAAGAGAGAAAGAAAGAAAGAAAGAAAGAAAGAAAGAAAGAAAGAAAGAAAGAAAGAAAGAAAGAAAGAAAGAAAGAAAGAAAGAAAGAAAGAAAGAAAGAAAGAAAGAAAGAAAGAAAGAAAGAAAGAAAGAAAAGTTTTCAGAACAGTCAGATTAGGAAGTGTGAGGAAAAAGAGGAAGACTAAAGACAAATTAATGGCTATATCACCAAAGAGCTTGAGGACTTAAGTGAAGTTGAAGGGCATGGTGATTCTCACTCTCACAAGGCAGCTTTAACATTGCCTATGGAGCAAGTTTTTGACATGCCCCCATCAACTTCACCTTCTGGAATGAAGGGAGAAGAGGGACAGGGAGGGGCAGTTATATCACCAGCACCTCTTTCTCCCCCCACCCAGCAATCACCAACTCTTATGACTAGATTACAAAAGGCATTGCTTGAAGCCACAGCAGAAGGGCAGAATCCAGCTGATGTGAGAAATGTATCCTATGATTCAACAGTTTAATTCTTCAGGTCAAGAAAGTAGAAGATACACACCTTTTGATCTAGAAATCCTCAAAGACCTAAAAAGGGCTTGCTCTCTTTATGGGGCTACATCATGTTATGTTAAGATGTTATTACAGAATTTGGCTTATGAAGTCTTAAACCCTAGGGACTGGAAATCTATAGCAAGGGTATGTTTAGAATCTGGACACAACTTGTTGTGGCTTTCTGAATATAGTGAACTATGTAGGATACAAGCCCAAAGAAATAGTCAAAGTGAAGTTAATCCTCCAATCACCTGTGACCTATTGACAGGTGTAGGTTCTTATGCAGATACTTCAGTACAGATTAATTACCCCATGCAGCATATGAGTAGATTCCTGCTGCTGCTATCAAAGCATGGGGTTTTATCCTGGGTAAACACAACAAGGGAAAGGCCTTTACAAAAATGGCACAAGGGCCAAATGAACCCTTTGCTGATTTTGTGGGATAGTTGCAGACAGTTGTCATACGAACTATTGGTGAAAATGCAACAACAGAAATTATGTTAAGTCAATTTGCTAAAGAAAATGCTAATGAGGTTTGTAGAAGAATTATTCTAGGACTACACAAGGATGCTCCTTTAGAGGAGATCATAAGACACTTTGCCACAGTGGGCACAAATGCCATTTATAGCCAGGCTATAATTCAGATTTCCCAAGATCAGAACATGGGAAGGCAGGGTCCCTTTTGTCAAGGGACTTCCAGGGAGACTTTAAGATGCTTCTCCAACAACAAAATAAAGAGGGAGCCACAGGTAACCCTAGAGAACTTCTAAATCTAACTCGTTATACTATTAACTTCTTGATTTTTGAGAAAAATGCACTGGCTTCAGCAGACAGTTTTTATAATCCAATGGAAGGGCAGTGTGCAGTGTGAGCAGCTCCACTATCTTTAGATAATCATCAGGTGGAGAGATCCAAAAAGTGGTGAATGGAAGGGAACAGATAGGTTAACTGCTTGGGGAAGAGGGTTTGCTTGTATCTCTACAGATGGAGAGGGAATCAGATGGGTGCCAATGAGCCATATTCACCTTGTCCATCAGAGACAGATAGAGCAGCTCCTTGAAATGAAGGAGAAGATTCAAGAAACATTGGTAGTTCTATCACTGATTGTGCCCACCACTGAAAGAGCTTGGCAATTATGGCATTTGACTCATAGACATCAAAAAATTTTGGACTTCAAAACCCTCAGGGATCATTGGATTCCCTAGCACATGAAACAATGGACAATAGAGTGGTTTTGGACTATCTCTTGGCTTCTGAAGGAGGCATATGTGTGATTGTTGGAAATCTTTTACAACACCATATTGATTCATATTGTTTGTTATATCACTGCTTGCATGTACAATTCATGTTTGTTACACCACATTGAGCCTGCACCGGCTGTGGGGAGAGCCTGTGCTTTATTTCTATGTGCTTGGGTAATACCTCCTATGCTGATGGGGTTGTACATACTGTTTCTAGTAAGATCCTTAAGCCCAGAGACCTGCTAGCTATATCTGGCTTAACTCCCCACTTCCTTTTAGTGTTTTTCATCTTTCTTCCATAGAAATCAGGGCAGGCATGATCATCTCCTCTTTAGTGCTTTCACCTCCCTTGCTGAGAAGTCAGGAGGTCATGACCACCTCATTTTTGTTGTTTTCACCTCCTTTCCCTAGAAGTCAGGGATGGTATGACCACCTGTGTTCTGAAACAAAAGAAAGTGGGAGATGTAAAGGGCTGAAACTCTGAGTTGATGCACTGGAATCAGACAACAGATCACTCAAGGTTTACAGGAAACTATATTGTTTGGCATTTTAATTTTAGGGTTCCTTTCAGTAGGTGATTGATGATTTTTTTCAATGTCTATTTTACTCTCTATTTCCAAAACATCTGGGCAGTTCTCTTTGATAATTTCCTGGAAAATAGTGTCCAGGCTTTTTTATTCCTCACATTTTTCAGGGATTCTGATTATTCTCAAATTGTCTCTCCTGGATCTGTTTTACAGGTCTGTTGTCTTTCCAATAAGGTACTTGACATTCTTTTCAATTGTTTTGTTTTGGGGCGAGAGCCAAGATGGTGGAGAAGATACATGTGAATTTGTAATCTCCCTTCTTCCCTCATAACCAATTAGTTAAATAAACCTCAAAAATAACACTGGACTGATAGAAACCATAAGGATTAGAGGCACAACTTACCAGCTGAAGAGAATCTGGAGTTTCAACAGAAAAGGTAAGTTCCAAGGGGAGGAAGAAAAAAGGCCAGCACAAATGGTTAGGTGCTAGCACACTCTGCCAATCGGGCTGGGAAGAACTCTGAGATCAGAGAAGCCACTGAGATAGAAGAATCTGACACAAGCTGTTAGCTCTTCTCTGCTTATAAAACAGTAGTCCAGAAAATAAATCAAGCCACTTTAAAATATAAAGTCAGATCCTAGATCCACCCAAATCCAGAAGTTACCTAACAGATCTCGGCACTTCTGTGAAGCCGCCTTCTGCTGTCTGTGGCTTCACCTTGGGGTAGGTAAGAGCCTGAACAGTGGGGACACAGACTGAGGCAACATCTAATCCACATATTGCCGGACTTAGCCTGAGGGTGTGGAACTCTAGCAGCCAGAATTCCCAGATAAGTGGAACCTTTGAAATAGGGAGTGCGGTTTCCAGGTAGTTACTTCCAGTTTGAGTGCAGGGGCTTTTCACATCAGCTGCTTATATCCACACCCCACAGGACACATTGGCTGGGCTTTGTGTTGCTTTTACTGTTCAATCTTAAACCTCAGGGCAGTCACTAGGACACACAGAGGGCTTCTTCACTGGGCAACCCTCACAGTGCAGCCCTACTAATCACGTCTAAGGCATTTCCAGGGAGGGGGAGGGAAACTGTTTCCCAGAGCTCTCTCTTAGCTCAGGCACAGGAGCCACTGCATCCATCCAGTCTGGGAGGAAGCTGGTAAATTAAAAAATAAATAAACTTCTTACCCCAAGGGCAGACCCAAACAGATTTTAACAATGAGTAAAAATCTGAAGAGAACGATTGATTCCTTCTATACAGAGAAAGAGCAGGTGCCCAACCCCAAGGAAGTTAATAGCAGAGAAGCAGCAGATAACAGCCTAAAGGGGAATGATACCTGCCTTCCATCACATAACTCTCTCCTAGAAGAGACTATTAAAAAGTTAAGAGAGTTTGAAAAAAAATGGGGAAATGAAAGAGAAGCTATGAAAGAGAATAACAACGTTCTGAAAATTGAGTTGGAAAAAAATAAATAATTCACAGGAGAAGCAGGGAAACAAAATTTGTGAATTAGAAAAGCTAAAAAATCACAGGAAAGTAGGATTTCTGAATTGGAAAAAGAAAACAACTCTCTAAAAACAATTAGGGAAATGGAAAAAAATTCAATAGAGCAAAATAATTCATTTAAAAAATCAATTGGGCATATATAAAAAGAATTTAAAAATGTGAATGAAGAAAAGAATTCATTAAAAATCAGGATGGAACAAATAGAAATGAATGATTCCTTGAGAACCCAAGAATCAGTCAAACAAAACAAAAAAACAAATGAAAAGGTAGAGAATAACGCAAATACTTACTGGGAAAATCTATAGACCTGGAAAATAGATCTAGGAGAGATAACCTGAGGATCATTGGACTTCCTGAAAACTATGATCAAAAAAAGAGCCTAGATTCTATTTTACAGGAAATCATCAAAGAGAACTGTCCAGAGATAATAGAAACAGAAGGGAAAATAAGCATTGAAAGAATTCATCGAATACCTGAAAAAGACCCTAAAAAAAGAACTCCATGAAATATTGTGGCTAATAGAACTACCAAACAAAGCAAAACATATTGCAAGCACCTAGAAAAAACAATTCAAATATCAAGGTACCATAATAATGGTCACTCAAGATCTGGCTGTCTCCACATTAAAAGAACAAAGGGCCTGGAACCTGATATTACGAAAGGCAAACGATCAAGGATTGCAAACCAGAATAACCTACCCAGCTAAGTTTAGCATTTTCTTCCATGGAAGAAGATGGTCATTTAATGAAACAGAGGAATTCCATTTGTTTCTAAGAAAAAAACCAGACTTAAACAAAAAAATTGATCTACATCCACAAGACTGAAGAGAAACAGAAAAAGGTAAAAAGAACTCTTGAGAACTGTAACTCTGTTGTGGATATATAGAAAGTCCATATGGATAATTTGATTTTATTGATATAAAAATGGGGGAGTAGTAAAGAGAAGGGGGTAGTATCAGAAAAAGGGGAATGAGTGATAAAAAGAGGGAAACTACATCCCAGGAAGAGGCATAGAAAAATATGCCACATCTGAGGGAATTTAGAGAGGGGGTGAAACATTGTGTGAATCTTACTCTCATCAGAGTAGGCTCAAAGAGTAAATAATTGACATATTTGTTTTTCAGACAATTCTCTCTCACCTCATTAAAAGGGGGGAGAGGAAAAAGGAAAAGGAAAAGGGAAATAAGGGAAGGATACAAGAAAATGGAAGGGATTCAAAAGGAGGGGGAAGGGATACCAAAAAGGGAGGGCTGAGGATCACAAGTGGGGTTTATAAATTAAATATTGGGGAAGGAGTTCAAGGGGGGTCAAGGGAAAAAAAGCATAATTTGGGGATAATATGATGGCAGGAAATACAGAATTAGTAGTTTTAACTGTAAATGTGAATGGGATGAACTCTCCCATCAAACAGAGTAGGATAGCAGACTGGATCAAAATTCAGAACCCTACCATATGTTGTTTACAGGAAACACACTTAAAGCAGGGAGATACATATAGAGGAAAGGTAAAAGGTTGGAGAAGAATCTATTATGTTTCAGGTAAAGACAAAAAAGCAGGGGTAGCCATCCTTATCTCAGATCAAGCAAAAGCAGAAGTTGATCTAATTAAAAGAGATAAGGAAGGAAACTATATCCTGCTAAAAGGTAGCATAAACAATGAAGCCATATCAATACTAAACACATATGCACCAAGTGGTATAGCATCTAACTTTCTAAAGGAAAAGTTAAGAGAGTTGCAAAAAGAAATAGACAGTAAAACTATAATAGTGGGAGATCTCAACCTTGCACTCTCAGAATTAGACAAATCAAACAACAAAACAAATAAGAAAGAAATTAAAAAGATAATAGAACATTAGAAAAATTAGGTTTTATAGACTTTTGGAGAAAACTGAATGGTGACAGAAAGGAATATACTTTCCTCTCAGCAGTTCATGGAACCTATACAAAAATTGACCATATATTAGGACATAAAGATCTCAGGAAGGCAGAAATAATAAATGCCTTCTTCTCAGATCACAATTCAACAAAAACTACATTCAATAAGAAGTTAGGGGTAAATAAACCAAAAAGTAATTTGAAACTGAATAATATCATCTTACAAATGACTGAGTGAAAGAAAAATTATAGAAACAATTAATAATTTCACCCAAGATAATGACAATGATGACACATCATACCAAAATCTGTGGGATGCAGCTAACACATTAATAAGGGGAAATTTTATATCATTAGAGGCTTATTTGAACAAAATAGAGAAAGAGAAGATTAATGATTTGGGCCTGCAACTTAAAAAGCTAGGAAAAAAAAAACAAATTAAAAAACCCCCAATCAAAAATCAAACTTGAAATACAAAAGTTAAAAGGAGAAATCAATAATGTTGAAAGTAAAAAAAAAAGAAAAAAACTATTGAATTAATAAATAAAACCAATAGTTGGTTTTATGAAAAAGCCAATAAAATAGATAAACCTTTGGTAAATCTGATCATAAAAAGGAAAGAGGAAAATCAAATTGTTAGTCTTACAAATGAAAAGGGAGATCTTTTCACCAGTGAATAGGAAATTAGAGAAATAATGAGTTACTTTGCCCAACTTTATGCCAATAAATTTGATAACTTAAGTGAAATGGATGACTTCCTCCAAAAATAGGCTCCCTAGATTAACAGAGGAGGAAATAAATTGCTTAAATAGTCCCATTTCAGAAAAAGAAATAGAACAAGCTATTAATCAACTCCCCAGGAAAAAATCCCCAGGACCAGATGGATTTACTTGTGAATTCTACCAAACATTTAAAGAACAATTAGGCCCAATGTTATATAAACTATTTGAAATAAATAGGGGATGAAGGAGTCCTACCAAACTCCTTTTATGACACAGACATGGTCCTGATACCTAAACCTGGTAGATCGAATACTGAGAAAGAAAACTATAGACCAATTTCCTTAATGAATATTGATACTAAAATCTTAAATAAGATATTAGCAAAAAGACTTCAGAAAATCATCCCCAAGATAATACACTATGATCAAGTAAGATTTATACCAGTAATGCAGGGCTGGTTTAGTATTATAAAAATATTAGTATAATTGGCCATATTAATAATCAAATTAATAAAAACCATATGATCATCTCTATAGATGTAGAAAAAGCATTTGATAAAATCGAACATCCATTCCTACTAAAAAGGCTTGAGTGTATAGGAATAAATGCAATATTCCTTAGAATAAGCAGGAGCATATATTTATGACCATCAGTAAGCATAATAGGCAATGCAGATAAACTGCAACCTTTCCCAGTAAGATCAGGAGTGAAACAAGGTTGCCCACTATCACGACTGCTATTCAATATTTTATTAAAAATGTTAGCCTCTGCAATAAGAGTTGAGAAAGAGATTAAAGGAATAAGAGTAAGTACCAAGGAAATTAACCAGTCACTCTTTGCAGATGATATGATGCTATACTTAGAAAACCCCATAGATTCTAATAAAAGTTATTAGAAATAATTCACAACTTTAGCAAAGTTGCTGGATACAAAATAAATCCACGTAAATCCTCAGCATTTTTTTTTATCACCAACAAAATGCAACAGCAAGAGATTCAAAGAGAAATTCCATTCCAAACAAATATTGAGAGTATAAAATATTTGGGAAAACATCTACCAAAGGAAAGTCAGGAATTATATGAGCAAAATTACAAAACACTTGCCATAAAAATAAAGTAAGATTTAAATAATTGGAAAGACATTCAGTGCTTTTGGATAGGCCGAGCGAATATAATACAGATGACAGTACTCCCCAAACTAATCTATTTATTTAGTGCTATACCAATCAGACTCCCAAGAAACTATATTAATGATCTAGAAAAAATAACAAACTTCATATGGAAGAATAAAAGGACAAGAATTTTAAAGGAATTAATGGAAAAAAAAGTCAGATGAAGGTGGTCTAGGTGTACCTGATCTAAAGCTATATTATATAGCATCAGTCACCAAAACCATTTGGTATTGGCTAAGAAATAGACCGGTAGATCAGTGGAATAGATTAGGTACAAAGGACACAAAAGGGTACATCTATAGCAATCTAATCTTTGACAAACCCAAAGATACTAACATTTGGGATAAAAATTCATTATTAAAAAAAAAAAAAAAAACTTTTGGGAAAACTGGAAATTAGTATGGCAGAAATTAGATATGGATCCAAACTTAACACCATATACTTAGATAAGATCAAAATGGGTCCATGATTTAGGCATAAATAATGGGATCATAAATAGATTAGAGGAACAGAGAATAGTCTATCTCTCAGACCTGTGGAGGAGGAAGTAATTTATGACCAGAGGAGAACTAGAGATCATTATCAATCACAAAATAGAAGATTTTGATTACATCAAACTAAAAAGTTTCTGTACAAACATTATTAATGCAAACAAGATTAGAAGGGAAATAACAAATTGGGAAAATATTTTTACAGTTAAAGGTTCTGAGAAAGGTCTCATTTCTAAAATATATAGAGAACTGACCCTAATTTATAAGAAATCAGACCATTCTCCAATTGATGAATGGTCAAAGGACATGAACAGACAATTCTCAGATGAGGAAATTGAAATTATATCCCTCATATAAAAGAGTGTTCCAAATCACTACTGTTTAGATAAATGCAAATTAAGACAACTCTGAGATACCACTACACACTTGTCAGATTGGCTAAGATGACAGGAACAAATAATGATGAATGTTGGAGGGGCTGTGGGAAAACTGGGACACTAATACATTGTTGGTGGAGCTGTGAAAGAATCCAGCCTTTCTGGAGAGTAATTTGGAACTATGCCCAAAAAGTTATCAAACTGTGCATACCCTTTGATCCAGCATTGCTGCTATTGGTAGTAAAAAGGGGAAAGGGACCTGTGTGTGCCAAATATTTGTGGCAGCCCTTTTCATAGTGGCTAGAAACTGGAAGATGAATGGATGTCCATCAAATGGAGAATGGTTGGGTAAATTATGGTATATATGAATGTTATGAAATATTATTGCTCTGTAAGAAATGACCAGCAGGATGAATACAGAGAGGTTTGGAGAGAATTACATGAACTGATGCCGAGTGAAATGAACAGAATCAAAAGGTTGCTGTACACTTCAACAACAATACTATATGAGGTTGTATTCTGATGGAAGTGGATATCTTCTACATAAAGAAGATCCAACTCACTTCCAGTTGATCAATGATGGACAGAAATAACTATACCCAGAGAAGTAACACTGGGAAATGAATTTAAATTGTTAGCACTACTGTCTATCTACCCAGTTTACTTATATCTTCGGAATGTAATACTTAATGTGCAACAAGAAAATTGGATTTACACACATATATTGTATCTCTGTTACACTGTAACACATGTACAATGTATGGGATTGCCTCTCTTCTAGGGGAAGGAGGGAGGGAGGGAGGGGAAAATTTGGAAAAATGAATACAAGGGATAATGCTATAAAAAATTACTCATGTATATGTACTGTCAAAAATTTTATAATTACAAAATAAAAAAAAGAACAAAAGATTTGGCAATTGTCAATATTTTAAAATTACCCATGCATATATCTGATAAATACAATCTATTAAAATAAAATAAAAATTAAAAAAACCATTGGTTTGTTTTTCTGGTTTTCTTGACTACTTCTTGGTTTCTCCTTGAAACATTAATTTCTACTTGTTCAAGTCTAATTTTCAATTATATATTTTCTTCATTCACTTTTTTATATGTTTTTGTAATTGTCCTATTGTGTTTTTAAGTTAGTTTTTTTTCTTCTGTGGAATTCTTTTCCATTTCATGAATTTTATTTTTTAGAGAGCTGTTTTCTTTTTTTAACTCACTAATTTTATTTCTCCATGATTTGATCTCTTTATCCACTCAGGATGACTTCTCCAAGCTTTCTTGCCAAGCTTCTCTTTCCTTTTCCCATTTCTCTTCTATCTCTCTTGTGAGAGCCTTTTTGATTTCCTCTATGGGAGTTTTGTGTATTGAGAAAGCAGCTCATATTCCCCTTAGGGGATTCCTCTGGAGATAATCTGCTTTTAGTCTCTTCAGAGTTTGAAGTGGGCTCTCTCTCTCTCTCTCTCTCTCTCTCTCTCTCTCTCTCTCTCTCTCTCTCTCTTTATATATATATATATATATATATATATATATATATATATATATATATATATATATATATATATATATATATATATACAGAAACTGTTGATGGTTAGAGTCCTTTTGAATTTTTTGTTAATTTTTTCAGACTGGGAATCCAATAGAACAAATTGACAAGAGAAATAATTGGTCTGTTTCTGGGGGGGATGGGGCTGGACAGTGTTACTGGGCTTCTTCTACAGGCTGAGGGAGACAGTAGCTAGGCACTAACAGGACAGTGATGGCTGTGATGTGTCTGTGCTCTGAGGCTCTCAGCCTCTGAGGCTCTGAGGCTCGAAGATCATGCTCAGTTACTCTGGCTGGGCGTGGGGGATGCTGGGTCTGGAGAGACAGCTAGCTTTCCAGGGTTTTATTCTTTACTTCTGGTGTTTACACCTTCTCTGCTGCTCCTGGCTTGTGGCCAAGATGGAATATCCACACTGGAGTAAAGGTCGTTTCACAGAAACAGAAGAGACCCCACCCCTTCCCCCTTGGGTCTGCACAGTGTGACCTGCCTGCCTTGCTCTCACTGCCTGCCCTCAGTCTGAGCCCAATCTTTTAGTCCCCTCCCCTGAGCAAACACAGACCTTCTCTGGGAAATTTCAAGGATGTCTTCTGTTGGTGATTATTTGTGGTTTTTTTTTTTTTCCAGCCAAGCATTAATTCTGAGGCTTGTCATGAAGTAAATTCTGAGAGAAAATGCAGAGCTTAAGCAGCTGTGTGCCTCCTCACCACCATCTTGGCCGCAAGTCCCCCAGTTTTAATTTTAACACATAATTTTTTGTTACCATTTGTATCTATTTTGCCATTTGATTCATTCTATTTTTAATGTAATATTTGTTCTGTAGGTTGTTGTTGTTGTTGTTGTTGTTGTTTTTTACAACTGACTTATTATGTTTTTAATTGCTTTCTTTTTTCCAAGCTGTCAACTGTGTAATGCATACCTCTCATTTCTTTCCTCACTTTTTCTTCTACCTCTGTTACATTCCTTTTAAAATCTTTTATGAGGGCTTCCAAGAAGACTCTTTTGTCTTGAAATCAATTCATTTACCATGTGTCCTCATCTGAGTTAGTGTTTTAGCCTTCTCTGTAACCCTACTAGCTTTCTATGATTTAGTTTTTTTTTCTCTTTCTTTCTCATTTGTATTCTTTCTTTTTTCCTATTTTGTTATTTTGTGCCTATTTTGTAACTTTTAAGCTTGAGATCTGCTCCTGGAATAAAAAGTGCAATGTCAATAACTTCTTGTACATCTCTGAGTCTTAACTTTGATTACAGAGCTCTATTGTATTTGGCCTGTATCCCAAAAAAGATCATAAAAAAGGAAAAAGGAGTCAAATATGCAAAAAAATGTTTGTAGCAGTCCTGCTTGTAGTGGCAAACAACTGGAAAGTGACTGAATGCCCATCAGTTGAGGAATGATTGAATAAATTCTGGCATGTATACATATATGTGTGTGTGTGTATGTGTGTATGTATATGTGTGCATGTGTGTATATCTATATGTGGATATATACACATTTATACATATATACATATATATATGTATACACACAAATATACATGTTATGAAATATTATTGTTCTATAAGAAAAGTTCATCAGGATGATTTCAGTAAGGCCTTGGGAGATTTACATTACTTGATGCTAAATGAAGTTAAGTAGATCCAAGAGAACAGTATACACAATGGCAACAAAATTATGTAACAATTAACTATAATGGACTTTGCTGTTTTAAATGATTAGATCATTTGGGCTAATACCAATGGACTTGTGATGGAGAGAGCTATCTCCATCCAGAAAAAACTATGAAGAATGAATGTGGACGACAACATAGTATTTGCATATTTTAATTGTTGTTTGCTTGCTTCTTTTTCCTTTCTTTCTCATTTTTTTTCTTTTTGATTTGATTTTTTTATGCAGCATGATAAATGTGGAAATATGTGAAGAATTGCACATTCAGCATATATTGGATTGCTTGCTATCTAGGGGAGGGGGGTGGGTGAAGAAATGGAGTAATGTTTGGATCACAGGGTTTTGCAAAGGTAAATGTTGAAAAGTATCTTTACATATCTTTCAAAAATTAAAAACTATTATTAAACTTTTTTTAATGAAATATGGCTCTCCTTTCAGTGTGAAAATTGTATTTTACAATACCTTTACAGGTTAAGAGATTTTATGAAGGTATTTTCAGAGATAATTTTAGGGACCTATAAGTTTTTAGTTCTTCCAGATTGATATTTTTTTTTATTTATTTTTTTCTTTTTTTCTTTATAATTTTTTTCACAGTATATATGCATGAGTAATTTTTAAATAATATTATCCCTTGTATTCATTTTTCCAAATTATCCCCTCCCTCCCTCTACTCCCTCCCCTTGATGACAGGCAATTCCATACATTTTACATATGTTACAATATAACCTAGATATAATATATGTGTGTAAATACCATTTCCTTGTTGCACATTAAGTATTAGATTCTGAAGGTATAAGTAACCTGGGTAGATAGACAGTAGTGCTAACAATTTACATTCACTTCCCAGTGTTCCTTCTCTGGGTGTAATTGTTTCTGTCCATCATTGATCAATTGGAAGTGAGTTGGATCTTCTTTATTTTGAAGATAAGTTTGATATTTTTTAAAGAGAAGTGTTGACTACTCTCCTAGCTTTTGCTCTAGTCTGTCATAATAACCCTTTTGCATTGAAAAAAAGAGAAGAAGGTCTCGATTCTACTGCAGATGGAAGCTTTCATGTGCTAATGCTCCTTTTTCTACTGGTACTGCCATTCATTACTGCTACTTACCATACTCAGAGTATGACCAAAGCAACAACTCTTGCCTCAGGGATAGCAGATATCCCTGTGATCTATTTCTGATCAGCCATTCAAACCCCTTAATATTTATAAACTGAGAGATCCAGAAGCTTTCACTGCTGCTTCTAACGTGGTGGTTTCTTAGATCTGCTCCTGGTTTGCTAGGGTTGGGGTTGTGCTAGCTTAACATGTGCTTTACTGTGTTGTACTCTCACTGAGGTGCAAAAAGTAATTCTGCCAATCTTATAAATTTCATTTGTTGTTCTCCTCAATTCCCATGGATTTGGTAATCTTCTCTATGTTGATAGTTCTCAGATCTACTCATCCAGTCCTTACTTTTCTGATAGTCTCTAGTCTTGGATCTCCAGCTGCCTATTTGTTGTCTCAAATTGACTGTCTTATAGACAACTAAAATAATACATCTGGAATTGAACTTATTTTTTTTCTTACCCATATCCTTTTAAACTGTATCTATTACTGTTAAGGATACCATAATCTTTCTAATCAAAAAGATCTGCAAGATAGATATTATTTTTTTTTATTTTTTATGTAATTCCACTCTGCCAAATCCAATATGATGCCAACTAATGTCAATTTTATCTCTTAAATCATATAATTCTTAAGCTATCTTATGTAACATATGTCAAATATGTCTTTGCTCATCTCTGATAGTGCAACTACCCTAGAATTACCTCATGTGAAGACTTTTCTAATAGTGTTCTCTTGGATTTCCCTGACACTGATTATGTTGAAAGGATCTTCCTAAAGCATAGATCTAACCACATCACTCCCAACTCATTAAATTCAGTGATTCCCTATAACTGCTAAGACTAAATGTAAAATCATCTATTTTGCTTTCAAAATCCATAATAACAAGAACAACTAACTCCAATGCGATATAAACTATTTGAAAAAATAGGGATTGAAGGAGTCCTACCATATTCCTTTTATGTCACAGACATGGTACTGATACCTAAATCAGGTAGATAGAAAACTGAGAAAGAAAACTATAGACCAATTTCCTTAATGAATATTGATGCTAAAATCTTAAATAAGATATTAGCAAAAAGAATTCAGAAAATCATCCCCAGGATAATACAATATGGCCAAGTGGGACTTATACCAGGAATGCAGGGCTGGTTTGATATTAGGAAAAGTATTAGTATAATTGACCATATTAATAATCAAATTAATAAAAACCATATGATCATCTCAATAGATGCAGAAAAAGCATTTGATAAAATCCAACATCCATTCCTATTAAAAACACTTGAGAGTATAGGAATAAATGGACTATTCTTTAAAATAATAACGAGCACATATTTAAAGCCGTCAGTAAACATCATATGTAATAGGGATAAACTAGAACCACTCCCAATAAGATCAGGAGTGAAACAAGGTTGCCCACTATCACCATTACTATTCAATATAGTACTAGAAACACTAGCCTCCGCAATAAGAGCTGAGAAAGAGATTCAAGGAATTAGAGTAGGAAATGAGGAACTCAAATTACCACTCTTTGAAGATGACATGATGGTATACTTAGAGAACCCCAAAGACTCTGCTAAAAAGCTATTAGAAATAAATAATTCAGAATTTTAGCAAAGTTGCAGAATACAAAATAAATCCACATAAATCCTCAGCATTTTTATACATTACCAAGACTATCCAAGAGCAAGAGATACAGAAAGAAATTCCATTCAAAATAATGGTCGATAGTATAAAATATTTGGGAATATATCTACCAAAGGAAAGTCAGGAATTATATGAGCAAAATTACGAAACACTTGCCACAAAAATAAAGTCAGATTTAAATAATTGGAAAGACATTCAGTGCTCTTGGATAGGTTGAGCAAATATAATTAAGATGACAATACTCCCTAAACTAATCTATTTATTTAGTGCTATACCAATCAGACTCCCAAGAAACTATTTTAATGACCTAGAAAAAATAACAACAGAATTCATATGGAACAAGAAAAGGTCGAGAATTTAAAGGGAAGTAATGAAAAAAAAAATGAAGGTGGTCTAGCTGTAACTGATCTAGAATTATATTATAAAGCAACAATCACCAAAACCATTTGGTATTGGCTAAGAAATAGATTAGTTGATCAGTGGCATAGGTTAGGTTCACAGGGCAAGATAGTGAATAAAAATAGCAATCTAGTCATTGACAAACCAAAATATCCCATCTTTGGGGGTAAGAATTCATTATTTGATAAAAACTGCTGGGAAAACTGGAAATTAATATGGCAGAAATTAGGCATGGACCCACATTTAACACCACATACTAGGACTTCCGGCCAAGATGGCAGCGTGGAGGCAGACAGCTGCTTGAGCTCCTCGTTTTCTCTCAGAACTTACTTCATGACAAGCCTCTGACTTAATGCTTGACCCAGAAAGAAATCCACAAATTATCACCAAGAGAAGACATCCTTGAAAGTCGCCAGAAAAGGTCTGTGTTTGTTCGGGGGAGGGTCAATCAGACTGGGCGCAGACTGAGGGCAGACAGCCAGAGCAAGACAGGCAGCTCACACAGCTCAGACCGGAGGGGGAGGGGTGTGATCTCTGCCATTTCTGTGAAAGGGCTTTTGCCCCAGTGTGGATGCTCCGTCTTGGCAGCAAGCCAGGAGCGGTGGAGAGGGTGTAAACACCGGAGGTGAAGATTAAAACCCCAGAAAGCCAGCGTCTCTCAGAGCCCGGCCACCCCCAACCCCCACCTGGACTGACTCGGTGCGTTCTCAGAGCCTCAGAGCGCAGACTCAGTGCAGTCATTGCTGTTCTGTTAGTGGCTCTCTGCTGCCCTACCCCCAGTCTGTAGAGGAAGCCCATTAATACCATCCAGCCCTATCCCCCGCAAAACAGACCAATTGTTTCTCTAGTCAGTTTGTTTTCTTTGATTCCTACTCTGACAAAATGAACAAAAAATTCAAAAGGGCTCTAACCATTGACAGCTTCTGTGTGGAGAGGGAGCAGACTTCAAATGCTGAGGAGACTAGGAACAGACTGTCCCCAGATGTATACCCTGGGAGGGATATAAGCTGCTCCTCAATACAAAAGAACCTCATAGAGGAAATCAAAAAGGCTCTCACAAGAGAGCTGGAAGAGAAATGGGAAAAGGAAAGGGAAGCTTGGCAAGAGAGCCTGGAGAAGTCATCCCATGCATTCAAAGACAGAATGGATAAAGAAATCAAATCATTGAGAAACAAGATTAGTGAGCTGGAAAAGGTAAACAACTCCAAGGAAAATAGGATTAGTGAGCTGGAAAAGGTAAACAACTCCAAGGAAAACAGTATTAGAGAGCTGGAAAAAGAAATCAGCTCTCTAAAAAAATAAAATGGATACAATGGAAAAAAATTCCATAGAAGATAAAAACTTATTTGGACAATTACAAAGAGATATAAAAGAAGTGAGTGAAGAAAATACATCATTGAAAATTAGACTGGAACAAGTAGAAATGAATGACTCAAGGAGAAACCAAGAGGGAGTCAAGCAAAACCAGAGAAATGAAACAATTGAAAAGACTGTCAAGTACCTTACCAGAAAGACAACAGACCTGGAAAACAGATCCAGGAGAGACAATTTGAGAATAATCGGACTCCCTGAAAAATGGGAGAAAAAAAAGAGCTTGGACACCATTTTCGAGGAAATTATCAAAGAGAACTGCCCAGACTTTTGGAAACAGAGGGTAAAATAGACATTGAGAAAATTCATCGATCACCTACTGAAAGGGACCCTAAAATCAAAACGCCAAGAAATATAGTGGCCAAGTTCAAGAACCATCAGACAAAGGAAAAGATATTGGAAGCTGCTAGAAAAAAAACAATTCAGATATGGAGGATCCACAATAAGGATAACACAGGATCTAGCAGCGTCCACATTAAAAGAACGCAGGGCCTGGAACATGATATTCCGAAAGACTAAGGAACTTGGTATGCAGACAAGAATAACTTACCCAGCAAGAATGAGCATCGTTTTCCAGGGAAGAAGATGGACATTTAACGAAATAAATGAATTCCATCTATTTTTGATGAAAAAACCAGACCTACATAAAAGGTTTGATCTTCAAATACAGAACTCAAGAGACTTCTAAAAAAGGTAAAAAGAAATCTTGAGAACTATACTTCTGTCAAAAAAATATGTAAAGAACATATGTACAATTTGTCTTAGAAACTAGAGGTGGAAAGGAGATTATATCATAAAAAAGTATAAAGTGGTGGTACTACATCTCATGAAGAGGCAAAGGTAACCTATTATATCTGAGAGAAAGAAAGGAGGGAGATGAACATAGCGTGTATCAATAGACATATTCGATTTATGGTGAAACTTCTTCCACTTCATTGAAAAGTGAAAGGGAAGGAGTAAGCTAAGGGGAAGGGAATACAGTAATTTCGAGGAAAAGGGATAAAATAAGGGGAGGATCTTTAAGGTGGGGGAGGGATCCTAAAAAGGGAGGGCTGTGAAAAGCAAGTGGTGTTTACCAGTTTAATACTGGATAGGAGGGTAAAAGGGAAGGAAAGGGGAAAAGCATAAGCATGGGTTAATAGGATGGCAAGCAATATAGAATTAGTCCTTCTAACCATAAATGTGAATGGGGCAAACTGCCTCATAAAGAGGAAGCAGTTAGCAGACTGGATTAAAAGTCAGAATCCTACCATATGTTGTTTACAGGAAACACACCTGAAACAGGATGAGACATTCAAAATAAAAGTAAAAGGGTGGAGCAGAATCTATTATGCTTCAGGCAAAACCAAAAAAGCAGGAGTAGCCATCCTCATCTCAGATCAAGCAAAAACAAAAATTGATCTAATTAAAAGAGATAAGGAAGGGCATTATATCCTGCTAAAGGGAAGCATCAATAGTGAAGTAGTATCAATATTAAACATGTATGCACCAAGTGGTGCAGCATCTAAATTCTTAAAAGAGAAATTAAGAGAGCTGCAAGAGGAAATAGATAGCAAAACTATAATAGCGGGAGATCTCAACCTTGCACTATCAGAATTAGAAAAATCAAACCACAAAATAAATAAGAAAGAAGTCAAAGAGGTAAATAGAATACTAGAAAAGTTTGATATGATAGATCTTTGGCGAAAGATAAATGGAGACATATACTTTCTTCTCAGCAGTTCATGGAACCTATACAAAAATTGATCATATACTAGGGCATAAAAACCTCAAAATCAAATGCAGTAAGGCAGAAATAGTAAATGCATCCTTTTCAGACCATAATGCAATCAAAATAACATTTAATAAAAAGCCAGGGGAAAATAGACCAAAAAATAATTGGAAACTAAATAATCTTATACTAAAGAATGATTGGGTAAAACAGCAAATCATAGACATAATTAATAACTTCACCCAAGAAAATGACAATAATGAGACATCATACCAAAATGTGTGGGATACAGCCAAAGAAGTAATTAGGGGAAGTTTTATATCTCTACAGGCCTACTTGCATAAAGTAGAGAAAGAGAGGGCCAACGAATTGGGATTACAACTAAAATTGCTAGAAAAGGAACAAATTAAAAACCCCCAGACAAATACAAAACTTGAAATTCAAAAAATAAAAGGTGAGATTAATAAAATTGAAAGTAAAAAAACTATTGAATTAATTAATAAAACTAAGAGTTGGTTTTATGAAAAAACCAACAAAATAGACAAACCCTTAGTAAACCTGATTAAAAAAAGGAAAGAGAAAAAGCAAATTGATAGTCTTGAAAATGAAAAGGGTGAACTCACCACTAATGAAGAGGAAATTAGAACAATTGTTAGGAGCTACTTTGCTCAACTTTATGCCGATAAATTCGATAACTTAAATGAAATGGAAGAATACCTTCAAAAATATAGCTTGCCCAGATAAACAGAGGAAGAAGTAAATAGTCTAAATAGTCCCATCTCAGAAAAAGAAATAGAACAAGCTATTAACCAACTTCCTAAGAAAAAGTCCCCAGGACCAGATGGATTTACAGGTGAATTCTACCAAACATTTAAAGAACAACTAACTCCAATGCTATGTAAACTATTTGAAAAAATAGGGATTGAAGGAGTCCTACCAAATTTCTTCTATGACACAGACATGGTACTGATACCTAAACCAGGTAGATCGAAAACTGAGAAAGAAAACTATAGACCAATTTCCTTAATGAATATTGATGCTAAAATCTTAAATAAGATATTAGCAAATAGACTTCAGAAAATCATCCCCAGGATAATACACTATGACCAAGTGGGATTTATACCAGGAATGCAGGGCTGGTTTAATATTAGGAAAACTATTAGTATAATTGACCATATTAATAATCAAATTAATAAAAACCATATGATCATCTCAATAGATGCAGAAAAGACATTTGATAAAATCCTACATCCATTCCTACTAAAAACGCTTGAGAGTATAGGAATAAATGGACTATTCCTTAAAATAATAAGGAGCATATATTTAAAACCTTCAGTAAACATCATATGTAATGGTGATAAACTCTAACCTTTCCCTGTAAGATCAGGAGTGAAACAAGGTTGCCCACTATCACTATTACTATTCAATATAGTACTAGAAACTCTAGCCTTGGCAATAAGAGCCGAGAAAGAGATCCAAGGAATTAGACTAGGAAATGAAGAAATCAAATTGTCACTTTTTCGCAGATGACATGATGGTATACTTAGAGAACCCCAAAGACTCTGCTAAAAAGCTATTAGAAATAATTCAGAATTTTAGCAAAGTCGCAGGATACAAAATAAATCCACATAAATCCTCAGGATTTTTATACATTACCAACACAATCCAACAGCAAGAGATACAAAGAGAAATTCCATTCAAAATAACAGTCGATAGTATCAAATATTTGGGAATATATCTACCAAAGGAGAGTCAGGAATTATATGAGCAAAATTACAAAACACTTGCCACAAAAATAAAGTCAGATTTAAATAATTGGAAAGACATTCAATGTTCTTGGATAGGCCGAGTGAATGTAATAAAGATGACAATACTCCCCAAAATAATCTATTTATTTAGTGCTATACCAATCAGACTCCTAAGAAACTATTTTAATTACCTAGAAAAAATAACAACAAAATTCATATGGAAGAATAAAAGGTCGAGAATTGCAAGGGAACTAATGAAAAAAAAGTCAGAGGAAGGTGGTCTAAGTGTACCTGATTTAAAGCTATAGCAACAGTCACCAAAACCATTTGGTATTGGCTAAGAAATAGACTAGTTGATCAGTGGCATAGGTTAGGTTCACAGGACAAGATAGTGAATAAAAATAGCAATCTAATCTTTGACAAACCCAAAGATCCCAAATTTTGGGATAAGAATTCATTATTTGACAAAAACTGCTGGGAAAACTGGAAATTAGTATGGCAGAAACTAGGCATGGACCCACATTTAACACCACATACTAAGATTAGATCAAAATGGGTCCAAGATTTAGGCATAAAGAACGAAATCATAAATAAATTGGAGGAACATGGGATGGTTTACCTCTCAGACTTGTGGAGGAGGAAGGAGTTTGTGTCCAAGGGAGAACTAGAGACCATTATTGATCACAAAATAGAACATTTTGATTACACCAAATTAAAAAGTTTCTGCACAAACAAAACTAATGCAAACAAGATTAGAAGGGAAGTAACAAATTGGGAAAAAATTTTTACAGTTAAAGGTTCTGATAAAGGCCTCATCTCCAAAATATACAGAGAATTGACTTTAATTTATAAGAAATCAAGCCATTCTCCAATTGATAAATGGTCAAAGGATATGAACAGACAATTTTCAGATGATGAAATTAAAACTATTTCCACTCATATGAAAGAGTGTTCCAAATCACTATTGATCAGAGAAATGCAAATTAAGACAACTCTGAGTTATCATTACACACCTGTCAGATTGGCTAAGATGACAGGAACAAATAACGATGAATGTTGGAGGGGCTGTGGGAAAACTGGGACACTGATGCATTGTTGGTGGAGTTGTGAAAGAATCCAACCATTCTGGAGAGCAATCTGGAATTATGCCCAAAAAGTTATCAAAATGTGCATACCCTTTGACCCAGCCATACTACTACTGGGCTTATACCCCAAGGAACTACTAGAGAAGGGAAAGGGTCCTGTATGTGCCAAAATGTTTGTGGCAGCCCTTTTCATAGTGGCTAGAAGCTGGAAGATGAATGGATGTCCATCAATTGGAGAATGGTTGGGTAAACTATGGTATATGAATGTTATGGAATATTATTGTTCTATAAGAAATGACCAGCAGGATGAATACAGAGAAGCTTGGAGAGATTTACATCAACTGATGCTGAGTGAAACGAGCAGAACCAGAAGATCATTATACACTTCAACAATGATACTGTACGAGGATGTATGCTGATGGAAGTGGATTTCTTCAACATAGAGAAGAGCTAATCCAATTCCAATTGATTAATGATGGACAGAACCAGCTACACCCAGAAAAGGAACACTGGGAAATGAATGTAAACTGTTATTTTTACCTTCTGAATCCAATTCTTCCTGTGCAACAAAAAATTCGGTTCTACACACATATATTGTCTCTAAATTATACTGTAATATATTTAACATATGTAAGACTGCTTGCCATCTGGGGGAGGGGGTTGGGGGAGGAAGGGAAAAAATCTGAATAGAAGTAAGTGCAAGGGATAATGTTGTAAAAAATTACCCATGCATATGTACTGTCAAAAATGTTATAATTATAAAATAAAATAAAAAATTAAAAAAAAAAACACCACATACTAAGATAAGATCAAAATGGGTCCAAGATTTAGGCATAAAGAACGAAATCATAAATAAATTAGAGAAACATAGGAACAACTCTCAGACTTGTGGAGAAGGAAGGAATTTGTGTCCAAAGGAGAACCAGAGATCATTAGTGATCACAAAAGAGAAAATTTTGATTACACCAAATTAAAAACCTTTTGCACAAACAAAACTAATGCAAATAAGATTAGAAGGGAAGTAACAAATTGGGAAAACATTTTTATAGTTAAAGGTTCTGATTAAGGCCTCATCTCCAAAATATACAGACTTTAATTTATAAGAAATCATGCCATTCTCCAATTGATAAATGGGATAAATGGTCAAAGGATATGAACAGACAATTTTCAGATCATGAAATTAAAACTATTTCCACTCATATGAAAGAGTGTTCCAAATCACTATTGATCAGAGAAATGCAAATTTAGACAACTCTGAGATATCATTGCACACCTGTCAGATTGGCTAAGATGACAGGAACAAATAATGATCAATGTTGGAGGGGCTGTGGAAAAACTGGGACACTGATGCATTTTTGGTGGAGTTGTGAAAGAATCCAACCATTCTGGAGAGCAATCTGGAATTATGCCCAAAAAGTTATCAAAGTGTGCATACCCTTTGATCCAGCAGTGCTACTACAGGGCTTATATCCCAAGGAAATACTAAAGAAGGGAAAGGGACCTGTAAGTGCCAAAATGTTTGTGGCAGCCCTTTTGTAGTGGCTAGAAACTAGAAAATGAATGGATGCCCATCAATTGGAGAATAGTTGGGTAAATTATGGTATATAAATGTTATGGAATATTATTGTTATTTCTTACAGAAATGACCAACAGGAGGAATACAGAGAGGCTTGGAGAGACTTACATCAACTGATGCTGAGTGAGTGAAATGAGCAGAACTAGCGGATCATTATACACTTCAACAATGATACTGTATGAGGATGTATTCTGATGGAAGTGGATATCTTCAACATAGAGAAGAGCTAATCCAATTCCAATTGATCAATGATGGACAGAATTAACTACATCCAGAAAAGGAACACTGGTAAATGAATGTAAACTGTGAGCATTGTTTTTTTGTCTTGTTTTGTTTTGTTTTGTTTCTCTTCCCAGATTATTTTTACCTTCTAAATACAATCCTTCCTTTGCAACAATAACAAAAAAATTTGGTTCTGCACATGTATATTGTACCTAGGATATACTATATGATATTTAATATGTATGGGAATGCCTGCCATCTAGGGAAGGTGGTGGAGGGAAGGAGGGGAAAAACTCAGAAAAGAAGGGAGCACAAAGGATAATGTTGTAAAAAAATTACCTATCCATATGTACTATCAAAGAAAATGTTATAATTATAAAAAATAATAAAAAATTTTAAAAAATCCATAATAACTGGCTATATCTCTCACTTTATCAACTTCTTACATCCAACACACCACTATGTATGGAACAATCCAGTGTTCCTAGTATCCTTACTGATTCTTGAACAAGTTACTCCTTATTTCTGTGAACATTTTCACTGGCTTTCCACTATGGTTAGAATTCTGTCCCTCAGCTCTACCTCCTGACTTCCATGGATTCCTTCAATTCCAAAGGAAAATAACATTTTTGTATAGAAAGTCTTGCCCCACACCCTTTGATTTTAGCTGCTTTTCTCTTTTAATTATGTCCACTTTTTCTGTTCATAATTTGTTTCTATATAATTATTTTCATATAGCCCTTTGAATCATCTGTGGCACATAATAGATACTAAATAAATGCTTATTGTGTGACAAAATGACTGACTACCAGATCCAGTGACACATTTGGTCAAAATTAGCTAAGGTTGATACTGAGAGTTCCCATATAAGTATGGTCAGATTAAATACAAGCAATATGGCAATGCAGAATAAAATTCCACACTGAAAAAGAAAAAAACAAAACAAATGGACATTGCACGGTTTAGATATATGTACAATCTATGTGTCAGATAATTATGGTGAAAATAGGGTCACAAGGAAAGGACTATAAAATTTTGTCATACCTATTTTACACATGAGGAAACTGAGACAATGTTTAAATGACATGCCCAGGATCATATTATATTCTTATTACTCATTTATTCCGCCACTACAATTTTAGGAGGTAGACATTATTATTATCTCCACTTTACATATGAAGAAACTGGCAAATTAATTTCGAGTGACTTGCTTAGAGTGAAACAGCTAATAAAGAACTAAAGGTAGATCTGAACTTGCCTTTCTAAATTCAGATCTAGTAGTTTATCCACATTTCTATTTAGTTGCTGAGGAATGGCTCAAATTCCTCAACAGGTAAACAGATTACAAGGGTATGAAATAGGACATACAAAGACATATTATTGATGTAATAAAGCCAAGAAGTCAAAAGCTTTGTGGAATAAAATCCATGGAGTAATGAAAAAAAAATCCTGGTTAGTTTAGAGGATGTGTTTAGAGAAACATTCACTTCTAACAGAATCATTGGATAATTCTATAGGATTATCTCTAGGATATTCCACCTTTGGACCTTATAGTCAGTATCACATCTGCATGGGCATATCATAAGCCTATGAGGGATTTGTGACTCCATAAGTATTGTGGCTGCCTTCATTGTTTCAAGGGGTCTCTAAGATAACCACAAAAAAAGGTATTAAGTTTTGGGAAGAGGAAGACAAGGGGTATATACATAGGCAATTTTAGGAGGGAGGCATTGTTAACAGGGAAAACATTTTCTTATAGGCAAGAGTGCTTGACAACCTCCATGCCAATTGTCTTTGATATTTCCAGAGCCCAACCCACAGTTGTTTGAAACTTCATTCTCAGATTGAATTTCTATGTTCAAAAAGAGCTGCCCATTTTATTGTTGATGTTTTCATGTTCATCTCTCTTCTTTATGCAGCTGTTATTTCCCAGAGGCCACCAGCTCTGCCATATTATTTGAGCTTCTGTGTAGAGATGTTCTCAACATAGTTCTTCTGCTTTATCTCTTTGGAGCTGCTCCATTTATGCTCTCTGTTGAACATTTACTGGGATATGCAACCTTCCTCCATGTTCAGTCTGGCATAGCTATATTTCAGGCTACAATAATGCAGGAATAGGTGGCAGGCTGCATTCCATGATTTCATTGTTAGATATGTAGACTTTAAGAGAGGTGGGTGAGATCTCACCAATTTTTTAAGTGACAGAGGTCTGAGGCTCTCATTGACAGACCTTCTGACCTGAATGCACAAATGTATACACCCACAGGCCTCTCCATGTACTCTTATAATCACGCAATTATTTAGAAGGCATAATCTTTTATATTAAACCAAGTGTTTTAATAATTACTCAGTGCCATTAAAAAAAATGAACTTTACTCTCAGTCTTTTCCTATAAATCCAAAGAATAAATAAGTCTATGTCAGCTAATATCTGATTAATATTAATTTTTCTACCTTTTAACTGGTTCTTTTGTTTGTCCCAGTAGGCTTGAATCAGAGATTACAAATAGCTAAACTATGATACCACAAATTCCCTTTCCCAACCCTACCACCTTACAGTCAAACATTCATACATTCACAGTTATGAAGAAGAGAGAATAGGTTAGTTGGATCATCAAATAAATCAATCAGCAAAGATTTGTTAATAATTTTTGTATGCCAGGCATTCTGCTTCATGTTGAATATATAGAGCCAATAAACATATGAAATAGGTCTTGACTTCAAGGGACTTACATTCTACAAAGAGGTTGGATCAGGCAATATATATATGTGTGTGTGTGTGTGTGTGTGTGTGTAAAATGTGGAGAATAAATAAAAAGTAATTTCAGATGATGAATTACAACAATTGGGAAGATCAGAAAGACTTCACGTAGAAGGTGGTCATTGAACAGAATTTAAAATACATGCGAGATGGCAGGTAGAAGTACAGCGGATAGAGTATCAAACCTGAAATCAGGAAGAACTGAGTTTTAATCCAGTCTCAGACAATTAACACTTACTTTCTGTGTGACCATAGGAAAGTCACTTAAGCCCAATTGCCTCACCAAAAAAAATACATACAAGATTAAATAAGTGAGCATTGAGGAGGAACTACATGAAAGATGAATATGGGAGATGGCATTACAATTATGAGGAACAGGATAACAATCCTTTTTGCCAATTAAAGAGTGCAAGATGTGAGTATAATATTCAATAAAACTGGAAAGATAGATTAAGGCTGAGTTTAATATTACTCTAAAAACAAACAGAAGTATTCATAGTAAGTGCTGGAGGGAAAGAAGGTAAAAGAGAAAGAAAATAAGGTAAAACCAATTGCCTAAGTAAGTACATACTAAGAAATGAAAAAGGATTTTAAATTCTTGGGATTTTAACTCAGATTCTATCTTGATTGTGGTTATTTTTTTGAGCATTATATTTCTTTTTTTTAAAAATTTTTTTCACAGTATATATGCATGAGTAATTTTTTTATAATATTATCCCTTGTATTCATTTTTCCAAATTATCCTCCCCTCCCTCCATTCCCTCCCCCCGATGACAGGCAATCCCATACATTTTACATGTGTTACAATAAAACCTAGATACAACATATGTGTGTAAATACCATTTTCTTGTTGCACATTAAGTATTAGATTCTGAAGGTATAATTAACCTGGGTAGATAGACATTAGTGATAAGAATTTACATTCACTTCCCAGTGTTCCATCTCTGGGTGTAGTTATTTCTGTCCATCATTGATCAACTGGAAGTGAGTTGGATCTTCTTTATGTTGAAGATATCCACTTCCATCATAATATATCTTCATACAGCATTGAAATGTACAGAGATCTTCTGGTTCTATTCATTTCACTCAGCATCAGTTGATGTAAGTCTCTCCAAGCCTCTCTGTATTCATCCTGCTGGTCATTTCTTACAGAACAATAGTATTCCATAACCTTAATATACCAAAATTTACCCAACCATTCTCCATTTGATGGGCATCCATTCAAATTCCAGTTTCTAGCTACAACAAAAAGAGCTGCCACAAACATTTTGGCACATAGAGGTCCCTTTCCCTTCTTTAGTATTTCTTTGGGATATAAACCCAGTAGTAGTAAGGCTGGGTCAAAGGGTATGCACAGTTTGATAACTTTTTGGGCATAGTTCCAAATTGCTCTCCAGAATGGCTGGATTCTTTCACAACTCCACCAACAATGTATCAGTGTCCCAGTTTTCCCACAGCCCCTCCAACATTCATCATTATTTGTTCCTGTCATCTTAGCCAATATGACAGGTGTATAGTGGTATCTCAGAGTTGTCTTAATTTGCATTTCTCTAATCAGTAGTGATTTGGAACACTCTTTCATATGAGTGGATATAGTTTCAATTTCTTCAACTGAGAATTGTCTGTTCATATCCTTTGACCATTTATCAATTGGAGAATGGTTCGGTTTCTTATAAATTAGGGTCAGTTCTCTATATATTTTGGAAATGAGACCTTTGTCAGAACCTTTAACTGTAAAAATATTTTCCCAATTTGTTACTTCCCTTCTAATCTTGTTTGCATTAGTATTGTTTGTACAGAAACTTTTTAGTTTGATGTAATCAAAATCTTCTATTTTGTGATCGATAATGATCTCTAGTTCTCCTCTAGTCATAAATTCCTTCCTCCTCCACAGGTCTGAGAAGTAGACTATCCTCTGTTGCTCTAATCTATTTATTATCTCATTCTTTATGCCTATGTCATGGATCCGTTTTGATCTTATCTTGGTATATGGTGTTAAGTGTGGATCCACATCTAATTTCTGCCATATTAATTTCCAGTTTTCCCAACAGTTTTTTCCAAATAAAGAATTTTTATCCCTAATGTTGGTATCTATGGGTTTGTCAAAGATTAGATTGCTATAGATGTACCCTTTGTGTCCTTTGTATCTAATCTGTTCCACTGATCTACCGGTCTATTTCTTAGCCAATACCAAATGGTTTTGGTGACTGCTGCTATATTAATATAGCTTTAGATCAGGTACACTTAGACTACCTTCCTCTGACTTTTTTTTCATTAGTTCCCTTGCAATTCTCGACCTTTTATTCTTCCATATGAATTTTGTTGTTATTTTTTCTAGGTCATTAACATAGTTTCTTGGGAGTCTGATTGGTATAGCACTAAATAGATAGATTAGTTTGGGGAGTATTGTCATCTTTATTATATTCGCTCGGCCTATCCAAGAGCACTGAATGTCTTTCCAATTATTTAAATCTGACTTTATTTTTGTGGCAAGTGTTTTGTAATTTTTCTCATATAATTCCTGACTATTCTTTGGTAGATGGATTCCCAAATACTTTATACTCTCAACATTTGTTTGGAATGGAATTTCTCTTTGTATCTCTTGCTGTTGCGTTTTGTTGGTGATATATAAGAATGATGAGGATTTATGTGGATTTATTTTGTATCCTGCCACTTTGCTAAAATTCTGAATTATTTCTAATAGCTTTTTAGCAGAGTCTTTGGGGTTCTCTAAGTAAACCATCATGTCATCTTCAAAGAATGATAGTTTGATTTCCTCGTTTCCTACTCTAATTACTTGAATCACTTTCTCGGCTCTTATTGTAGAGGCTAGTACTATATTGAATAGTAATGGTGATAGTGGGCAACCTTGTTTCACTCCTGATCTTACTGGGAAAGGTTGCAGTTTATTTCTATTGCATATTATGCTTACTGACGGTCTTAAATATATACTCCTGATTATTCTAAGGAATAGTCCATTTATTCCTATACTCTCAAGAGTTTTTAGTAGGAATGGATCTTGGATTTTGTCAAATGCTTTTTCTGCATCTATTGAGATGATCATATGGTTTTTATTAATTTGATTATTAATATGGTCAATTATATTAATAGTTTTCCTAATATTAAACCACCCCTGCATTCCTGGTAGAAATCCTACTTGATCATAGTGTATTATCCTGGGGATGGTTTTCTGAAGTCTTTTTGCTAATATCTTATTTAAGATTTTAGCATCAATATTCATTAAGGAAATTGGTCTGTAATTTTCTTTCTCAGTTTTTGATCGACCTGGTTTAGTTATCAGTATCATGTCTGTGCCATAAAAGGAGTTTGGTAGGACTCCTTCATCCCCTATTTTTTTTTCAAATAGTTTATATAGCATTGGGGCTAATTGTTCTTTAAATGTTTGGTACTATTCACATGTAAATCCATCTGGTCCTGGGGATTTTTTCCTGGGGAGTTGATTAATAGCTTGTTCTATTTCTTTTTCTGAAATGGGACTATTTAAGCAATTTATCTCCTCCTCGGTTAATCTAGGAAGCCTATATTTTTGGAGGAAGTCATCATTTCACTTAAGTTATCAAATGTATTGGCATAAAGTTGCACAAAGTAACTTCTTAATATTTCTCTAATTTCCTCTTCATTGGTGTATAGATCCCCTTTTCATTTGTAAGACTAACAATTTGATTTTCCTCTTTCTTTTTTCTGTTCAGATTTACCAAAAGTTTATCTATTTTATTGGCTTTTTCATAAAACCAACTCTTGGTTTTATTTATTAATTCAATAGTTTTTTTACTTTCAATATTATTGATTTCTCCTTTTAATTTTTGTATTTCCAGTTTAATTTTTGGTTGGGGGTTTTTAATTTGGTCTTTTTCTAGCCTTTTAAGTTGCAAGCCCAATTCATTACTCTTCTCTTTCTCTATTTTCTTTAAATAAGCCTCTAAAGATATAAAATTTCCCCTTATTACCGCTTTAGCTGTATCCCACAGATTTTGATATGATGTCTCATCATTGTTATTATCTTGGGTGGAATTATTAATTGTTTCTATAATTTGCTCTTTCATCCAGTCGTTCTTTAAGATGAGATTATTCAGTTTCCAATTACTTTTTGGTCTATTTACCCCTAACTTCTTACTGAATGTAGCTTTTATTGCATTGTGATCTGAGAAGAAGGCATTTATTATTTCTGCCTTCCTACATTTAATTTTGAGATCTTTATGTCCTAATATATGGTCAATTTTTGTATAGGTTCCATGAACTGCTGAGAAGAAAGTATATTCCTTTCAATCACCATTCAGTTTTCTCCACAGGTCTATCATACCTAGTTTTTCTAATGTTCTATTTACTTTTTAAATTTCTTTCTTATTTGTTTTGTGGTTTGATGTGTCTAATTCTGAGAGTACAAGGTTGAGATCTCCCACTATTATAGTTTTACTGTCTATTCTTGCATTTGTCTTAACTTTTCCTTTAGAAAGTTAGATGCTATACCACTTGGTGCATATATGTTTAGTATTGATATGGCTTCATTGTTTATGCTACCTTTCAGCAGGATATAGTTTCCTTCCTTATCTTTTTTAACTAGATCAACTTCTCCTTTTGCTTGATCTGAGATAAGGATAGCTACCCCTGCTTTTTTGGCTTTACCTAAAGCATAATAGATTCTGCTCCAACCTTTTACCTTTACTCTGTATGTATCTCCCTGCTTTAAGTGTGTTTCCTGTAAACAACATATTGTAGGGTTCTGATTTTTGATCCAGTCTGCTATCCGTCTCCATTTGATGGGAGCGTTCATCCCATTCACATTTACAGTTAAAATTACTAATTCTGTATTTTCTGCCATCATATTATCCCCAGATTATGCTTTTTCCCTTGACCCCCTGAAGCAATTCCCTGGTATTTAATTTATAGACCCCACTTGTGATGTGCAGCCCTCCCTTTTTTTTTAGTATGCCTCCCCCCTCCCTCCAAGTCCCTTCCCTTATTCTACTTTTCCTTTTCCCTTTTCCTCTCCCCCCTTTTAATGAGGTGAGAGAGAATTCTCTGAAAAACAGTTATGTCAATTATTTACTCTTTGAGCCTCTTCTGATGAGAGTAACATTCACACAATGTTTCTCCCCCTCTCTAGATTCCCTCAGATATGGTGTATTTTCTATGCCTCTCCCTGGGATGTAGTTTCCCTCTTTTTATCACTCCCTCCCCTTTCTCTGATACTACCCCCTTCCCTTTACTACACCCCCCTTTTTTCTTTTATATCAATAAGATCAAATTATCCATGAGTACTTTCTATAAACAAACACAACAGAGATAAAGTTCTCAAGGGTTCTGTGTACCTTTTTCTGTTTCTCTTCAGTCTTGTGGATGTAGATCAAATTTTTTGTTTAAGTCTGTTTTTTTTCTTAGAAACATGGAATTCCCCTATTTCATTGAATGACCATCTTCTTCCATGGAAAAAGATGCTAAACTTAGCTGGGTAATTTATTCTTGTTGGCAATCCTTGATCTTTTGCCTTTCGGAATATCAGGTTCCAGGCCCTTCTATCTTTTAATGTGGAGGCAGCCAGATCTTCTGTGACTCTTATTGTGGCACCTTGGTATTTAAATTGTTTTTTTCTAGCTGCTTGCAAGATTTTCTCCTTTGTGTGGTAGTTCTGCAGCTTAGCCCCAATATTCTGTGGTGTTCTTTTTTTAGGGTCTATTTTAGAAGGAGTTCGATGAATTCTTTCGACATCTACTTTCCCCTCTGTTTCTATTATCTCTGGACAGTTCTCTTTGATAATTTCCTGTAAAATAGAATCTAGGCTCTTTTTTTACTCATAGTTTTCGGGAAGTCCAATGATCCGCAAATTATCTCTCCTAGATCTATTTTCCAGGTCTATAGATTTTCCCAGTAAGTATTTGACATTATTCTCCCAGCTTTTCTTTTTTTTTTTTTTTGTTTTGTTTGACTGATTCTTGGGTTCTCAATGAATCATTCATTTCTATTTGTTCCATCCTGAATTTTAAGGAGTTATTTTCTTCATTCACACTTTTTAGTTCTTTTTGTAAACGTCCAATTTCGTTTTTAAATGAATTATTTTGCTCTATTGAATTTTTTCCTATTTCCCTAATTTTTTTTAGAGAATTATTTTCTTTTTCCAATTCAGAAATCCTATTTTCTTGAGACTTTTTTATCTTTTCCAATTCAGAAATCCTATTTTCTTGAGACTTTTTTGTCTTCTCCAATTCAGAAATCCTATTTTCCTGTGATTTTTTAACCTTTTCTAATTCACAAATTTTGTTTCCCTGCATCTCCTGTGAATTCTTCATTTTTTCCAACTCCAATTTCATAGCTTCTCTTTCCTTTCCCCATTTTTCTTCAAACTCTCTTAATTTTTTAATAGTCTCTTCTAGGAGATAGTTATGTGATGGGGGGCAGGTATAACCCTTTAGGCTGTTATCTGCTGACTCTCTGCTGTTAACTTCCTCGAGGTTGGATACCAGCTCTTTCTCTGTGTAGAATGAGTCAATTTTTTTTTTTTTTTTTTTTTTTTTTTTGCTTTTTGCTCATACTTAAAAAATCTTTTGGGGTCTGTCCCTGGGTAGGAAATTATTTATTTATTTCTTTACCAGCTTCCTCCCAGACCTGATGGATGCAGCGGCCCCTGCGCCTGAGCTAAGAGAGAGTTCTGGGAGACAGTTGCTCACCCCCTCCCTGGAAGTGCCTCACAGGTGATCAACACTGCTGTGCTTTTAGGGCAGCACTATGTGTCCTAGTGCCTTCCCTGGGGTTTGAGACTGAACAGTAAAGGCGACACAAAGCCCAGCCTATGCGTCCCGGTGGGGAGTGGATCTCAGCAGCAGGTGACATGAAAAGCCCCTGAGCTCAAACTGGAATTGTCTGCCCTGAAACCGCAGTCCCTAGTTCAAAGGTTCTGCTTCTCTGGGACTTCCCGGGGCTGAGTTCCACAGCCTCCAGCCAAGCAAGGCAATGTGTGTTTCCTTGGGCCGTATCCGCCCACTTCTCAATCTCTTAACTACTCCCAGGTGAAAGCTAGGACAGCCTAAGTCAGCCACACCCACAGTGCTGAGATCTGCTGAGTCACTTTCAGATTGGGGTGGTTCTATTATCTGACTTAAAAATTTTAAAGTGGCTTATTTTCTCTTCTGAACTGCTGTTTTATAAGCAGAGAAGAGCTAACAGCCTGTGCCAGATTCTTCTATCTCAGTGGCTTCTCTGATCCCAGAGCCCTCCCCAGCGCGAACGGCGCAGAGTGTCAGCACCCAGCCGTCTGTGCTGGCCTTTCTTCTTCCTCCCCTGGGAACTGACCTTTCCTGTTGAAACTCCAGATTCTCTTCAGCTGGTAAGTCGTGCTTCCAGTCGTTGTGGATTCTATCAGTCCAGCACTATTTCTGAGGCTGATTTTATCTAGTTGGTAGTGAGGGAAGAAAGGAGCTTACAGAATTGCGTGTATCTTCTCCGCCATCTTTGCTCCGCCCCCCTGCTAATTATATTTCAGTGTATTATTATAACATTGGATCAAATATTCACATTGGTTTCTTCCAGTATTTATCATGCCAAGTCTCAAAGTAAGGATAATGTCCATGCTATTCATTTCTTGGTAGACCAAGATTTGAGCAACTCTGTCAAGATATTAATGGAGCTGAATATCAGTTTTGTTTTTGAGCTATATTGCTACCAATGTGCTTAATGTTTTTCATCTCTTTGACCAATTATATTTCATGAAGTGGAAGAGTGTTGGGAATTCCATAGAAATAAAGAATCAATAAATCAATATTAGTGAGTCAACATGAATGGGAATGATCATAGTTTACCTGTTTAAACATTTTTTTTCATCTAGGGATTCTATTTGATCTTTATGTCTCTTGAAAAATAAACTAACAATCAATGAATATATTTCAACTTGCCTGGAATCTACTCATGAAAATATTTAGTTGCACATAGGAGAAATGAACCTTTGCCATAAAAACAACAATGCTGGACAGAGATATCCAGTTCTGTCTCTCCCTTCAAAGTTCTTCTAAGACATCTTTAAAACTTTAAAAATATATAAGGTAACTTGGATGGCCCACTGGTTCTAGGACCACAACAGGAGTTAAATTTAATTACTTCTCCAAAATCCACTCAGAAGTGACACTTTTCAGGCTTCCTCTTCCCTTTACTCTTCACCTGAGTGAAGGAGAAAATATATGTTAGGATATTTCCACCTACTGCACATCAAATATCAAATATCTGACTCCCAAAGAAATCTATAAGCAACTGTGAAAATGTTTGAATAACTTTCAATTATATTAAGTGACACTGTGGAGACAGAAACATGCTTGGAGTTAGGAAGCCCTTAATTCAAATCCAGCCAAAAATATTTACTGGCTTTGTTGACACTGGGCATGTCACTTAAACTGGTTTGCTTCAGTTTCCTCATCTATAAATTAAATTGGAAAAGAATGCTTTTAAATCTATTTTGGGATTCTTTCCTAGTAGTGGTATTGTTAAGTCAAAGGATATGAATGATTTTATAGTTCTTTGGGAATAGTTCATATCAACTATGATACAACTCAGTTACTAATACATTTGAAAAATGAGGCCTTCAGAAGATAAACTTGCTTAAAATTTTTTTCCACAATTACTATTGATAATTATAGTTTCCTGTTTGTTCTGTTCTCTCTCTCTTTTTACCCTGACCCTCCTCAAAAGTGTTTTGCTACTGACCATCCCTCATCCAACATGCCCTTTCTTTTACTCCACTTATCCCTTTCTATATTCCCCTCCCTTCCTGATTTCTTGTAGAATACGATAGGTTTCCATACCCGTTGATTGTGTAAGTTATTTTTCTAAGGTTATTTTGTTGAGAGTAATGTTCACTCACTCCCCCTTCTCTTTGGATCTCTCCACTGTAAAAACATTTTATTGCCTCTTTTGTGGAAAATAATTTGTGCCCTTTTACCTTTCCCTTTCCCATTCACACTATACATTCCTCCTACCCCTTAATTTTATTTCTTAGATATAATCCTTCATATTCAACTCACACATCACATACACAAACATATATATGTATGTTTAAATACTTATACATACATATATATATGTATATATACATATATATACATATATATATGTATATATACATATATATATATATATATACCACAATAATGAGAAAGTTCTCATGAATTACAATTATTTTCCTCTATATAAGAAAATAAACATACAAACTTTATTTTGTCCCTCATGATCTCCCTTTGCTCCCTAACTTTCGGTACTTCTCCTAAGTCCTGAATTTGAAAAATCAAATTTTCTCTTCAGTGTTGGTCTTTTATCACAAATGCTTGAGAGTCAACTATTTCATTTTATATTTACCTTTCCCCCTGAAGAATTATACTCAGTTTTTATGAGTAGGTGATTCTTGGTTGAAATCATTATACCATTCCAATATAATTATGTACTATAATTTATTCAGCCATTCCTCAATTTAGGGGCATCCCTTCAATTTCCAGTTGTTCTTTACCACCAGAAAAAAAGATTGCTATTAATATTTTGTATATATAGGTTATTTTCCTTTTTAAAAATCTCTTTGGGAATATAGATATAGTAGAGATACTGCTATAGGCCAAAGGATATGCATGGTTTTGTACGCCTTTGGGTATAGTTCCGAATTGCTCTACAGAATGGTTTAGTCAGTTAATCACTCTACCAAAGGTGCATTAATACCTGTTATCCTCAAATTCCCACAAGTTTTTGTCATTTTTCTTTTCTATCCTAATAGCCCAATATAATATGTATGAAAATGTATCTCAAAATTGCTTCAATAAGTACTTCCTCAATCAATAGAGTTAGAGGATTTTTCACATGGCTATTATCTAGCTTTGATTACTCTATCAGAAAACTGTTCAAATCATTTGGTTATTTATCATTGGGAAATAATTCTTATTTTATAAAATTGACTCAGTTCTCTATATATTTTCATAATAAGCCTTTATTAGAGCAACTTGCTTGAAAGGTTTTTCAAAGTTCTAATTGCTAACAGTATTCCCTCCAGATTATTCCCTCTTATACTATATTATTCTTTTCTCTCTCCTCTTTTACCCTGTTCTTCCTTAAATGTGTTTTCCTTCTATTTCCTCCCCCAATCTGCCCTCCCTTTTATCACTGTCCCTTCTGATAACCCCTTCTCTTCCTACTTTCTTATATAGTACAATAGTTTTCTATAATCAATTGAACATATATATTTTTCCCTCTTTGAGCCAATTATGATGAGAGTAAGGTTTACTTACTCTTTTCGAGCTTCTCTTTCTTCCTCTCCATTAGATATTTTATATCAGATAATTTATCCCTTTCTTTTAATATATTCCTTTTTTTAATTCTTTAATTGTTGTGGTTGTTTTTATTTTTTGATAACAATCCTTAAGATATAATTCTTACATGTACCCTCTATCTACATATACTCCTTTAACTTCCCTAATGATGAGAAAGTTCTTACTAAGTTATAAGTATCATCTTCCCATATAGGCATGTAAACAAATAAACCTTATTAAATACTTAATGATTTTCCTTTTCAATTTCCTTTTTTATGTTTCTCTTGAGCCTCATATTTGAAAATCAAATTGTCTTTTCTACTGTGATCTGTTCATCAAGAATGTTTGAAAATCTTTTATTTCATTAGATATTTTCCTTGAAGAATTGTATTCAGGTGTTGTTGGGTTGGTGATTATGGGTTGTAATACTAGTTCCTTTGACCTCAGGAATATCATATTCCAAGTCCTCCAAAACTTCAATGTAGAAGCTCCTAAATCTTGTGTTATTCTCACTGTGACTTTCCAATACTTGATTATTTTCTTTTTTCTGTATGCTCACAATATTTCTCCTTGTCAAGGGAGATCTGAAATTTGGCTATAATATTCTTACAAATTTTCATTTAGGGATCTCTTTCAAATGGTGATAAGTAGATGATTTCAATTTTAATTTTACTCCTTAGTTCTAGAATATAGTGGCAGTTTTCCTTGAAAATTTCTTGAAAGATGATCCTTAGACTCTTTTTTATAAATTATGACTTTCTAGTAGATCAATAATTTTTTCACATTATTATCTTTCCTGAATTTATTTTCCAGTCAATTGTTTGTCCAAGGAGATAATTCATATTATTTTCTTTTCCCTCCATTCTTTTGGTGTTGCTTTATTGTTTCCTTTTCCAATTAACCAATTTTATTTTTAAATAAGTTTTCTTCAGTGGAATATTTATTTTTTTTAATTTGGTCAATTCTACACTTTGAGAAATTTTTTCTTCAGTGAATTTTTTGTATCTATTTCTATTTATTGAGTTCTGTTTTTAAAGAATTCTTCTGCTAATTGACT
Organism: Sminthopsis crassicaudata; assembly: GCF_048593235.1. Taxonomy (NCBI): domain Eukaryota; kingdom Metazoa; phylum Chordata; class Mammalia; order Dasyuromorphia; family Dasyuridae; genus Sminthopsis; species Sminthopsis crassicaudata. Next base: position 643,904,576 of record NC_133618.1, on the reverse strand, counting down.
TTTTATAACTTATACTGTTTGACCTATTCTTTTTTTTTTAAACATTGTTTTTTGTAATGTGCTGTGGTCTCCAGAAGCTGCCAATTGCTCTCTGGGAGGAGATCTTCTGTGTCAACTCAAATCTCTCAGACAGATTCTTCTTCCTGTAGAGAGTCGACTTCCCTTCCTGCAGAGAGCAGCCTCAAGTCTGGTCCACAAACAACTCAACTTTTTCCTCCAGAGCTGCCCTCTTTATCCTCCCAGAGAATGGGCATGGGATAATGCAAGGGCTTCTGGGAAGAATTACTTCAACCAATGAACTTGCTCCTCCTAAGCATGCAAGCTCTTCCCCAGGAAAGGCCGGAATTAGAGAATTGTCAAGTACAGACTTAGCACTTAGTAAGAACCTAATATCTCATTATCTCATTAGCACTTAGTAAGATCCTAACAGTTTTTCTTGTCAATATTTGTTGTGTCTCCTTTATCAAAATATTGACTTATTTTTCATGATTTTCTTGTATCACTTTAAGTTATCTTTCCAATTTTTTTTGCATCTCTCTTACTTGATTTTCAATATATTTTTGAACCCTTCCAATACATGAGATCAATTCATATTTTTTATGATCTTTGGGTATTATTGGATCCTTGACTTGTTGTTGTTTTTTGTTTTTTTGTTTTTTTTATTTTTCTGAATGTGTGTTTTTATTTTCCTTGTCAGCACAGTAATTTTTTTCTTTTCAAGTTTTTTTTTTTTTTCTGTTTGCTTATTTTTGTTTATTTTTAACTCTTTCTTCAGCGTGAAGGGCACACAGTCTTAAGCTTCAGTGATTTTGTGCATCAGTTTTAAGAAATATTTCTAGCAATATGTATTTTTTCACTTCTAACTATATGGTATGATCTAAGGAGAGATGTGTTTTCTGCAGTCCTGATCTTTGTTATGGTCTGTGAGTGATCACAAACACTCTTTTCTGCTCTGGTACTATGAAGAGGGTCTTGCTTCATTGCACCCACAAGCTCAGATAAACTAGTGTTCCTGCTCACTCTGAGACTGCCACCCAGGACTATGACAGATCTGAGGGCAGACAAAATAACAGAGTCCTACCTTGCTACTAGCAAAGAGATTCCTTATGTAATTTTCTTCTGATCAGTTCTTTAACCCCTTTACCTTCTTTGGGTTGACAGCTGCCATCCCTACTGATTCAGTAGTTCCTAAAGCCTGCTCCTTCTACGTTGGGGCTGAATTTGTGTTGCATGTATTGTGCTATACATAGTGTATTGTATGTATTTACATTGTATGTACTGTTTTGTATGTGAGTATAACTTGTGTTTGACTGGGTTTCATTCTCACCTTGGTGCAACAAACATTTCCTGCTGACGTTCAGAGTTGTCTTTGGCAAGAAAGTTCTTTCACTCCATTTTTTTGTGTGTTCTGCTTTTCCAGAGATTATTTTTATGGCACTATTTAAAGGTGTTTGATGAAGATCTTAAACTAGTGGCTACCTTTTCTCTTCCGTCTTTTCACACCCCCTTCTTCTCCTTCCCAAAATGAATCTGCATCAATTCTTTAAACATTAAACAATGATAATCATGTTTACTAGTATAGCATTTGACCTATAGTAAGTGCTATATGTTTCTTTCCTGACATACAAGAAAATTTGACTTTACAGAGAATTTTATAGAACATATTATTTATGTAGATTATTATTAGCCAGCTTTATGCCAGTATGATGGTTTTGCCTATGATGAAGGATTGATCTTTTTTTTTTTCCTTTAAGACTTAATATTTTCTTATTTTCTTCAAAAGAAATATGTGTACTTGTTCCAAAATGAAAACTATGTAACATGAAAAAACATTATAACCCATGATAAATAAGATATATCTTTAGAATATCAAAATAAAAACAAAAATATATTTGTGTTCATGAATATTAATTTATTAAATAAGTTTATGACTTGGGCAATGCACTTAGTGAGAATAATGTGAAAAAAATTTCTAAGGTTAGCAGTGGTTGAAAAAAGTTTTGTTAGTCATCACAAAACGTTTGTTCAGCAAACATTTGGCATTAATTCAGTTGGCTATAGCTTCCCTCCCTCTGTGTTAGCCTTGTTTAACAGCTAGTCAAAACTCTATAAGATAGAATAATTAATGACCCTTTATGGCCTAGCTTTTGTATTTAGGCTAACATGAAATTTTTTGAATATCTCTAAGTTTAGCTCTGAAATAATTACTTTTCAAGAATCCCTTCTATGCATATTGAGGAAAAACTAGCTTAGCATGCAAGGCAAATTTTTACTACTGCAAGTAGCAATTCTCAATAACTTTAGACTATGTAATGAAGGGGCTTTGATTTGTTTCAAGTCCCTCATCATGCAATCTCTTCCTATAGAAATCCTTTTCAGTTCCTGAATTCACACATCAAGTCATTTCTCTTCAATGTAGGATTCTTTCTTGTCCCCATCTGAGAACTTATCTTTCTCCTTTGAACTCTCCATACACTGAATTAATATTATTTATAAGGTTTTGCTAACTTTCTGTTTTGCATTGCATTTATGCATATATATATTTTTTTTACATTTCCCTTGCTAAGTTGAAAACTCCAGAGTGGTAACTGAATTTTATAATTTTATATAAATTCAATTCTCTATTTTCATCTACCAGTCAATCAACACATATTTGTGCCAAGTACTTTGTGAGGAATGGATGAGAAAGAGAGAAAATGAGACACTCTGTGTTCTCAAGGAGCATATGAGAGATAAAATATGGATTTTTTAAAAAGCATATATTAAGTAAGTACACATACACAAATAAAAATACATCATAGTTTGAGGAGGGAAGAAACCAACTACAGTGGGAAATAGAAAAGCTTCATCTGAAACTTCATGTTTGAATTAAGATTTAAGACTTAGAACATTCGCTAAGCCAAAAGGAAAAAAAAAAAATGGAGTACATTGCAAGAAATGGGGATGACCAATGCAAAAGCACAGAGATGAAAAAATAGGTCAGGGTATGTTGAGAATAAGGGCCTCTATAAGGAATCTTACCACTCTCTTTGGAGTAATGTGTAATAATACTTGCAAAAAGGGTGAAATTTTGAAAGACTTTTACATTTTGTCCTAAAGCAGTCATCACATTTTAGATTTGAGAGGTGAGATGTTATTAGGCCAGGTTTGAATTTAAATAATTCAATGCATACCGTTAGCCTCTGCTTGGGATGTGGACTGAAGCTGGGAGATTTGAAGCAGGGAGAATCATAGGAAGTCTTTCAAAAAGCCCAGGCAAGTTATGATAAGAATGTGTACAATGGTGATGAATGTGTGGCTAATGAGAGAATAGATGTATAAGATAGTGTGTAAAAAGAAAAAGATAGATTTTATAAATTTGTGGATATGTAAAATGTGAGGGAATGACAAATTAAGGAAAATGCTGCAATAAAATTTGGCAAACAGGAGTAATGGTGATATCTTTGACATATATGAATAAGTTTAGAAAGGTATGGGTTTCAGGAAAAGTTAATGAGCACTATTTTGGCTTGCTGAGTTTGAGTTTTGTGTAAGAAATTTATTTTTGGAATGTTCAATAAGCAATTGGGGATTTAAGAATGAAGCTAAGCATATATATATATGCTTATCTTTTGAACATATAGGAACCGATAAGTCCCCAAGTGAAAAAAAAAAATTAAAGTGAGAATACTGACAGGTCCAAGGCAGATGATTTAAACACACATGTATTTCTTAGCATGGTATTAATGATGAGCCAGTTAAGAAGACTCTAAAGGGGAAATACAATGTATAAGGGGAAAATGAGAAGATAACTGTATTTAAAAGAAAAGACTATGTAAGAAGAAAATGAAGTAAAATGTGGATGATTGAAAGAATTCAAGAAGAAAGATATTTGAGAATAGACAATTAAATCAATAATAATTTTGGAGAGAAAAGTTTTAGTTGAAGATCAAAGTCAAAAATCACAGGATCCAAGATGGAGGAAAAAATCCAGGAAATTGAGCTTTTACCATTTTCCCTCTTTAAAAAAATGTTAAATCAACTGTTTAAATTGACACAATTTTCCAGCTTATAATATCTTGGAAGAACTTCAAGAAAGTTCTGTCTAACTTGGGCAAAAGGGGAATATGATCCAGCACTGGCACAATATATGATATACAGTGGGAGTCACTAGCAGTGGGAAGCTCAACTTTTAAAAATGAGCTAAATTTTTTTTAAAAAAAAGTCCTGACCATAAAAAGCTACTATGATGACAGGGAAGAATATTAATTGGTCTCAGCTTCAAAAGGTTCTCTGCAAAGAATAAAAAAAGATTTTTAAAATCCAGTAAGAGAGACAGAAGAAAAAATATGGAAAGAAATGAGAATCATGCAGGATAGTTATTGGGGAGACTGCCAACAACTAGGAAAAATAGTCAATAGCTTGAAAAAGAAAGCACAAAAGTTGGTTGATGGATACAACTCCTAAAATAGATTTGGCAAAATAGAAAAAAATACACTGAATGTGAAAAAAAATCTCCTGAAAAATATAATTAATCAAATGGAAAATTGTAAAAAACTTACTAAAGAAAATAATTAATTATACATTAAATTCCAATGAATGAAAATGAATATTTCAATGAGGCATCCCGAATCAGTCAAACAAAAATTTTACAATAATTAAATAATATAAAGAAAATGTAAAATACCTCATTGGGAAAATCAACCAACACAGAAAATAGAACCAGCAAAGAGATTTAAAGAATTATTGGGATACCTGAAAGGCATGAAGAAAAAAAAAAAAGCCTAGACAATATATTTAATGAAATTGTCAAGGAAGAGAGTGTTGATATCCTAGAATGAGAGGGTAAAATAGTTATTGAAAATATATATATAGGGGGCGGAGCCAAGATGGCGGAGAAGATACACGCCACTGTGTAAGCTCCTTTCTTCCCTCACAACCAACTAGATTTAATCAGCCTCAGAAATAGCATTGGACTGATAGAATCCACAAGGACTAGAAGCACGACTTACCAGCTGAAGAGAATCTGGAGTTTCAGCAGGAAAGATCAGCTCCCAGGGGAGGAAGAAGAGAGGCCAGCACAGACGGTGGGGTAGTGGCACACTGCGCCGGTTGTGCTGGGGAGGGCTCTGGGATCAGAGAATCCACTGAGATAAAAGAATCGGGCACAGGCTTTAGCTCTTCTCTGCTTATAAAACAGCAGTTCAGAAGAGAAATATAAGCCATTATAAAATTTAAAACTAGATTGGATCTTCCCGGATCCCAGGGGTGACTCAGCAGATCTCGGCACCAGGGGGCGTGGCTGACATAGGCAATCCAGGCTTTTACCTCAGAGAAGTTAAGAGATTGAAGAGTGGGCAGGGCGGTAGCTCAGAGTGCCTGGCTCGGCTGGAGGCTGTGGAACGGAAGCCCCAGAGAAGCGGAACCTTTGAACTAGGGACCGCGGTTTCTGTCAGACACTTCCAGTTTGAGCACAGGGGCTTTTCACGTCACCTGCTGCAGACATCCACGCCCCACAGGGACGCATAGGCTGGGCTTTGAGCCGCCTTTACTGTTCAGTCTCAACCTCAGGGAAGCCACTAAAACAGAGTGCCCTCAGGGCACAGCAGTGCTGGTTACCTCTGAGGCACTTCCAGGGAGGGGGTGGGGAACTCTCACCCAGAGCTCTCTCTTAGCTCAGGCACAGGGGCCACTGCATCCATCTGGTCTGGGAGGAATCTGGTAAAGAAATAAATAAATAATTTCCTACCCCAGGAACAGACCCGAAAAGATTTTTTAAGTATCAGCAAGAAGCCCAAAAAAACCATAGATTCCTTCCACACAGAGAAAGAGCGAGCGGGTATCCAATCCAGAGGAAGTTAATAGCAGAGAGTCAGCAGATAACAACCTAAAGGGGAACGATTCCTGCCCCCCATCACATAACTCTCTCCTTGAACAGACTATTAAAAAGTTAAGAGAGTTTGAAGAAAAATGGGGAAAGGAAAGAGAAGCTAGGAAATTGGAGTTGGAAAAAATAAAGAATTCACAGGAGATGCAGGGAAACAAATTTAGTGAATTAGAAAAGGTAAAAAAAATCACAGGAAAGTAGGATTTCTGAATTGGAGAAGATAAAAAAGTCTCAAGAAAATAGGATTTCTGAATTGGAGAAGATAAAAAAGTCCCAAGAAAATAGGATTTCTGAATTGGAAAAAGAAAATAATTCTCAAAAAAAAAAAAAAAATTTGGGAAATGGAAAAAAATTCAATAGAGCAAAATAACTCATTTAAAAATGAAATTGGGCATTTATAAAAAGAACTAAAAACTGTGAAAGAAGAAAATAACTTCTTAAAAGTCAGGATGGAACAAATAGAAATGAATGATTCTCAGAGAACCCAAGAACCAGTCAAACAAAACAAAAACAAGAAAAAAAAAATGAGAAGCTGGAGAACAATGTCAAATACTTACTGGGAAAATCTATAGACCTGGCAAATAGATCTAGGAGAGATAATCTGCGGATCATTGGATTTGCCGAAACTATGACCAAAAAAAGAGCCTAGATTCTATTTTACAGGAAATTATCAAAGAGAACTGTCCAGAGATAATAGAAACAGAGGGGAAAGTAGATGTGGAAAGAATTCATCGAACTCCTTCTGAAATAGACCCTAATAAAAGAACACCACGGAATATTGTGGCTAAGCTGCAGACTTACCACACAAAGGAGAAAATCCTGCAAGCAGCTAGAAAAAAACAATTTAAATACCAAGGTGCCACAATAAGGGTCACACAAGATCTGGCTGCCTCCACTTTAAAAGATAGAAGGACCTGGAACCTGATATTCCAAAAGGCAAAAGATCAAGGATTGCCACCAAGAATAAACTACCCAGCTAAGTTTAGCATTTTTTCCATGGAAGAAGATGGTTATTCAATGAAATAGAGGAATTCCATATGTTTCTAAGAAAAAAACCAGACTTAAACAAAAAATTTGATCTACATCCACAAGACTGAAGAGAAACAGAAAAAGGTACACAGAACCCTTGAGAACTATATCTCTGTTGTGGGTATATAGAAAGTACGCATGGATAATTTGATTTTGTTGATATAAAAGAAAAAAAAAGGAGGGGGTGTAGTAAAGGGAAGGGGGTAGTATCAGAAAAAGGGGAGGGAGTGATAAAAAGAGGGAAACTACATCCCAGGAAGAGGAATAGAAAATACATCATATCTGAGGGAATATAGAGAGGGGGAGAATCATTGTGTAAATCTTACTTTCATCAGAAGAGGCTCAAAGAGTAAATAATTGACATATTTGTTTTTCAGAGAATTCTCTCTCACCTCATTAAAAGGGGGGAGAGGAAAAGGGAAAAGCAAAAGGAGAATAAGGGAAGGGACGTGGAGGGAGGGGGGATGGATACTAAAAAAAAAGAGAGGGTTGCGCGTCACAAGGGGGGTCTATAAATTGAATATTGGGGAAGGGGTTCAGGGGGGTCAAGGGAAAAAGCATAATCTGGGGATAATATGATGGCAGGAAATACAGAATTAGTAATTTAAACTGTAAATGTGAATGGGATGAACGCTCCCATCAAAGGGAGACGGATAGCAGACTGGATCAAAAATCAGAACCCTACAATATGTTGTTTACAGGAAACACACTTAAAGCAGGGAGATACATATAGAGTAAAGGTAAAAGGTTGGAGTAGAATCTATTATGCTTCAGGTAAACCAAAAAAGCAGGGGTAGCTATCCTTATCTCAGATCAAGCAAAAGCAGAAGTTGATCTAATTAAAAGAGATAAGGAAGGAAACTATACCCTGCTGAAAGGTAGCATAAATAATGAAGCCATATGGATACTAAACATATATGCACCAAGTGGTATAGCATCTAACTTTCTAAAGGAAAAGTTAAGAGAGTTGCAAGAAGAAATAGACAGTAAAACTAAAATAGTGGGAGATCTCAACCTTGCCCTCTTAGATTTAGACAAATCAAACCACAAAACAAATAAAAAAGAAATTAAAAAATAAATAGAACATTAGAAAAACTATGTATGATAGACCTTTGGAGAAAACTGAATGGCAATAGAAAGGAATATACTTTCTTCTCAGCAGTTCATGGAACCTATACAAAAATTGACCATATATTAGGACACAAAGATCTCAAAATTAAATGTAGGAAAGCAGAAATAATAAATGCCTTCTTCTCAGACCACAATGCAATAAAAGCTACATTCAGTAAAAAGTTAGGGATAAATAGACCAAAAAGTAATTGGAAACTGAATAATCTCATCTTAAAGAATGACTGGGTGAAAGAGCAAATTATAGAAACAATTAATAATTTCACCCAAGATAATGATGAGACATCATACTAAAATCTGTGGGATGCAGCTAAAGCAGTAATAAGGGGAACTTTTATATCTTTAGAGGCTTATTTGAAGAAAATAGAGAAAGAGAAGATTAATGCATTGGGCTTGCAACTTAAAAGGCTAGAAAAAGACCAAATTAAAACCCCCCAACCAAAAATTAAACTGGAAATACAAAAATTAAAAGGAGAAATCAATAATATTGAAAGTAAAAAAACTATTGAATTAATAAATAAAACCAAGAGTTGGTTTTATGAAAAAGCCAATAAAATAGATAAACTTTTGGTAAATCTGAACAGAAAAAAGAAAGAGGAAAATCAAATTGTTAGGCTTACAAATGAAAAGAGGAATCTTTCCACCAATGAAGAGGAAATTAGAGAAATAATAAGGAGTTACTTTGCCCAACTTTATGCCAATAAATTTGATAACTTAAGTGAAATGGATGACTTCCTCCAAAAATATAGGCTTCCTAGATTAACAGAGGAGGAAATAAATTGCTTAAATAGTCCCATTTCAGAAAAAGAAATAGAACAAGCTATTAATCAACTCCCCAGGAAAAAATCCCCAGGACCAGATGGATTCACATGTGAATTCTACCAAACATTTAAAGAACAATTAGCCCCAATGTTATATAAATTATTTGAAAAAATAGGGGATGAAGAAGTCCTACCAAACTCCTTTTATGACACAGACATGGTACTAATACCTAAACCAGGTCGATCGAAAACTGAGAAAGAAAATTATAGACGAATTTTCTTAATGAATATTGATGCTAAAATCTTAAATAAGATATTAGCAAAAAGACTTCAGAAAATTATCCCCAGGATAATACACTATGATCAAGTAGGATTCATACCAGGAATGCAGGGCTGGTTTAATATTAGGAAAACTATTAGTATAATTGACCATATTAATAATCAAATTAATAAAAACCATATGATCATCTCGATAGATGCAGAAAAAGCATTTGAGGGCAAGTAGGTGGCGCAGTGGATAGAGCACCAGCCCTGAAGTCAGGAGGACCAGAGTTTGAATCTAGTCTTAACATTTAACACTTCCTAGCTGTGTGACCCTGGGCAAGTCACTTGACCCCAATTGCCTCAGCAAAAAATAAATAAATAAATAAATCAAATAGAAAAAGCATTTGACAAAATCCAACATCCATTCCTACTAAAAACTGTTGAGAGTATAGGAATAAATGGATTATTCCTTAGAATAATCAGGAGCATATATTTAAGACCTTCAGTAAGCATAATATGCAATAGAAATAAACTGCAACCTTTCCCAGTAAGATCAGGAGTGAAACAAGGTTGCCCACTATCATCATTACTATTCAATATAGTACTAGAAACACTAGCCTAGGCAATAAGAGCCGAGAAAGAGATTCAAGGAATTAGAGTAGGAAATGAGGAAATCAAACTATCACTCTTTGCAGATGACATGATGGTATACTTAGAGAACCCCAAAGACTCTGCTAAAAAGCTATTAGAAATAATTCAGAATTTTAGCAAAGTGGCAGGATACAAAATAAATCCACATAAATCCTCAGCATTCTTATATATCACCAACAAAATGCAACAGCAAGAGATACAAAGAGAAATTCCATTCCAAACAAATGTTGAGAGTATAAAGTATTTGGGAATCCATCTACCAAAGATTAGTCAGGAATTATATGAGAAAAATTACAAAACACTTGCCACAAAAATAAAGGCAGATTTAAATAATTGGAAAGACATTCAGTGCTCTTGGATAGGCCGAGCGAATATAATAAAGATGACAATACTCCCCAAACTAATCTATTTATTTAGTGCTATACCAATCAGACTCCCAAGAAACTATTTTAATGACCTAGAAAAAATAACAACAAAATTCATATGGAAGAATAAAAGGTCGAGAATTGCAAGGGAACTAATGAAAAAAAAAGTCAGAGGAAGGTGGTCTAAGTGTACCTGATCTAAAGCTATATTATATAGCATCAGTCACCAAAACCATTTGGTACTGGCTAAGAAATAGAACGGTAGATCAGTGGAACAGATTAGATGCAAAGGACAAAAAAGGGTACATCTATAGCAATCTAATCTTTGACAAACCCAAAGATACCAACATTAGGGACAAAAATTCATTATTCGGAAGAAACTGTTGGGAAAAGGAAATTAGTATGGCAGAAGTTAGATATGGACCCACACTTAACACCATATACCAAGATAAGATCAAAATGGGTCCATGATTTAGGCATAAAGAATGAGATCATAAATAGAGTAGAGGAACAGCGAATAGTCTACCTCTCAGACCTGTGGAGGAAGAAGGAATTTATGACCAGAGGAAAATTAGAGATCATTATTGATCACAAAATAGAAGATTTTGATTACATCAAACTAAAAAGTTTCTATACAAACAATACTAATGCAAACAAGATTAGAAGGGAAGTAACAAATTGGGAAAATATTTTTAAAAGTAAAGGTTCTGTCAAAGGTCTCATTTCCAAAATATATAGAGAACTGACCCTGATTTATAGGAAACCAAACCATTCTCCAATTGATAAATGGTCAAGGGATATGAACAAGACAGTTCTCAGATGATGAAATTGATCCTATTTCCACTCATATGAAAGAGTGTTCCAAATCACTACTGATCAGAGAAATGCAAATTAAGACAACTCTGAGATACCACTACACACCTGTCAGATTGGCTGAGATGACAGGAACAAATAATGATGAATGTTGGAGGGGATGTGGGAAAACTGGGACACTGATGCATTGTTGGTGGAGTTGTGAAAGAATCCAGCCATTCTGGAGAGCAATTTGGAACTATGCCCAAAAAGTTGTCAAACTGTGCATACCCTTTGACCCAGCATTGCTGTTATTGGGATTATATCCCAAAGAAATACTAAAGAGCGTAAAGGACCTGTATGTGCCAAAATGTTTGTGGCAGCTCTTTTTGTTGTAGCTAGAAACTGGAAGTTGAATGGATGTCCATCAATTGGAGAATGATTGGGTAAATTGTGATATATGAAGGTTATGGAATATTATTGCTCTGTAAGAAATGACCAGCAAGAGGAATACAGAGAGGCTTGGAGAGACTTAAATCAACTGTTGCTGAGCGAAATGAGCAGAACCAGAAGATCACTATACACTTCAACAACAATACTGTATGAGGATATATTCTGATGGAAGTGGAAATCTTCAACATAAAGAAGATCCAACTCACTTCCAGTTGATCAATGATGGACAGAAATAACTATACCCAGAGAAGGAACACTGGGAAGTGAATATAAATTGTTAGCACTACTGTCTATCTACCCAGGTCACTTATACCTTTGGAAGCTAATAATTAATGTGCAACAAGAAAATGGTATTTATACACATATATTGTATCTAGGTTATATTGTAACACATGTAAAATGTATGGGATTACCTGCCATCGGGGGGAGGGAGTGGAGGGAGGGAGGGGATAATTTGGAAAAATGAATAAAAAAAAAAATTAATTAATTAATTAATAAGTAATTAAATAAATAAATAAAATATAACAGGAAAAAAAACACAACAAAAATAAATAAATAAATAAATTTAATATTCAAAAAAAAAAAAGAAAAAATATATATATAGTCTCCTGAAAGAGACCCTCAAATAGCAAATCCAAAGAGCATTTAGAAAAATTTTAGAATTATCAAGTCAAAGAGAAAATGCTGAAAGTAGCCAGAAAGAAATCATTCAAATATTGAGGAGACACAATCATGATTGCCTAGGACTTAACCACTTCCAAATTAAAGGATCAGAAGGCTTGGGATATTATATTTGAAAAGGCAAAGTACAACTAAGAATCAATTGTACAACAAAATTGAGTCTTATCTTTCAGGGAAAAATCAATGAAATAGAGAATTTACAATCATTTCCTGTAGGTTAAAAAAAAAAAAAAATGAATAGAAAATTTGATCTCCAAATACAAAGCTCAAGATAAACATGAAACATCAAAAAGGAAAGAAAAAAATGATACTTAGGAGTCAACATGGGGCAATTGGATGGTACAATGACCCTAAAGTCAAGAGGCCCTGAATTCAAATCTTACCTAAGGCACTAATAACACTTATTAGCTGTTGGATGTTGGGCAAGTCACTTAACCCCAATCACCTTGCAAATGCTAAAGCTTAAAATATTTGCATGCCTACATAAGAAGATGATACTTGTAACTCTTGAGAATTTTATCTTTTATTAGGGCAGGTTGAAGAGATACATAGAAAATACAGAAAATAGGGGCATACATTAACTTTGATATGATGATATAAAAATTAAGGAGTGTAATAAAGATTGTACTGAAAAGAGAAGAAAGAGGTATTAAATTACACCAAATAAAAAGCCACAACAGGCATATTATAGTAAAGAGACAAAAGGGGGGAATCAGCATTATTTGAATCTTAATCTCACTAATTTGGCTCAAAGAAGATATCACATATACAACACATTAGATATCAAAATTTATCTTTTCCTATTAAGAAGTAAGAACAGAAAGGGAAAAGGAAAGAGAAGTTTGATAGAAAAAAAGAGGAGAAGTAGAAGGAAAAAGGAGTAAGAAAGAAGAAGGGATGATAGAAGAAAGGAAAACCATGGTGAGGAAGGAAATCGAGAAAGGATAAAAAAAAATATAAATGAGAAAAAAATAGGATGGAGTGAAATACAAAGTTTTTTTTTTTCTTTTTTTAATTAATTTTATAATTATAACATTTTTACACTATCCCTTGTACTCCCTTCTGTTCTGAATTTTCCCCTACTTCCCTCCACCCCCTCCCCTAGATGGCAGACATTCCCATACATATTAAATAGTATATCCTAGGTACAATATATATGTGCAGAACCGAATTTTGTTGTTGTTGTTGTTGTTGTTGTTGTTGTTGTTGTTGTTGCAAAGGAAGAATTGGATTTGGAAGGTAAAAAATAACCTGGGGAGAAAAACAAAAACATGCTCACAGTTTACACTCATTTCCCAATGTTCCTTTTCTGGGTATAGCTGATTCTATTCATCATTGATCAATTGGAATTGGATTAGCTCTTCTCTATGTTGAAGATATCCATTTCCATCAGAATACATCCTCATACAGTATTATTGTTGAAGTGTATAATGATCTCCTTGTTCTACTCATTTCACTCAGCATCAGTTGATATGTCTCTCCAAGCCTCTTTGTATTCATCCTGTTGGTCATTTCTTACAGAACAATAATATTCCAAAACCTTCATATACCATAATTTACCCAACCATTCTCCAATTGATGGACATCCAACCATTCATTTTCCAGTTTCTAGCCACTACAAAAAGGGCTGCCACAAACATTTTAGCACATACAGGTCCCTTTCTCTTGTTTAGTATTTCCTTGGGATATAAGCCCTGTAGTAGCACTGCTGGATCAAAGGGTATACACAGTTTGATAACTTTTTGGGCATAATTCCAGATTGCTCTCCAGAGTGGTTGGATTCTTTCACAACTCCACCAACAATGCATCAGTGTCCCGGTTTTTCCACATCCCCTCCAACATTCATCATTTTTTGTTCCTGTCATCTTAGCCCATCTGACAGGTGTGTAATAATAGTATCTCAGAGTTATCTTAATTTACATTTCTCTGATCAATAATGATTTGGAACACTCTTTCATATGAGTGGAAATAATTTTAATTTCATCATCTGAAAATTGTCTGTTCATATCCTTTGACCATTTATCAATTGGAGAATGGCTTCTTGATTTCTTATAAATTAAAGTTAATTCTCTGTATATTTTGGAGGTGAGGCCTTTATCAGAACCATTAACTATAAAAATGTTTTCTCAATTTGTTACTTCCCTTCTAATCTTGTTTGCTTTAGTTTTGTTTGTGCAAAAGCTTTTTAATTTGGTGTAATCAAATTTTTCTCTTTTGTGATCACTAATGATCTCTGGTTCTCCTTTGGACACAAATTCCTTCCTTCTCCACAAGTCTGAGAGTTGTTCCTCTGTTTCTCTAATTTATTTATGATTTCGTTCTTTATGCCTAAATCTTGGACCCATTTTGATCTTATCTTAGTATGTAGTGTTAAATGTGGGTCCATGCCTAATTTCTGCCATACTAATTTCCAGTTTTCCCAGCAGTTTTTATCAAATAATGAATTCTTACCCCCAAAGATGGGATATTTTGGTTTGTCAATGACTAGATTGCTATTTTTATTCACTATCTTGACCTGTGAACCTAACCTATTCCACTGATCAACAAGTCTATTTCTTAGCCAATACCAAATGGTTTTGGTGACTGTTGCTTTATAATATAGTTCTAGATCAGTTACAGCTAGACCACCTTCATTTTTTTTTTTTTTTTGGTTTTTTTTCTTTATTTCCCTTGAAATTCTCGACCTTTTGTTCTTCCATATGAATTTTGTTGTTATTTTTTCTAGGTCATTAAAAAAGTTTCTTGGGAGTCTGATTGGTATAGCACTAAATAAATAGATTAGTTTGGGGAGTATTGTCATCTTAATTATATTCACTCGGCCTATCCAAGAGCACTGAATGTTTTTCCAATTATTTAAATCTGACTTTATTTTTGTGGCAAGTGTTTCGTAATTTTGCTCATATAATTCCTGACTTTCCTTTGGTAGATATATTCCCAAATATTTTATACTATCGAGCATTATTTTGAATGGAATTTCTCTTTGTATCTCTTTCTGTTGGTTTGTATTGGTAATGTATAAAAATGCTGAGGATTTATGTGGATTTATTTTGTATCTTGCAACTTTGCTAAAGTTCTGAATTATTTCTAATAGCTTTTTAGCAGAGTCTTTGGGGTTCTCTAAGTATACCATTATGTCATCTTCAAAGAGTGATAGTTTGATTTCCTCATTACCTACTCTAATTCTTTGAATCTCTTTCTCAGCTCTTATTGGGAGGCTAACATTTCTAGTATGATGTGTTAAATATATGCTCCTTATTATTTTAAGGAATAGTCCATTTATTCCTATACTCTCAAGTGTTTTTAGTAGGAATGGATGTTGGATTTTATCAAATGCTTTTTCTACATCTATTGAGATGATCATTTTTTTTTGTTAATTTGGTTATTGATATAGTCGATTATTCTAATAGTTTTCCTAATATTGAACCAGCCCTGCATTCCTGGTATAAATCCCACTTGGTCATAGTGTATTATCCTGGGATTGATTTTCTGTAGTCTTTTTGCTAATATTTTTTTAAGATTTTAGCATCAATATTCATTAGGGAGATTGGTCTATAATTTTCTTTCTCAATTTTCAGCCTACCTGGTTTAGGTATTAGTACCATGTCTGTATCATAAAAGGAATTTGGTAGGACTCCTTCAATCCCTATTTTTTTTTCAAATAGTTTATATAGCATTGGAGTTAGTTGTTCTTTGAATGGTTGGTAGAATTCACATGTAAATCCATCTGGCCCTAGGGATTTTTTCTTAGGCAAGTAGGTTAATAGCTTGTTCTGTTTCTTTTTCTGATATGGGACTATTTAGATTATTTACTTCTTACTCTGTTAATCTGGGCAAGATATATTTTTGAAGGTATTACTCTATTTCATTTAAGTTATCAAATTTATTGGCATAAAGTTGAGCAAAGTAGCTCCTAATTATTATTCTAATTTCCTGTTTATTAGTGGTAAGTTCTCCCTTTTCATCTTCAAGACTAACAAGTTGCTTTTCCTCTTTCTTTTTTTAAATCAGATTTACTAAGGGTTTGTCTATTTTGCTGGTTTTTTCATAGTTAGCTATGGTTAGTTATTAATTATTAATTAATTCAATAGTTTTTTTTACTATCAATTTTATTAATCTCACCTTTATTTTTAGAATTTCAAGTTTCGTGTTTGTCTGGGGGATTTTAATTTGTTCCTTTTCTAGAAATTTTAGTTGTAAGCCCAATTCATTGAACGTGTTTTTCTCTATTTTATGCAAGTAGGCCTCTAGAGATATAAAACTTCCCCTTATTACTGCTTTGGCTCTATCCCACACATTTTGGTATGATGTCTCATTATTGTCATTTTCTTGGGTGAAGTTATTAATTATGTCTGTGATTTGCTGTTTCACCCAATCATTCTTTAGTATAAGATTATTTAGTTTCCAATTATTTTTGGTCTATTTTCCTCTGGTTTTTTATTAAATGTAATTTTAATTGCATTGTGGTCTGAAAAGGATGCACTTACTATTTCTTCCTTACTGCATTTGATTTTGAGGTTTTTATGTGCTAGTATATGATCAATTTGAAATACAAAATTAATAATCATATCTCTGAATGGAAATGGAATGATCTCTCCCATAAAACAGAAGCAGCACAGTAGATTAAAAGGTAATATCCTACAATATATTATTTACAAGAAACACATATGAAATGGAGAGTTACACACAGAATAAAGGGGGGGAAAGGCTAAAGCAGACTATATTATATTTCAGGTGAAGAAAAAAAAAAGTAGAAACAACAATTTGATCTCTGACAAAGCAAAAGCAAAAATGGATCTAATTAAAAGAGATAGAGAAAGAAACTGCATCATGTTAAAGGGTACCATAGACAAATAAGTAGTATTGATGATTTTATCGATGATAGATAGATAGATAGATAGATAGATAGATAGATAATGTGTATATCAAGTGGTATAGCATCCACATTTTTAGAGAAGTTAAACCAATTACTAGAATAAATAAATAGCAAAACTACACTAGATAGCAATACTTTATGGAGAACCTCAACCTCCTCCTCTGAGAATTACATAAATCTAACCACAAAATAAAAAATAAATAAATTAGGAAGATTAATAGAATCTTAGAAAATTCAGATTTGATAGACCTCTAGAGAAAATTGATTGAAGATATAAAGGAATATACATTTTTCCCAACAGTATATGGCATTTGCAGAAAAATTCTCAGTGTATTAGGACAAAAAGCCTCATAATCAAATGTAGAAAAACAGAAATACTAAATGCATCTTTATAGATCATGATGAAATAAAACTTTCATATAATAAAGGTTCAAGCAAAGATAGAATAAAAACCAATTGGAAATTAAACAATTGAATCCTAAAGAATAAGTTAGTCAAACATCAAATTATAGAAACAATAAGTTCAGCAAAGAGAATGGCAATCATGAGAAAATATACTAAAATCTATGGGATGCAGCCAAGGAAATCTTAGAGAAAAACATTTATATCTCTAAATATTTACATAAATAAAAGAAAGAGAGTAGATCAGTGAATTGGGCATGCAAGTAAAAAAACAAACAAACAAACTAAGAAACACTTAAATTATTGCCCCAAATTAAGTATCAAATTTAAAAAAAAATTTAAATCAAAAGGGAGATCATTAAAACTGAGTGTAAAAAAAAAAAAACTATTGAACTAAGAAATATAATTAAATATTCATTTTATAAAAAATAGATACATCTTTAGTTAATGTGATTAGAGAAAGGAAAGGAAAAAAAAAACAAATAATGTATCAAAATTAAAAGGGTAAAATTACTGTCAATGAAAAAGGAATTAAAATATAATTAGGAGCACTTTTGCTTAACTCTATGTTAAAAAGCTTGACAATCAAAGTTAAGTGGATAAATATTTATTAAAAATAGAAACTGTCCTCATTAACTGAAGACAAAATAAAATACTTAAATCAACCCATAAAAAAAAAAAAAAATTGAACAAGCCATTAACGAACTCCCCAGGAAAAAAAAATCTCCAGGGCCAGATGGGTTTATAAACATTTAAAAAACAATTAATTTCAATATTATGTAAACTATTTTGGAATATAGATAAGAAAGAATTCTTGCCAAATTCCTTCTGTGACAAAAATATGGTACTGATACCTAAATCAGGAAGAGCCAAAACAGAGAAAGATAATTATTCTCCAATCTCCCTAATGAATATTAATGCAAAAATTTTAAAAATGATATTAGCAAAGATATTAGAAGTATTTATGAGGATAATACACTATCACCAAGTTGAATTTATACAGGAATGCAGGGCTGGTTCACTATCAGGAAAACCACTGGCATTATTAGCACATCAATAAAAAAAATAACAGAAAACCTATGATTATTTTAGTAGATGCAGAAAAAACCTTTTGACAAAATACAGCACCCATTCCTATTTCAAACATTAGAAATCATATGAATAAATTAAACCTTCTTTAAACTTACAAGCAACATCTATCTGAAAACATCCACAAACATTATATGTAATGGGGATAAATTAGAAGCATTCTTAATAAGATCAGGGGTAAAACAAGATCATAAGTTATATTGGCAATGGTTGAGAAGTAAATGAGAGGAGAGGATGTAGAGGATGTAATGGCAATAAGAAGTCAGGTTTCTTTTTTTTTTTTTTTTTGGCAGAGAAAAAAAAAAAAAAGAAAAGAAAAAGAAATATAATACCGTAGCCAAGGTAGGGAGTAGTCTATGTTTTTTTTTAATAATAAGAGAATGACAGGAAGGAAGAAATCAATAATTAAGTTGTTAAAGATTAGGGTAGGGAGGATTCTAGGAAGATGGCAGAGTAGGTCAGAAAATTCAAAGCTCTTAAGGTTTTCCCCACAAATAAGACAAAATTGCACCTCAGGGTGAACATAAAATACTGAAAAACAAATAAGATTTGGAGCAGAACAGGGATTCTCTGGTGATAATCTCAGAAGACCCAAAGAAGGCTCCCAGGACTAAGTTTAATCAGTGTGAAGTATAAACACATTTAGGCTATATTCCTTGAAGTAACAAGTGGAGAATCCTGAGACTAAAAGCATTTAAAGTTATCCTCATTCCAAACCATAGGAACTTTCTTACCTTCTTAACTGGACAATCTGAGTCAGGCAAGCTTGATAAGGATCACCAGTCTAAGCCTGCTGCAAAGATCTGGCCTTGGACAAGAAGAAAGCAGTAAACCAGGCAGATGCAGAAGCAGGGGAGCAGGAACACTGATGCAGGTATTTGCAGAAGACTGGAGATCCTTATTTATGCTTAAATGTCAGAGGGTAAAACTTAAATGAAGCCAGAGTTATAGTTAAATCAAATCCAGAGTTATAGGTGTCTATACAAATAAATTCTCATTAAACAAAAGAGCAGGCAAAGGAGAAAAGACCCCAGCCATAAAGACTTACTATGGTAATAGGAAGGACCAGCATTCATATTTAGAGGATAATGGGAAGTAAAAAAAAAAAAAAAAAAAAAAGTCTCTCCTACCCCAAAAAGTATCAGTAAATGGCTGCATGCTCAGAATTAATTAATAGAAGAATTTAAAAAAATAACTTTAAACATTAGAGAGATTGAGAAAAAAAAACTGAACTAAATAAATAAATGAGAACAATCAAAGAAAAAACAAATTGAATACAAAATGAAAGTCAACCAACTAAAAAAGGAAATCCAGAATCTTACAATGAAAACACTTCTTTGTTTGGGCAAGAGGAAGGTAGTGAAGCTATGAGACCAAAAAAACAAAATATATAGACTGAAAAATCTAATATCTCATTATCTCATTAGCACTTAGTAAGAACCTAATAGGCATCCATTCAGTTTCCATTTCTTGCCACTATTTTTGTAGTGATGCCACAAACATTTTTGCAGTGTGGGTCCCTTTCCCTCCTTTAAGATCTTTTTGGGATACAGGTCCATAGAAACATTGCTGGATCAAAAGGTATGCAGAGTTTGATAACTTTTTAAGTGTAGTTCCAAATTACTCTCCAGAATGGTTCGATCCATTCACAGTTTCACCTATTCACCAACTATTAGTGTCCCAATCTTCCCACATACCTTCCAACATTTGTCATCTTTTCCTATCAACTTAGCCAATCCTAGAGGTATATAGTGGTATCCAAGAGTTGTCTTAATTTGTATTTCTTTTTCTTCTTCTGAAAGAATTATTCAATTTCTGTACCATTTATCATGTTTTATTAAAATGTGTTATGCTTTTCTTACAACCTTTTTCCTGTCTCATATTTCACCTTTCACATTATTTTCTTTTCTTTACTAACTAATGAAATTCTTCTTTACAATGTAAGAACATTTTTTCAACAAATTTTCTCTTGTTTTGGTGATGTTTTTTATCCCCCTCAAACAATTCCTCTTAAAAGAACAACAACAATTCTGATTCCCACACCTAGGACTGTAGAATTGAGCCTGTAATTATGATTCTGCCATCACTTCCCTTGGAAGGTAAAGAGGGGAAAGGGGTTTGGGGTTTACAAATTATATTACTTTGAAAGAGTAATTGTAAAGACCAAGAAAAAAAAATCTGTTCTCTTTTCTCTCACTTATTCCACTAATAAGAGCAATTTTCTCTCACTCAAGATAATTGAAAAAATCCATCTGTTCCCCTTTCTTTGCTTTCTTTCCCCCTATTATTTCCTGTCTTTCTTTTTTCCTCCCTTTTATTTGACTTTTCTTCAATCTCACCTCTTATCTTCTCCTCTGCCTTTCTCCTTTTATTTTATCTCCCCATCCTAATTTAATATTAATTCTTCCTTACAGATATATGTTCTGATACTTGCAATAGTTGTTTTTTTTTTTTTTTTTTTTTTTTTTTGTAATTATGCCTTTCTATTTAGAGTCAGCAAGTACAGCAGAGTGAATAGAGAATTGGTCTCAGAGAGAGGAAATCAGGTCAAGGCTCATCTTTGTCAAAAACTGTATATGTGACCTGGAATCTTGCCTTCACTTTTCTGTAGATTACTCATAAGTTTAAAAGAGGGTACCTACTTTCACTGATAGAAGAAATTTTCTAATTTGAGAATGTTTTATACATCAAATTTGAAATATACATGCATGAATGTATGTTTCATATACATGAAACATACAAGTAACGCAGTATGTTACATACATGTAACACTCCAGAATATAATCTGAACCAGATGAAAATATAATTGAGAAATATTTAACAGAATAATTAAAATACAAAGCAGCATAGATGTTAGTATGTGGTTTTCAAAGTCAACTTTTACCTTAGAGTGATACTTAAGTATGGTTTAGTGGACTTATTTCTCTTTGAGTTTGACAAAATTGCCCCATATCTTTGAAATCGTAAATCTATCCCCTTTTCTATCTCCATTATTTACTTATTACTTATTCTCAAACAGAAGAATTTACTTGTAAGAGAAAATTTCTCAGTAGGTCAGGGAGCAAGCAGTTCAAGAGAATGACTGAAGCAAGAAATAATTCTTCCTGACCTAATGCCTTCTTTACTAACTAGTCATACCAAGTATTTATTAAACACTTCTTATGTGACAAAAATTGTGGTGCAAATACAAGGGGGAAAAGAAAAGCAGCTGCTCTCCAAGAACTTGCATTTTAATGCAGGAAAAATAACATCTAAATTGACTAAAGACAATGAAAAAGACAAAAGGAATTAAGAAGACATTGATACAGGGAATGGAACAGGTACAAACATGGAAAAGTCAAGAGTCAAGTTCAAAAAGGAATGAAAGAATAAGCTTGTTTGGCCTGGGCTCTTTCCTTGAAATGGAGATTCCAGAAGAAACTAAATAAGATTTTCTACACAGGGTGAGGCTGCTGAAAGTATAATAAAGAATTTTATTATATAAAATTCTGATTAGTAAATTGAACATCATCAAATTGGAAATACTTCTCTAGTGCAGATATTTTGTTATTAATGTATTATTTTCTTAGAAGTCTATCAAGAAGCAAATATAAAATTCATTGATTCAAAAATTAATGCATCAACCTTTTAAACTACTGTGAATATTATATCTTAGTTTGTCCTTTTCAGTGAGCCTTGAAATTATTTCCATCTTATTTTATCAAAATATTCTTATATATTTATCTAATTCACCGGGAGGAGGAAGATTAATTACTTATTAATCCTTTCCTAAAACAAGGGCAATCAAAGAAGCAATTAATATTTGAAAATGGAAGTACATATTTCACATTTGAGTGAAAATAAAAAGATATATGGAAGAACAGATGTTAATCACTGTATTGTTCTAGGATTTAATGCTATTTGACCTTTGTTTCAAGTCTTTTGCAATTGCTACTAAAAGATCTAAAAATGTTAAATACCCACTAACTTATTTTCTATTCCTTAAAACTTGAAGTTGTCCAGATGGTATTTTAGCAGAACTGTTTTTTTTTTCTTTACTTTTATAGAAAATTTTGACCAGTTAAAGTCATATTACAACGCTTTTGTATACATTAATTATTTAGTGTATGGATCCTAAATGCAGATTTTACTTCTATTTGGGGATAAATGGGAGTTGTATAAATAATTTTTTATTTAAGGATAATTATGGGTAATGTCTCTATTTAGTTTAATGTATTAGTTACCAATAATATAATAATAAATCTAGCATTAACATAATTGTTTTAGACTTTCCAAATACTTGCAAAATATATCATTTAGCCTTATATCCACTCCGAAATGTATGCTATTGACTTTCCTAATTTACAAATGAGAAATTGGGACACTGGAAATTAATTTGCCCAATGTCATACAGCTAGTCAGTATCTAAAACTTGATTTTATTTGGATCTTTCTGATTCCAGAGTCATCATTCTATACAATATGCCAACTAGGTCTTAGTTCTTCAGTGATTACAAACTAATTAATATCCAGTTGATTTTGTAAATATTTTGATCATAAATCAGCATTTATTATCATTTGTCTTTGCTGGGATTTGTAGTTTTGTTGTTTGAAGTGAAATCTCCTTTAATTGGAAAAAAGATGGAATGTGTGGTACGTTTTACAGATTTAGTCTTAATTAATGATTTCATCCATATGTACAGTCCCATCTGCTTATAAGCAGGATGGATACAAAGCACAGGGATGATTTTTTCAAAGAAAATTATCTCTGTACAATAAGATGTCCTATTTTGTGAAATGTGGCTTCTCTGGCTCATAATGACTATCACTGGACCATATTTTACTACATTGGCTTCAACCTCCATATTTAGGGCATAGACTATTACAATCTGACAAAATAAAAGGATACAACTATAGCAATCTAGTGTTTGATAAACCCAAAGATACCAACATTAGGTATAAAAATTCATTATTTGAAAAAAACTGTTGGGAAAACTGGAAATTAGTATGCCAGAAATTAGATATGGACCCACACTTAACACCATATATCAAGACAAGATCAAAATGGGTCCATAATTTAGGCATAAAGAATGAGATCATAAATAGATTAGAGGAACAGAGGATAGTCTACCTCTAAGACCTGTGGAGGAAGAAGGAATTTATAACTAGAGAAGAACTAGAGATCATTATTGATTACAAAACAGAAGATTTTGATTACATCAAACTAAAAAGTTTCTGTACAAACAATACTAATTCAAACAAGATTAGAAGGGAAGTAACAAATTCGGAAAATATATTTACAGTTCAAGGTTCTGATAAAGGTCTCATTTCCAAAATATATAGAGAATTAATCCTAATTTATAAGAAGTTAAACCATTCTCCAACTGATAAATGGTCAAAGTATATAAACAGACAATTCTCAGATAATGAAATTGAAACAATATCCACTCACATGAAAGAGTTTTCCGAATCACTAATGATCAGAGAAATGTAAATTAAGACAATTCTGATTTACCACTATACACCTGTCAAATGGGCTAAGGTGACAGGAACAAATAATGATGAATGTTGGAGGGGATGTGGGAAAACTGGGTCATTAATACATTGTTGGTGGAGTTGTGAAAGAATCCTGCCATTTTGGAGAGCAATCTGGAACTATGCCCAAAAAGTTATCAAACTGTGCATACCCTTTGATCCAGCAGCGCTACTACTGGGCTTATATCCCAAAGAAATACTAAAGAAGGGAAAGGGACCTGTATGTGCCAAAATGTTTGTGGCAGCCCTTTTTGTAGTGGCTAGAAACTGGAAGATGAATGGATGTCCATCAGTTGGAAAATGGTTGGGTAAATTATGGTATATGAAGGCTATGGAATATCATTGCTCTGTAAGAAATGACCAGCAGGATGAATTCAGAAAGGCTTGGAGAGACTTGCATAAACTGATGCTGAGGTAAATGAACAGAACCAGAAGATCACTATACACTTCAACAATAATACTGTATGAAGATGTATTCTGATGGAAGTGTATATCTTCAACATAAAGAAGATCCAACTCACTTCTAGCTGATCATTGATGGACAGAAACAACTACAGACAGAGAATGAACACTGGGAATTGAATGTAAAAAATAAGCACTATTGTCTAGCTACCCAGGTTACTTATACCTTCAGAATCCAATACTTAATGTGCAACAAGAAAATTGGATTTACACACATATATTATATCCAGATTATACTGTAACACATGTAAAATGTATGAGATTGCCTGTCATCTAGGGGAGGGAGTAGAGGTAGGGAAGGGAAAATCTGGAAAAATGAATACAAGTGATAATGTTATAAAAAAATTGCTCATGCATATATACTATCAAAAATGTATAATTATAAAATTAATTAAAAAAAGAGAAATGAAAAGAAAAAGAAAAAGAAAAAAATCATCTGACACAATATCTGCAATGCAAGGATTGATATAATAACTCCTACTATCACCCAAGCTAACAATATGGATGAAAGCTTTGTATTTATTTCCCAGAAATCTTTGCTAAGATTTCTTTAAGTGTACTTTTTATACGTATTTTTCAACAGAAATTTAAAGAATGTCACTGTGCTAGATCTTCTTAAAGGTCAAATGAATTAGTAAATAATTACTAGATCTATTTATTATACAGTTCAAAGCATTTATGTAAAGAGAGGAAAATTTCGTAATTGAACATAATATATTAAACAAGATTAGCAGTGATATATTCAAAATTTCTAGGCTGTCTCATTTTTACAAAGGAGGACTCAAACATTCCAAAGTCTTACATTCCACTCTTGAGCAGGAGGAAAATCCAAACAGAAACAAAGGACTCAAGCCCATTTTAAGGTTTATTAGACATATCTCACACACACATACATATATACACTAAAATGGAGAGCACACAACAACAGAAATACTCATATATTTTATATTCCTAATTGTTATCTATATTTGACTATGTATAGAATCAAGAAATACAATTTGGTAAACCATTTATCTTTAGAAATTTGAAATTTTAGGAGGTGGAGCCAAGATGGTGGAGTAAAGTCAGGAAGCTGCTCTTGTTCTCCCAATTTCGCTTGAAAACCACATGAAAACAAACCCCTAAATCGAGTCTGACAGAATGAACCCACTCTCCAGCTCAAGGTAGACTGAAAAAACTTCAAGAATATTCAGTATCATTGGGATGAAAAGTGTGTTCAGCCCAGCTCAGATAGATTCTGGGAAAACCAGAGAGAGCAATTTAATCACAGAAAATCAGTAACTAAGACCTTCAGTCTTGGCTCAATAGAGCGACAAATCAGTGGGGCAGCTTCTAGTTCCAGTTCAGAAAGCAAACTCTGGGAAATCAGGTTGTTTCCTGAAAAGAGCAGGCCAAGTTACCCCTTGAAAATAAAGCTTCTTGAAAATGAACATAAAAGACTTCAAAAGGCAAACAAGAGAGGTAGAAGAATAAATGAGAAAAGAAATGAGATGTATGTGTGAGAGAGTCAACAACTTGAAAAAGAAAAAAAAAAGAATGAAGAAAACAATACTTTAAGCAATAGAATTAACCAAATGGGAAAAAAAAAAGATACTAATGATAATTCACACATTAACTCACACATTAAAACTAAATTTACACATTAAAAACTATAACAGGGCAAAAGCAAAAGTAATGATTTTGTGAGACAGAAAGAATCAGTCAAACAAATGAAAAAGAATGAATAAATGTAAGAAAATATAAAATACTTCATAGGAAAAACAGCCAACCTAGAAAATAAATCCAGAAGAGACAATTTAAAAATTATTGCCCTATCTTAATGCTATGATCACAAAAAGAGCCCAAATAGCATTCTATCATTAAAGAAAATTTCCCCAATATTATAGAAACAGAGGGGAAAATACTCCTTGAAAGAGATTTATACCCCTGGAAAGAGATCTTACAAAGAAAATCCCAAAGAATATTGTTGCAAAACTTCAAAATAACAATTTCAAGGAAAAAAAATACTGTAAGCTGCCAGACAGAAACAATTCAAATATCAAAGAACAACAGTAAGAATTAATCAGAATCTGGTAGCTTCTAAAATAAAGGATCAGAGTACCTGGAATACCATATTGCTGAAGTCAAAGAACCTGGGATCACAAGTAAGAATTAGCTACCCAGCCAGATTCAACATCATCTTTCCGGGGAGGCAATGGAACTTCAGTGAAGTGAGAGACATTAATTTATTACTTTTGAAAAAAAAAAAAAAAACAGAACTAAACAGAAAATTTAACCTATAAACACAGCAGTCAAAATAACCATATAAAGATAAACAGGGGGTATGTATATATATATATATATATATATATATATATATATATATATATATATATATATATATATATATATATATATATATATATGAATTTGAAGATTAAATGGTTTATATCCCTGGATTGGAAAGCAATATCTATAACTCTTGAGAACTATATCTGTTACTAGGGAAGACATAAGGAGGCATCACATGGACTGAGGGTGTAGTTGTCAAAGGACACTGATGTGATGACACCAAAGAAAGTCACTAAGAGGTGAGAAAAGGTCTACAAAATGCTTTTCACACAAATAAAAGTGACATCTAAACAATTGGGAAAATATCAATTGTCATGGCTTGGATGAGCTAATATAATAAAAATGACAATTCTGCTTCAATTGATCTACTTGTTCAATGCCATACCAATCAAACTACTAAAATGTTATTTTCTAGACCTAGAAAAAAGTAATACTATTCATCTGGAAGAATAAAAGGCCAAAATATAAAGAGAATTAATGAAAAAATGCAAAGGATGATGGCTACTTTATTGTAAAGTAGCAGTCATCAAAACCATTTGATACTGGCTAAGAAATAGAGTGGTGAATTAGTGAAATAGATTAGATACACATGACACAATAATCAAGTCCTATAGAACTCTAGTATTTGATAAAACCCCAAACTTTAGTATCTGGAATAAGAACTCACTAACTGACACAACTTGTGAAGAAAACAGGAAAATAATATGTAAGAAATTTGATATAAGACTTACATCTCACATCCAATACCAAAATAAGATCAAGATAAATTCATAATTTGGTATTAAAGGATAATGGGATAAACAAAGTAGGAGAACAAGGGACAATTTACCAATTATATTTTTGGAGAAGGGAGGAATTTATGACCAAAAAACTAGAAATGTATGAAAGGTTATATGAACAACTTTGATTACATTAAACTAAAAAAGGTTTGTGCAAACAAAACCTACAAAAACAAGATTAAAAGGGAAGTAGAAAGTTGGGAAAAATCTTTACAATCAGTATTTCTGATAAAGGTCTCATTTTTAAAATATATAAAGAATTGTGTCAAATTTATAAGAATGCAAATTATTCCACAATTGATAAATGGTAAATGGATATGAACAGGAAACTTTTAGATGATGAAATTAAAGCCATTATGGTAATATAGTGAAATGCTCTAAATCACTATTGATTAGAGGAATGAAAATTAAAATAACTCTGAGATGCCACCTCACACCTCTCAGATTGGCTAAGATGGCAAGAAAAGATCATGATAAATGTTGGAGGGGTTGTGGGAAAACTGGAACATTAATACATTATTGGTGAAGTTATGAAATGATCCAACCATTCTGGAGAACAATCTGGAATTATGACCCAAACACTATAAAACTATGTATTCCTTTTGATACCACAGTGCTATTTCTGTGTAAAAATGTTTTTAACAGCTCTTTTTGTGGTAGCAAAGAACTGGAAAATGAGTAGATGCCCATCAACTGAGGAGTGGCTCAATAAGTCATGGTATTTGAAAGCAATGGAATATTATTTTTGAACAAAAATGATGAGCAAACTTATTTTAGAAAGATTTCCATGAATTGATATTGAGCCAAACATGCAGAGCCAGTAATATATTGCACACAATAACAGCAAAGATGTGCAATGATCAACCATGAAAAACTTGGTTCATCTCAGTAGTTCAATGATTCTAAGGAATCCCAATAGATTTTGGATAGAAAATGCCAGCTGCATTCAGAAAAAGAAATAAGGGGACTGAATACTGAATGTATATTTAAAACATGATATGTTCACTTTTTTTTCTCTCCCCCATGGATTTCCCTTTTTGCTCTGACTTTTCTCTCCCAACATGATTTATAAAGCAAGGTGTGCCAATAAACAAACAAATAAAAAAAAAATTAAAGGCCTATGTAATCCTGTGTTTTGCAGCTTGTTCTTTGCACTCCTATACCAACACTGCTGTTTTTGGGAGCTGTCCTTTCTCACAATATTGTAATAAATCCTTTTCATTTTAGAAAAAAAAAAGTGAGATTGTATAGAAATGAGTCAAGATAATTCTAATTTTAATGCTCTCAAATACAGCAAACCCATCACCTTTTTTTCAATGAACTTGCAATAGGCTCCTTAGCTAAAAAGACTGGTGACATTTGTAATCAACATATGACTCTTAGGAAAGTACATAGATTACAAGGCAGAACTTTTCAGTCTTAGATGCAAGCATCTTAACATCCATATACATATATATATATATATATATGTATATATATATATATATAAAGCAGTTGAAATTGGGAAAGGTAAGAGTAACTATACCATTGAAGCTTTGATTTTTAAGCCTCTTGTTCTTTGTTTTTCTTTTGACAGACAATATAGACTTAATTACAGAGATAAAATTCAAGTGTATTTGTTCTTTTTTTGGGGGGGGAAGTATAATGCATAAGGATTGATGAATAGTTATGAATCAAAGGACAATAAAAGTAAAATTATATTTAAGGGATCAAGATGAAGGTACAACTCAGAAGCTGATGATTTTTACCTTTTTACCTTCCAAAGTTTTCTTTGTTATTATTAAAAATCATTGAATTATGTAGATAGACTTAATAATACCTTTTAGTACTATTATTGAGGTTTTTTTTGGTTTGGTTTGATTTAATTTTTGCTTCTATTGTTATTCCTATTCATCCATTAGTGTTAGGCAGGTGAAACAAAACAATGCACTTTGGGAGGGGGAGGGGTAAAGAATCATACACAGAGGGCACAAAACTCTGGTAAGATTGTAAAGAGCACTTGAGTAAGATTATCAGCAATCTCTCATTTTAGCAATGAAGATTTGATAAACATGATAGTATAATAATTACAACAACAGCTAAAATTCATTTGTGATTCAAGATTTGCAGAGTGCTTTATGGACACTTCTTTATTTGATCCTCTCAATAACTCAGAGATAAATGCTATTATTATCCCCCTTTACAGGTGGGAAAACTAAGATGTAGATAACATCAAAGACAGAGAATGGGGAAAGGGTTTGGAATCATCTTGTTCAAACTCTTGTTTTTTTTTTTTTTTTTTTGGTTGTTGTTGTTTGTTTTTTTGTTAACATGTTTTACTTAATAGAAGCCTAGAGTAAAAGCAGACTCCCCAAAATGAAAAATTAATTTTCACAAGAAATTTTTTAATATTTTATATTCAAAAGAGTCAAAGAGAGATGTGTTACTACACTCTAGTGTTAGGCTATTTAGAAAGAAAAAAATCTTAGTGCAAAATATTGGGATTATATTTGAGATATTCCATTCAAATAATGAAGCATTTTTAATCATCTGCTATAGATTAAGTATTTTGCTGGACACTAGGAATATAAAAATTAAATGTCTTTTACACTGAGTGGTTTTTACAGCCTGTTAACAAAAGCAACAAACATAGATAAATAAATACAAGTTATGTGTGAAACTGGCAATCAGTACCCCAACTCTTTGATCCCATAACCAGCTTTCTTGTTTTTGAAGTATGGTCTCCACTCCAAGCTTTTTTCTAATTGTGTAAAGAGAGAAAAATAATTTTATGAGAGACAACAGTCTTATTTTTTCTTCTAATTCATAGAACCATAGAATAATATTATAGAATCTTAGTGTGAGAAGAATGCCTAAAGTTGATAGGTCCAAATTTCAAAGGAGGAAATGAAAGATATCAATAGCCATGGAAAAATAATTTCAAATTTCTACTAACTAGAGAAATGCAAATGAAAATAAACTCAAATTCTATCTGACACCAATTAGATTGGCAAACTTGACCAAAATGAAAAAAGAAAAAAAAAAAAGAAAGTGATAAATTTTGGAGAGACTGCATGAGAATGATAACATTAATGATAAAGATTAGTGGAGCTATGAATTGGTACATTTTTTAATTTGGATCTATGCTCAAAATATCACTTAACTGTTCATCTTTTCACTTAGCACCGTTTGTCTATAGGTCAAAGAGATCAAAGAAAGAAGACAAACCTGTATCAATATTTATGTCTCCATATTTTTAAACCGCATATTAAGTCCATATCTTGCAGGTCTCACCAACATACGAAATCGGACCACTGAATTTAAAATTTAAACTGTTAACTATTACATCATGGGGCCACTCAACATTGTGGATAAGTTCACTGACCTTGGCAGTATACTTTTCAAGTGTGTACACATTGATAATTAGGTTGACATTGTATTGCCAGAATTCAGTATTTGGGAAGCTGCAAAGGAAAATATTAGACATTACTAAAATGAAGGTCTACAGAGCCACAGTGCTAATCTCATTATGATATGCCTGTGAAATCTGCACAATCTATCAGCAAAATGCCAGGAAACTGAATCGTTTCCATTTGAATTGTTTTAGGAAGATTCTGAAGATCTTCTAGTTAAGAAAAAAAACAAACAAAACTAAACGAGTGCACTCTCAAAGTTTCTCTTATGAACTTTAGATTTCTTATTGCATGATTTGGGAGACACTGGCATAGAACACCTAGCAAACCATGTGAAACATGCTGTGATTATAGAAAGTACTATGCTCTATGAGCAAAACAATTGAAGTAGCCCAAAAGAAACATAAGATGTGAAAACTTATAGATCCACTGTCAATAATCACAAGGAATAATTGTGCCTGATCTGTAATATAACATTCTGAGTTTATATTGTTCCAATCAGTCTTGGGTGGACATAATGTAACTTAATCTAATCATTTTAATCATCTTCAAGAATGAAGAACAGCAACCAACCAAATAGCTATATCTAAGTACATAATTTTATTGCTACAGCCATACCTCTATCCATCCATTTATCTACCTATCTAGCTATCTATATTAATATGTCTTTATAAATGAAATGACTTAGGCCAGTTCCAACGGTCTTGTGACGGAAAAACCCATCTTTACCCAGAGAGAGGACTGTGGGGAGTGAGATGATCTACATAGTATTTTCACTTTTTTTGTTTTTGTTTGCTTGCATTTGGTTTCTTTCTCATCATTTTTTTCCCTTGTTGATGAGATTTTTTTGGGCAGCATGATAATTGTGAAAATATATATAGAAGAATTGCAAATGTTTAACATATATTGGATTATGTCTAGGAGAAGGGATTGGGGAAGGGAGGGAGAAAAAAATTGGAACACAAGGTTTTGCAAGGGTGATTGTTGAAAATAGCTATGCATAGGTTTTGAAAATAAAAAAAAAGCTTTAACAATAAAAAATAAAATAAAATAAAACTATTTGAGAAGGCATAAAAATATGTGTGTATACCCACATAAATATGCATATTAACTAATTACCTAAAAGAGTATCAATTGGAGAATGACTGAACAAAAATTACGTCCTATTTCTAAACTATAAGAAATGACAAAGAAAAAAGGATGGTTTTAAAGAAATCTGGAAAAAAATATTAAGTAAGTTTATGAGAAAAGAACTGAGTGGCTCTAAAGAATAATGTATACAATAACAACAAAATTATGACAATTTTGACAGACATGACTTTTTGACAGACAATTTTGAAAGACTTAAAATCTTTGATCACTGTAATAATTAGCTTTTATTCTGAGGGAGCAATGTGAAAGTAGGCTATTTATCCATCTCCTGATAGAGAGATGATAGATTCAAAATTCAGGATGAAGAAAAAATAATAGAAATTTATTTTCCTTTATTATGCAAATGTGATACTTTTGTATTTCTTTCTCTTTTGTCTTCTTTCAATTAGAGAGGGAGTAAGAGGTAGGAAAAAAACAAAAGCTTATTTATTGAACACAATATTTTTTTATTGTTTGATTATTTTTATTTTTAGTTTATTATTTTTTTAAATTTGTATTATTTTAAATTTTTGTTATTTTTTAAGTTTAGACAATTATTTTATTTTTATTTTTGTTATTTCTTGAATTTATTAAATTATCAAAATTTATATGATAAAATCTTTAAATCTACAGTATAATATGACATGAATGCTTCAATCTTGATCTCATAAGAATTTCTACCACATTCATGATAACCATCACAAAATGCCTTCATCCTTTAATACTGACATGTAATTATGGCTTTTTTGTTGTTGTTGTTATTGTTTACTTTCATAGCAGAGAGATTTATTAAATGAAAATTTCTTTTAACAAATTTGTTCCAGAGGGAAATTCTAAATATTTGTATTCTTGTTGCTGAGATGCCAGAGAGAGAGATCTTCTTATTTGCATATGATAGGACCTCAATTGTACAAGGATATTAAATTGAATCCTCTAATTTTACTTTAAAGTAAGCACACTTTGGACTCACTACACTGTTTTATTTAATGGTTTGGATTAAAAACTCTAGGTGAGTTTAAACCTATCGGTGCTTGGTTCATTTATATGTAAAACATTGAAATGTTTTAAAAAGCATCAATATTTTAAGAATTCTAGACATTCCT
Source organism: Sminthopsis crassicaudata (assembly GCF_048593235.1). Taxonomy (NCBI): domain Eukaryota; kingdom Metazoa; phylum Chordata; class Mammalia; order Dasyuromorphia; family Dasyuridae; genus Sminthopsis; species Sminthopsis crassicaudata. Next base: position 643,871,511 of record NC_133618.1, on the reverse strand, counting down.
CACAATATCTTTTAACACTTTTTTTATATCATTGATAATTGAAACCAGATGTTTAAATAAATGTTTAAATATTTAAATGTTTAAATAAATTTAACTTTGTATTGTGATAGGGTTTGGATCTTGAATTGATATCATGATGGGAAATTTCAATGTGAAACATGTCATATAGCACTTTAAATAAATTATCCAATGTGCTCCTCATAATATCACTTTAAGGTAATTTTTTTTTCCTTTCACTTCCATCTGTAACTTTATGAATAAATAAATTTCAGTAAGGAAAATTTACTGTACTAGTGTAGATCAATAACAACTGTTAATTTATACTTGAGAGTAGTAGCCTTTTAAATGATTTCAACAGAGTCACAAAGTGAATATGCTTAGGATATATATTTTGATCCAGGTCTTCTGTTTTTTTATGACATCATAAGATCATAGATTTAAAGTCCTTAGAGGAACTCTCATCTGACATTTCTATTTAACAGATAATGAAACGGAGGCCACAAAAATCTCTATGAATTTTCTTTAAAGTTATATAGGGCAAACATTTTATCTGCATTGTATAGTTGTGGAAAAAGAGCCACAAGAGTTTAAGTAAATGTTGGAGACACAATTCATGCGTATTCCTTTCATCTGTAAGGGACCTTTGTTGTTATTTAGTTTACTTCTGTTTTTTTAGAAAATGAAGAAATTGAAGAATAGATAAGATATATAATATATACTATATATATATATATATATGGTAGATAGACATAAATTTGATTGAGAATACATATTTCTAGAAATATTAAATCTTAAGTAAATTCAAAAGTATATCCTATAAATGAATAATGATCACTGTCTTACTATAAGTCACATTTCTTTTAATTTTACAGTTTATTATTTATTAACTGATATTTTTTATTTTGCAAATATATTTGTTCCGAATGTTATCCATTTTATAATTTCTAATAGTCCTCTTCTCCTTTATTAGGATTTCTCATTTTTTCATTTCTGATAATAGTAATTTAGTCTTTTATTTCCATTATTTATTTTTGTTACTAATATCGTTAGATAGTGGTTCATCTATTTCATTATTCTTTTTCAAAATTAGTTTATATTTTTAAATGTTAATTCATTTTTAAATTAACTGTGCCTTTTATTTTTAGATTTTATATTTTTGTGCTTACTTCAAATATTTTGAGTTCTGTCTTTAGTTCTGTGTGTGATTAAGTTACAGGATCAATTAGCTAACATTTTGCTACTGTTTTATTGATGGAAGTATTTATGGACAAAAGTTTTTCTGCTCTGGATACAACCCACAAATATTGGCATATGATTTCAATAACTTTTTATTTCATAAAATTACCTACACTTCCTATGATCTCTTCTTTAACACAGCTGTTCTTTGTGATACTATTGAATTTTTATTTAAATATAATTATATTTAATATAATATTGTTAAATATGTGGATCAAATATGCATCACATTAATTGAATCAAATGCATATTGATTATGTTTTAATTATTTTGGTAAGTAACAGATGATGTTAATATTTTTTATTTTTATTAATTTGTATATGAGATTATTTTTATGATTATACAGATAGCACAAATAGTTGAGAATTGTGTATGCTCTTTACAATTCTAATTCCTTAGTTTCCATAATTCTGTCATATTTCACTTTTCTAGAATTATTTTGAGATTTTTAAATTCTTTTTTATTTGTTTTTGTTAAATATACATAACTCTGAAACAGGAATTGTAAATGTTCTCAACAATCATTGTTTCCCTCTCTTTCCCATAGTTCAATTAGCTTATTAAAAAAAAAATTCTGAAATGCCTTTATTAAATTCAATATTATACTAATTGTTGTATTGATCAACCAACAAACATTTATTTATTAGGCTTGTATTTGAATTCACACTAGTTGAATTAATAATTACATAAAGTAGACTAAGTTTTTTTTTTTTTTCAACCTAATGGAAATACACTGTACAAATTTCAATAACACAACCATTTCAGTGAATTCATTGTTCATATTAATTGGTATCTAGATGTATTTATTATTTGCCAGGCATTGTACTAACTGTTGGAAAATAATATGAAAGGCAAAAACAACTCCTGTACTTAAGAAATCCACATTCTAATGGAGAAGCAAATATGAAAATAATGAAGTGCATATAAGATAAATAGATAGTTGACAATCTCAGAAAAGGCAATCTCAGAAAGACAAGAGAGTGAAAGGAAAAGATTCTAACCTTGGAGGATTGCCAGTGCAAAGGAACTTGTAATCAAAAATGGAATTTGATTCAAGAGGACAGTAATTAGGCCAATATTGTTGGATCACAGAGTATGTAAAGGGTAGGAAACCTGGAAAGAATGGAAGGGACAGTTTTTAGAGATTAAATGCAAAGTAGTGAACTTTCTATTTTACTAGGAAGGAAATAATGAGCCCCTGGAGTTTACTGATTATATGTGTTGGAGTCCTTGGGGTTTGTGAGGAGAGGGATGGAAGGCTAATGAAACCTTCTGCTTGAAACCCCTTCCTTCTTTCACTTCTCTTTCATGTTTTGTTTTGCCCCATTGGATTGTAAATTCCTTGGAATCAGGTCTACCTTTTTTTTGTGTGTGTGTGTGTGTGTCCCCTGTGATTAGCCCTATGCTTGGCAAATAATAGGTGTTTAATCAATATTTATTGACTAACTATTGTTTTATTTCAAATCACAATCCATGCCTCTGCATATGATATTCAAACCAAATCATTATTTTCATTTTTGTTTCTTACATAAGGAATTCCCATATTCCTACTTGCATCCCATTTCCTAGTAAGTCACATTCTTTTAAATCAGAATCTTCAGGACTTACTCACTGGAAAATCTCATAATGGTGCTAGTCTGTTGGATTCTTAAGAGTATTTATCACCTTCCTGTCATCGTGAACTTAACATATTTTTCCTTATAGGATAACCTCTTGGAAGCTTGCTAGTTGCATAGAAGATAGAAGGTTGTTTTTGCAGATGGGAAAAAGAAGATTCAAATTTAGTAGATATTTTCTAGCTGTTTGACCTTGGACAAATCACTTAATATCTGTTTATCTTAATTTCCTCAGTGGTAAAATCATCATCATCATCATCATCATCATCATCATCATCATCATCAACTCTCAAGGTTGTTATAAGTGAATGAGATGAGGTGAGATCTTTCAAGACAGTTGTAAAAATCAAGTAAGGCTTCATTTACTTCAGAGTTTGAGTAGGCCTGAAGGACTTTGAGCATTGATTCAAGGGCATAATTGAGTCCCCTTCCTACTATCCTCCCATAACACAATTTCCTCCCTATTTCAGTCAAATATGGGCAACTATGTACTTATTGGTCAAGTTCAATTTTGTGGGTATATCTTGCACTTAGAATGTAAGACTCTCAGCCAATGAGGATGAGGGTCAGTAGTGGGAGGGGTTGTTTTGCGTTAGGGATTAAAGGTGCTGTCCTGCCCACAGGAGGCGCTTCTTCTCTTTGATTGTCTGCTCAAAGGGTAGGATGCCCTTCTTTTGAGAATGTACAATAAACTTTGCTTTACTCTAGAGATCTCTCCAGCTTTTTTATTAAATGGTGTTCCCTCACCATTTCCATACCACACAGTTTGGGGGCTTACTTACTTACTTACTCAGTGAGTAAGTGATCTCCTGGGTGCTAGTGGGGAGGCTCCCTGCCCTGATTTAGGCAGCCCGCCAGCATCCAGGGGCTTCTCCTTGCTCCCCAATGTAAAATGGGCCCAAAGTGGAGAAACTCAGAGAAAAGAAAAGGGAGAAACTCTGCAGTAAAAATCCTAACTGGTTGGTGGAGGACAAGATCAGTCAAGTAATTTGCTGTGCAGCAACCCAGAGGTAAGCCTCCTGTGAGTCCCTTGAGTCTAGTTATAGGTTCTAGATTCTGGAGGGGGCTCTGGACAGGCACCCCTTGATCTGGAGGTAGCTCAGAACAGGATGAGATAGGCTAGGCCTTTCTGAGTGACTGGGTCAATTGGCAACGATTGACATGCTTGGGCGTTTTGGGATTTAGATTCCATCCAAAATCAATGGCTGTGGCCCAGTCCCAGCCAGCCCTCATGGAGAGAAATGAAAAAAAAAATATATATATATATATATCAGAAAATACCGGTAGATAGATCCTTGGGAGATAAATTAAGTAATTGGAACAAACTGCCAAAATATGAGGGGAAAAAAAAAAAAAAAAAAGCAAAAAAAGATGGCAGACTGAGTGTGCCAAAAAGATTAAATGTTGTACTTGAGAGGATTTAATTCCATTAGCCTTTGGGGTCAGGAGGACAAATATGTCTATTTTGAATTCTCTCTTCTCACAAGAGGAGAAGGAATTAGTGAGGTGCCGCTATGAAGGAGTGGGAAAGAAGAAATACTCCAGTTGCAGGGGCAGTTTCAGCTGACCAGAAATACCCCTTAGTAGATCCCATTTTGGGATCAATAACCTTGTACATTGGGGAAGTATGTGGGATTGAGCAAGTGAAAATGGTGGCTTCCTTCCTTTTCCTCCCACATGTCCTGACTGCAGCAGGGCCATGTGGGCCAGGGGAAAGAAACTGCTATTTAGTGACATTCATTGTTTTAAATATGATGGCAAAAGTAGTTTTATATTATTGGGAATTTAAAGCTGTGTTTGGGATTTTAAGTTAAAATATGGGTTATTAAAACAAAATGCCGGTAGCTTACTTAGGGGAGGTTGTGGTTGTATCTCTCTACTTAGATGGTATATTGTTTTCTAGAGGTATTGGGTAATTTGTAACTGAGCTATGCCTTAAGAATTTGTCAGCTCTGTTGGGCATGTATTAAGTTTTATGAAATTTGGGTCAGTTATTTGCAAACCTTGAAGTGTAAAGTTGAAAAAAAAAAATATATATATATATATATATATTTACTTAAAGACATGAGACAAGAAAGATTGATTTGCAAAAGCAATTAATAGTTTAAATGGAGCTATGATATATTGGGTCGGGAAGCATGGTGGTGTGGGGGAAGGGTGACCATGTGGAGAGGGACCTGGTCAGTCCCTCCCCCCATTAAGTATAGTGGGTTTTTTTGGTTTTTTTTGGTTTGTTTGTTTTTGTTTTTTTGTTTTTTAATAACTGCAGCTCCTTGCTGATTTAGATATTAATAACTTCTACTGTTTAAAGGAACATATGATGTTATATGTTGTTAATAACTGAATGTCTTATTTTTTTTTTTTTACAAGTCTATAGCTGTTCTAAGGAATTTGTTGGAACTGTAAGTTTTCTGAAAGCAATTCATTTATACTAAGATCTCATCTGACTAAAGCAGATTATTTAATGTTTATTTACCTGTGTGATAGTCTCCTTGTTTAAAGATTATTTTAATCTGATCTGATAATTTGATAGGGTTATTTGCAAAAATTTAATCTTTTTTTCTGAATGAAGAGAGTATTAATGTTAAATCTGAAAGATCTGAAAGTTTCTTTTCTGTGGAAACATGATGGACACCATGCGATTTAGAATTTTTCTTTGTATTGAGTATTTTGAAGGCAAAATAATCTGTGTAATGTTAAACCTAGAACCATCTATTTAGATAAGAAAGATAAAGTATATAATCTGTGAGCTTTCTAGGATGAATCTTTTACTGTGATTCTTGAGAACTAGATTCACTTGAAGCCTTGATTAATGATAATTGCTGTAGGAGATAAAATCTTTTGGGACTGTAGCTAATATTTACTTGGAGCTTTGAATTCAGGTATGACTGTCTGCACAGGTCATCAAACTCCACCATCTGGAGATGGAATGGTTAAAAATTAGGACAGCTACCTGAAGTAAAACTGCCTTAAATAAATCATGCCTCTGATTTTTTCCTCTTATGTCTGTAATCAGAGCAAGTGGTCAATGAGATACACAGTACTGGGACCGCTCCCACTTTGCCTTTCTTTTTGAGTCAAAGCTGGCAATCTCTGGAACCCCAATCCTAGACTCCTAATTATAGATCTATATTGTCTTCAGATGGATTTTTCATGTTTTGCATGATCATGGGGAGGGGCTATATGGAAAGAACTTTTGACACTCAAACAATTCCCTGTTCAATATGCAGAGAAAATGGAATGAAGGGGAATTCACCCCAGGTGAAAGGAAGGAGGCTTATAGATCAGCTGCCCATGCTGATCCTTTACTCCTGGCCAGTGGCTTTCGTTCCTAAAGTATTAGATCCAGTAGCCAAAAGGATGCCTGACTTGTGTACAAACAGTATCTGTTACCACTCTCTTGGTAGAAGAGAGCAGGAAGCTCACCTTTGGAGGCAGTCTTATAGTAAGTGTCCCACACCAAGTTAGAACAATATTAAATCAGAGGGCTGGGAGATGGCTCACAGATTCCAGAATGTTGAAATACTATTAGAGGCAATACTATTAAAAAGGATGATCTAGTAATCACCCAAGATCATAATCTTGATCCTGCTTCCTTTTTGTCCCCTGGAGAGCAGAACCATCCCTAGGAGAGGAATATTGTTTTTAGAGTTAATTGATTTGCAAACAAAAGTAAGAGAGGATTTACAAGAATCCTCAATACCTGGGAGGGTAAATTAGTTTATAGATGGTTCTTCTAGGATGGTAAATGGGAAAAAGAAAAATGGGTTTGCTATTGTGCATGGAGATAGAACATCCACTGTTACCAAGGGCAGTCTACATGCCCATTGGTCAGCTCAAACTTGTGAACTGTATGCTTTAAATCAAGGGTTGAAATTATTGCAGGACCAGGATGGGAATATATATACACTGATTTGACATATGCCTGGGGTGTGGTACATGGATTTGGAAGGATTTGGGAGAAAAGAGGGTTTGTAAATAGTAAGGGTAAAAAACTGGTCCACCATACACTAGTCAGAGAGAGGTACTAGAAAACATTCTGGAATGTAGCAGTAATATATGCAAAGGGACATGAGATGGGAAGTTCTTTTGAGGAAAGGGGAAATAGATTAGCAGATGAGGAGGCCAAGGGAGCTGGAGACCAGGAGATTTCTCATAATGGCCTTGATACCTGTACTTCCATTTCCCCCTCGTCTACCCTCTCCCAGTTTTACCTAGAAGGAAAAGAGAAGGCCTCAACTCTCAAAGCAGTTGAGAACTCAGGACGATGGCTCTTACTTGATGGCAGAGAGGTACTGACCAAAGCAAGTATGAGGCAGGTCCTTCAGCAACTGCACCAAGGCAGTCATTGGGATGTCAAAAACCTGTGTGATGCTGTGCTCACAAGGTATGTTTCCCCGGGCCCATATACTATGGCCCGACACCTGGTGGACGACTGTCTTGTTTGTTGAAGGACTGACAAGGCTGCTCAACGCCAGATCCCAAAAAGGGGACAACCTCCAGGAATCAGATCATTCCAAAGCATCCAGGTGGACTTTACTGAGCTGTCACCAGGGTTGCCTAAAATACTTGCTGGTCATAATGGACCATCTGACCTCATGGGTGGAGGCATTCCCCTCAGGCCGAGCAACTGCCTCGATAGTAAGTAAGGTCTTATTAGAACAAATTATTTCCAGATATGGAATGATGGAGAGGGTAGACTCAGATCAGGGAACACAATTTTTGCTCAGGTATTGCAGAATCTGATTGGGGCCCTAGAAATCACTTGGGATCTCCATAGCCCTTGGCATCCTCCCTTTTCTGGGAAAGTAGAAAGGATGAACCAAGAAATAAAACAGCAGCTGATTAAATTATCTTTAGAGACCCAACTACCTGGGACTAAATGCCTTCCTCTCGCTCTGGTTAGAATGTGAACCAAGCCACATAGAGATAGTGGGCTTTCATCTTATAAATTATTGTGCCATCATCCTTTCCAGGCTTATCATGAGGGAGAATGGGAGCCTATTTTAGAGACAAAGGATTTATTTGTTAAGAGATATGTTAAATCATTGGTAAAACATTTGCAGGAACTTCAACATAAAGGGTTAATAGCTCAGACTCCTCCTCTAGGTTTCCCTGTTCATAGAATTCAGGTTGGAGATTGGATGTTGATCTGTTCCTGGAAGGGCAGAAGCTGGAACGGACCCTACCAGGTGACACTGACCTCAGACACTGCTATTCGCACCTAGGATCACCAGAACACCAGAACACCACACCAGAACTTAAGGACCTTTATCACCACCTTTATTGGAGTGGATAGTTGAAGATAGGGGAGACCTCAAATTACATTTGAGGAGGAGATTTCCACTGAATGGGAACACAGATTCTGAATCCAGTGTATTATGTAATTTTACGACTTTTCTTTTCTTACTTTGGGTCTCTTTGCCTGTTTGGAAGGTGATATATTTTCATTTGGGAATTTCACGTTAACTTCACAGTGTTATAATAGTTGAACCTCATGGGGCTTTCCCTGACCTTTGGATTTACCTATTTCCTCATGATAGCCATAGAAAACAGACCTTTACTTTTCAGAGATGAGAACCAGTTCCTCCTGCTCATGCAGAATATAGGGGAGAACTTTTAACTTATCAAATTGTTGGATCTGTGTTGGATCCCAATAATTAAACCAATGGCCATGGGTATCTGTCCCCTTAAGCCCAGCCTGGGTCCTTAGTAACTGATCCCAAAGGGAACACATACATTGGGTACAGTTATCAATGGGGATGGTACAATGTCACCCCAGGGACACCTGGGAGACATGGGACTCTGGTTCCCACATTTTGGAGTACCTTTAACCTAATAGATCAGTGGCCAGTTGCCAATTGTAGTTGGAGGAAGGAGCAAGGTTTATGGAAATGTCAATATGTCACCTTTGGGGGGGAGGCCCCCTAGGGACAAGAGACCAACAATATTACCCTTTTACAAGGAATAGTTCAGACATATTTCCAAGGGAACAACCTGCTCTAAAGGGTCATTATTGGATCTGTGGTTTAATTGCCTATACTCACTTATCTATTAATTGGACAGGGATTTGTTATATTGGACTACTAGGGCCAAAATTTTCTTTCTTACTGAATAGGCAAACTAATATTTAGGGATTCAGTTGTACAATGATTTGGGAAGAGGGAAATGGAATTTAGATACCTCTATTACTCAGACTGGAGATGCAAATGGTTGGGGTGACGCCTGGCCTCCAGAAAGAATAGTTAAAGAGTATGAGCCAGCCACCTGGGCTCAAGATGGAAATTGGGAATATAGAACCCCAATATATATGTTGAACAGGATAATTAGGCTTTAAGCAGTTGTAGAGATTATCACCGATCATAGACCTAAGGCACTAGATCTTTTGGCTAATGAAGCTACTTGAACCAGAGAGGCTATTTTAGAACACAGACTTGTGTTGGATTATTTGTTGGCTGAGGAAGGGGGAGTTTATGCTAAACTAAATTTATCAACATGTTGTATAAAGATTGATGACATGGAAATCTAGTAAGAGAAATCCCTAAGAACATTAGAAAACTTGCTCGTGTTTTCTGTACAGACTTGGACCTCACTGTTCAATACTTCTTGATGTTCCTGGTTTGGGAAAGCTGGTGAAAGCAGCTCCTTTGGTTTGGCCTTATAGCCCTTAGTGGTGTTATATTACTTCCTATGTGCATGCCTTGTTTGATCAGATTAATAACGAGAATTGTCCAAAACTCATTGTCTGGAATGATTAGATTGGAAGAGAAAGCTGAAGGGTCTGTAGATGGATGTTGTTAAAAGGGCAAGGGTGGAGCCAGTGGCCCAAGGCCAACAGGAACCAGAAGGAAATGAGGAATTCAAAGGGAATATGAAATTATGTTACAAAAATTTGAAGAGATCTCAGTGTACAAAATAAGAGGAGGGACTGAATGAGATGAGGTGAGATCTTTCAAGATAGTTGTAAAAATCGAGTAAGGCTTCATCTACTTCAGAGTTTGAGTAGGCCTGAAGTTCTTTGAGCAGTGATTCAAGGGCATAATTGAGTCCCCTTCCTACTATCCTCCCATGACACAATTTCCTCCCTATTTCAGTCAAATATGGGCAACTATGTACTTATTGGTCAAGTTCAATTTTGTGGGTAGATCTTGCATTTAGAATGTAAGACTCTCACCCAATGAGGAAGAGGATCAGTAGTGGGAGGGGGTGTTTTGTGTTAGGGATTAAAGTTACTGTCCTGTCCACAGGAGTCACTTCCTCTCTTTGATTGTCTGCTTGAAGGGTGGGACTCCCTTCTTTTGAGAATGTACAATAAACTTTGCTTTACTCTAGAGATCTCTCCAGCTTTTTTATTAAATGGTGTTCCCTCACCATTTCCATACCACACATAAGCATTAATTGAGATAATTTTTACAAAAGCATTTAGAACAATGTCTAGCACATAATAGACTTTATATAAATGTTTATTCTGTTTTCTTGCCTTCTTTAACCCCTGATAATCTTACTTATGTTTAATCGTCTTGCTCTTCTCTTTATTGGTTAAAGAGAATCCATTTTGTTTTTACTTGGTTTACTTGGTTCTGGTTGACAAGGTTTTCTCCTTACTTGTTTATAGATGTTTATTAGAGGAGTTGGTTTTACCTTTTTAAAACTGTAAGTCCTAATCTCTTATTTCGCAAAGCAATGACTTTATAGTCAGCATATAAGAAACTGTGTCAGACACACAAGAGAGAAAGGAGTTAAGATATAACTATGCAAGCATGGTAAAATGCTTTAAAAAGAAATGAAAGATTTCAATGGCTAAATGTAGGTACACATTTTAATGATTAATATATCAATTACAGAGCAGGGAAAAGTGATATGATGTATGAGAAAGTTATTTTATTTTTTCTTTTAATTTTAATGGTATTTTTTCCAAATACTTGCAAATATAGCTTTCAATATTCACCTTCATAAAACCTTGTCTTACAAATTTTTCTCTGTCTTCCCCTACTTCCCCTCCCCAAGATACCAAACAATCTGATATAGATTAAATGTGTACAATTTTTAAAACATATTTCCATATTCTTTATGCTGAGCAAAACAAAAAATATATCAGTTCAAAAGAGAGGAAAAAAGCCAACAAACAATAACCAAAAAAGTGAAAATACAATACTTTGATCAACATTCATAGTTTTCTTTTGGATGTGCATAGCATTTTCCATCATGTCTATTGTAATTGCCTTGAAGAATTTGATCTGTTTTCAAAGAATATTAAGGTTATGGGTGAAAAGAAGTGGGAGTTGAATAATAATATTTGACATTCTTCCTGGTACCCAAATGTTGAATACTAGATAGATTCATGTCCTATTCTTTGGTGAATCACACATAAAGTGATAAATAAAGCTATACTAACTACTTATAAAATATTCATGGTCTGGGAGAGGTAAAACCTATACAAAACAATTAAAGAAAAAAGGGCTAGGGGCCATTCCAATTTTGCAGACTTTAATCAAATATTAGAAAATGGATTTCACAAAACAAAAAGCTAAACCATTACAAATAGTAATAAGAAAGTGAGTAATAATAAGAGATTGTAGCCTTTCATTTCTCATTTAAATACACTTTTTTATTGTTTCTGATGCAAAATATCTCTCTACCAGTGCAAAATCAGCATCACTGCAACTTGCAATATTAAAATGTTTATTGAGGTACTAAGAGATTAAGAAAATATTTCATAGACAGATAACCATATATTATCAAATACAGAATTTGCACTGAACATCAGCATTGGGTTCACTTTCCATGCATCCACTCTAATTTTTAGAATAAGACAAATCACTTCAGAAGATAAATTATAAAGAAATAATATATGTTGAACTGGTTTCAATTAGCGAAGAACTTAAGGAAACTAACTGGGAAAAGTAAAGGAATATGTGTTTTTTCAAGTATGTTAACATCTCAAAAGAGGTGAGGCACTTGGTAGCAAAAAAGGTATTGAAATATTTAAATGGAACAAATTTCACATATTGTATTTACAAATCATGATCTTATGCATTTTGAGTAATAAAGTTATTACAATGCATATATAGTTCTATAAAATAATTATTGACCCAAAAATGAAATCAATAAAATAGAATACAAAATAGCAGTAATAAAAATGACAAGTAAAATTTATAGTATTTATGCAAACTAAATCTAACATGAGAAAAATTTATCTGTTGAATTCCTATATTGGTAAGAGCAAATAAAAGAAAAATTTTAAAATTCTTATAATTAAAAATTATAGGTGGTCGACAACAAAAAGTGATGAAGAATAAAGTCAAGTCATAAGATTAGCAAATAAAATAAAATGGAAAACTAAATAAATATTTGGGTAACAACAAGATTTTCAATAGTTCATAATCTAATGAAGTTCAAACATAAGTGAGTAACCAGAAGAAACTACTTTTAATCTCCAGTTTGCTCTTGGATTTAAATTTCAGGCTTTACACATTTGTGCTGTTTCCACCTAAGAAAAAGTGAAGTTCCATCAAATTACCATTCTAATTAGAATGTCAGTGAGGATTTGATCTATAAATTTCAGCTTTTATGGTACTTATATTCTATTATGACTACCAAATCACAGCTTCCTGCTCTATTAGTACCTGTGATTCAGAGCTTTCTAACTGGCAAATATCTATTTTCTTGTACCTCTTTCCATATTGTCATCATTATTGCACTTAGCTATACCTTTCCAGCTCTTGAGTCTCTCCTTGCTTTTTCTACTGAATTATTTGGAAACCTGCATATTCAAAACAGAAACTGAGACAAAGAGCAGGGAAGTGAGGAAAACAGGAAAAAAGAAGCATAATTCAATATGTTGGAAAAATTTGGAAATTATAAACAATGTAGAGCATTTGTGTCCTCTCCACCTCTACCAAGTAACAGCCAGGAGATGTTTCAGCATATCTCTTCTGTCCAACTATGCTATTCTTTATATTTAAAAAAAAATCTTATATACCTTTTTTATTTACAAGATGTATGCATGGGTAATTTTTCTGCATTGACAATTGCAAAACCTTTTGTTCCTATTTTTCCCCTCCTTCACACCACCCACTCCCCCAGATGGCAGGTAGACCAGTACATGTTAAATATGTTAAAGTATATGTTAAATACAATATATGTATACATATCCATACAGTTATTTTGTTGCACAAGAACAATCGAACTTTGAAATATTGTACAAATAACCTGTGAAGGAAATAAAAAATTCAAGCAGACAAAAAACAGAAAAATTGGAAATGCTACATAGTGGTTCACATTAATTTCCCAGAGTCCTTTCACTGGGTATAGTTGGTTCCATTCATTCTTGAAAAAATGGAACTTATTTTCTTCATCTCTTTGTTGAAGAGTCAGGTTCATCAGAATTGAACATCATATAGTATTGTTGTTGAAGTATATAATTGTTACACCCCTATGGACTATTCTAACCTGGTAGCTCCCCTTAGAGCTACTCTTAATGCCCGTCCATTGATGGCACAGCTAGGCCACACTTACCCATCTTCCGGCACCAACCCGGATCCCATAGAGACAGACCACCATTAGGTAGGGGTGAAGCAAAAGAGAACTTTATTCTGAGATAGCACATATTTATACCCCACTAATGATATGGGGGAAGGGGGAAGTCCTCTAGGAACCTGGCATAATGGGATTGGTCCAAAAAGAAGGAGGGAGGAGTGCTAGGCTTTGGATCACTAAGGAGGGAGGCATGGTACTTGAGTCAGATACCGCCTCATGGGGCTGTGCCCCACCTCCACTTAGGACTCGCCTGCACCTCAGAACCTCTCCTCCCTCAGGCCCTCCCAGATGCCTTGAAATGCCTTCCTTGATTCTAGAGGCTTTTTAACCCTTACATATAATGATCTCTTGGTCTTGCTCATTTCACTCAGCATCAGTTCATGTAGGTCTCTCCAGGCCTTTCTGAAATCATCCTGTTGGTCATTTCTTATGGAACAATAACATTCATATACCACAATTTATTCAGCCAATCTCCAATTGATAGGCATCTACTCAGTTTCCAGTTTCTAGACACTACACAGAGGGCTGCCACAAACATTTTTGTACATATAGGTCCCTTTCCCTTTGTTAAGATCTCTTTGGGATATAAGCTTAGCAGTAACAGTGCTGGATCAAAGTTTATGCAGTTTGATAATTTTTTGAGCATAGTTCCAAATCACTTTCCAGAATGGTTGGATGTATTCATAATTCTACCAACAATGTATCAGTGTCCCAGTTTTCCCAAACCCCCTTTATTCACCATTACCTTTCCTGTCATCCTAGCCAATCTGAGAGGTGTGTAGAGGTATCTCAGAGTTGTCTTAATTTGCATTTCTCTGATTAATAATGACTTGAAGCATCTTTTCATATGGCTAGAAATAGTTTCAATTTCTTCATCTGAAAATTGTTCATATCCTTTGACCACTTATAAATTGGAGAATGATTTGATTTCTTATAAATGAGTCAATTCACTATATATTTTGGAAATGAGGCCTTTATCAGAACCTTTGACTGTAAAAATGTTTTCCCAGTTTATTTTTTTCCCTTCTAATCTTTTCTGCATTAGTTTTGTTTGTAAAAAAAACTTTTCAATTTGATATAATAAAAATTTTCTACTTTGTGGTCAGTAATAATCTCTAGTTCTTCCTTCACTAGTCTGAGAGGTAAACTATACTATGTTGTTCTAATTTATTTATAATCCTGTTCTTTATGCCTAGATCATGAACCCATTTTGACCTTCTCTTGGTGTACAGTGTTAAATGTGGATTAATGCCTAGTTTCTGCCATACTAATTTCTAATTTTCCAAGCAGTTTTTGTCAAACAATGAATTCTTATCCCAAAAGCTGGGGTCTTTGGGTTCGTCAAACACTAGATAATTAAAGTTATATACTATTTTATCCTTTAAACCAAACCTATTCCACAGATCAACTATTGTATTTCTTAGCCAATACCAAACTCAAGGTTTTGCTTGGTTGAATGTTGAAAACTACTTTTGCATAAATTTTAATATTAAAAACCATTATTTAAAAAACGGAAAATTGTTGCTTAAATATTTGATATAATTCACTTTTAAATCCAACTTGCCCTAGAGATCCTTCTTTGGAAGTTCATTAATGGCTTGTTCAATTTCATTTTCTAAAATGGGACTATTTAAGTATTTTATTTCCCTTCTGTTAACCTGGGATATTTATATATTTTTAAAATATTTATCCACTTTGTTTAGATCGTCAGATTCACTGCCATAGAGGTGGGCTGCTAGTGACTTGGTTTTTTGCTTTTCCTTTTGTAATCAAACTAACTAAAGGTTTAGCTATGTTTTATTATTTTTTTTCATAAAACCAGCTCTTAGTTTTGTTTATTAAGTTTAACAATTTTCTTAGTTTCAATTTTATTAATCTTTCATTTGAGTTTCAGAATTTCTAATTGGTATTTAATTGGGGCTTTAAAAAGTATTTTCTAGGGGGCAGCTAGGTGGTGCAGTGGATAGAGTGCCAGCCCTGAATTCTGGAGGACCTAAGTTCTAATCTGGTCTCAGACACTTAACATTTCCTAGCTGTGTGACCCTGGGCAAGTCACTTAACCCCAGTCTCAGGGGAAAAAAAAAAAAAAAAAAAAAAAAGTATTTTCTAATTTTTTTTAGTTGATACCTAATTTGGTGATCTTCTCTTTATTTTATTTATGTTGCTATTTAGAGACATAAAATTTACCCTCAGAACTATTTTGGATGCATTCTCTAGATTTTGTAATGTTGTATCATTATTGTCATTTTTTTGGATGAAATTATGGATTGTTTCTGTGATTTGTTGCTTGACCAACTCATAATTTAGAATTAGATTATGTAATTACCAATTGGATTTTAGTCTTTATTGCATATAATTATTTTTTGCATAATAATATGTTATTATATAGACTCTTTATTGAATATAATTTTATTGCATTGTGGTCTGAAAAGAGAGCATTTAGCATTTCTGCCTTTTTGCATTTGATTGTGATGTTTTTATGCCTTAATAGTCAGTTTTTCTGTAGGTACCATGTACTGCTGAGAAAAAAGATGTATCTCTTTCTGTCCCTATTCAGTTTTCTCCAGAAGTCTAATATGTCTAGGTTTTCTAGAATCATATTAACCTCCCTAACTTCTTTCTTATTTATTTTGTAGTTAGAAGTTTGAGGTTCCTCATTAGAATAGTTTTGCTCCCCATTTCTTCCTCTAACTAGTTTAAAACTTTATCTAGGAATTCACCTGTTCTACCACTTGATGCATACACATTTATTATCATTACAATTTCATTATTTGCAGTATCCATTATCAAGATTTATTTTCCTTTATATCATTTAATCTGAGAGTGTAATTGCCATCCCTACTGTTTTCTACTTCTGTTGAAACATAATAAATTATTTTTTACCTTTTATCTTTACTCTGCATGAATTTGTTTCAAATGTGTTTCTAATAAGAAATAGTGTAGGATAAAACATATAGTAGGATTCTGATTTTTAATCCACTCTGCCATGTGCATCCTTTTAAAGAGAGCATTCTTTCCATTCATGTTGACAGTTATTATTTACACCTCCGTATTTCCCTCCATCCTATTTTCTCCCCTTAATATGTTTTTGTTTTCTCTTTCTACCCTGTCCTTCCTTGTGAGTTTTTTAACCATTCTACATACTACATTATCTTATATCATCAATTGTCCCTTCTCTTAGTTATGTTTCTTTTAATCTACTCCACTCATTACCTTATCTTCTATCAATCCTTACCTCCTTCTCTTAACCTTTTCCCCTAATGTTCCTGCCCTCTCTTCTATCCTGTCTTTCCCTTTTCTTTTCTCTTTGTCTGTCTACTTCTTTATAGGGTTAGATAAATTCCTATACCCAACTGAATGATTAAATTACTCCCTCTTAAAGCCAAAACTGATGAGATCAAGCTTCAGTCAATGTTCATCCCTCTCCTTTATTTCCTTTGTAATAAGTCTTTTGTAGCTCTTCATGTGAATTGATTTCCCCTTTACACCTCCCCTTCCCTCTTTTCCCAGTATACAGACCTTTCATCACCCCTTAATGTATTTTTCTTTGAGGTCATCACATTAGGGACTATTCACAACCACATCCTCAGTCCATGTATCACCCGCCCATACTCTGTCTGCCTTAGTGACACAAATATAGTTCTCAAGAGTTACAGTTATTGCTTTCTTATTTAGAGATGTAAACAATTTAGCCTTTAAGTATTTATTTTGTCCCTGTTTACCTTTCTATGGTTTTCTGGACTCCTGTGTTTGTATATTCTATTTTCTGTTAACTTCTTTTTTTTTAATAGAAATGATTGAAATTCTCTTATTTCATTGAAGCTCCATCTCTTTCCCTGAAAAATGCTGCTGAATCTCACGGGGTAGTTAATTTTTGGTTGTAATCCCAGGTCCTTTGATTTCTAGAATAGAGTATTCTAAGCTCTCTGACCCTTTTTTGGAGAAGCTGCCATATCTTGTGTAATCCTGACTTGCTTCTTAATATTTGAATTGTTTTTGTCCAGCAGCTTGCAGTAATTTTTTCCTTGGGATTACAGTTTTTTTAATTTCAAAATAATGATTCTTGGAGTTTTATTTCTGGGATTTCTTTCCAGAAGTGATTGATAGATTCTTTCAATAAGTATTTCCCTCTCTTCTTGTAAAATATTGGGTCAGTTTTCCTTAATGACCTTTGTAGAATGCTAGCCAGGTTCTTTTTTCATTATGGCCTTCAGGTAGATAAATAACTTTTAAATTATCTCTTCTGGATCTATTTTTCAGGTTGGCTATTTTGCCAATGAGGTATTTCATATTTTCTTCCATTTTTTTTCATTCTTTTAGTTTGACTCATTCTTGATCTTTCACAAAGTTATTAGCTTCCCTTTGTACTGTTGTAGTTTTTAATATGTGATTTTCTCCATTTGTCTTTTTTATCTCTTTTTCCATTTGGTTAATTCTACTGTTTAAGCAACTATTTCCCTAAGACAATTTTTGTCCTTCCTTTTTCAAATTGTTGACTCTTTCATGCATACCTGTCATTTATTTTCTTATTTTTTCTTCTGTCTTGCATATTTGCCTTTTGAATTCTTTTATATGCATTTTCATGTCTCATTGGTCTTGAGACCAATTCTTAACTCTTTGAGATTTCTTCTGTGCAGATTTTGTTTTTGTCTGAGTTTGTGTTTTTCTCTGCCCTGTCACCATAGTAGTTTTCTATGGTCAAGGTTCTTTTCTGTTTATTGTTCATTTCCTTTCCTTTTCTTTTATATGTTTAAGGTGGAGCTCTGCTCTTGGATAAGGGTGGTGTTGCCCCAAGCTTCCTGTGTAGCTCTGAGCCTTTCCTTTGAATTCAATGGCCACTTGCATTTGCAGGAATTACTTTTTCCAACAAACAGCCTAATTTCCAAGAGCGTGCCTTTTGAGCTAGGGCTGGAAGTTGCCCCACTGATTTGCTCTTCTACCAAGCCAGGACTGAAGATCGTAGTTTACTGATTTGCTGTGATTTGGATCCTCTTGCTGGCTTTTACAAAGTCTACCTGAGCTGGGATGAATATCTTTTTCATCCAAGAAAAATTTGCCTTTCTTGAAGTTTTTCAGTCTATCTTGAGCTAGAGAGTGGTTTCATTTCTTTTTCTTTTCTTTTCTTTTCTTTTTTTTTTTTTGAGATTTGAGAATTTTTAATATTTTATTTGAAAGGGAGAGATTTACTATTTTTTTATTTTATAACTATAAAATGTTTTTGACAGTATATATGCATGAGTTTTTTTTTTTTTATAACATTATCCCTTGTATTCATTTTTCCAAATTTTCCCCTCCCTCCCTCTTCTCACTTCCCTAGATGACAGGCAATCCCATACATTTTACATGTGTTACAGTATAACCTACATACAATGTATGTGTGTAAATCCAATTTTCTTGTTTCACATTATTAGATTCTGAAGGTGTAAATAACCTGGGTAGATAGACAGTAGTATTAACAATTTACATTCACTTCCCAGTGTTCCTTCTCTGGGTGTAGTTGCTTCTGTCTATCATGGATCAACTGGAAGTGAGTTGGATCTTCTTTATGTTGAAGATATCCACTTCCATCAGACTACATCTTCACATAGTATTGTTGTTGAAGTGGTACAGCGATCTTCTGGTTCTGTTCATTTCACTCAGGATCAGTTCATGTAAGTCTCTCTAAACCTTTCTGAATTCATCCTGCTGGTAATTACTTACAGAGCAATAATATTCCATAACCTTCATATACCATAATTTACCCAATCATTCTCCAATTGATGGACATCCATTCATTTTCCAGTTTCTAGCCACTACAAAAAGAGCTGCCACAAACATTTTGGCACATGCAGGTCCCTTTCCCCTCTTTAGTATTTCTTTGGAATATAAGCCCAATAGCAGCAATGCTGGATCAAAGAGTATGCACAGTTTGATAAATTTTTGGACATAGTTCCAAATTGCTTTTCAGAATGACCAGATTCTTTCACAGCTCCACCAACAATGTATTAGTGTCTCAGTTTTCCAACATCCCCTCCAATATTCATCATTATTTGTTCCTGTCTTCTTAGCCAATCTGATACATATGTAGTGGTATCTCAGAATTGTCTTAATTTACATTTCTCTGATCAGTAGTGATTTGGAGCACTCTTTCATATGAGTGGATATAATTTCAATTTCATCATCTGAGAATTGTCTGTTCATATCCTTTGACCATTTATCAATTGGAGAATGGTTTGATTTCTCATAAATTAGGGTCAGTTCGATATATATTTTGGAAATGAGACCTTTATCAGAACCTTTAACTGTAAAAATATTTTCCCAATTTATTACTTCCCTTCTAATCTTGTTTGCATTAGTATTGTTTGTACAGAAACCTTTTAGGTTGATGTAATCAAAATCTTCTATTTTGTGATCAATAATGATCTCAAGTTCTCCTCTGGTCACAAATTCCTTCCTCCTCCGCAGGTCTGAGAGGTAGACCTCTCAAATTCTCTGTTCCTCTAAACTATTTATGATCTCATTCTTTATGCCTAAATCATGGACCCATTTTGATCTTATCTTGGTATATGGTGTTAAGTGTGGATCCATATCTAATTTCTGCCATACTAATTTCCAGTTTTCCCAACAGTTTTTTTTCAAATAATGCATTTTTATCCCAAATGTTGGTATCTTTGGGTTTGTCAAACACTATATTGCTATAGATGTATCCTTTTTTGTCCTTTGTACCTAATCTGTTCCACTGATCAACTGGTCTATTTCTTAGCCAATACCAAATGGTTTTGGTGACTGCTGCTTTATAATATAGCTTTAGATCAGGTACACCTAGACTACCTTCATCTGACTTTTTTTCATTAGTTCCCTTGAAATTTTCGACCTTTTATTCTTCCATATGAATTTTGTTATTATTTTTTCTAGGTCATTAAAATAGTTTCTTGGGAGTCTGATTGGTATAGCACTAAATAAAGAGATTAGTTTGGGGAGTATTGTCATCTTTATTATATTCGCTCGGCCTATCCAAGAGCACTGAATGTATTTCCAGTTATTTAAATCTGACTTTACTTTTGTGGCAAGTGTTTTGTAATTTTGCTCATATAATTTCTGACTTTTCTTTGGTAGATGGATTCCCAAATATTTTATACTCTCAACATTTGTTTGGAATGGACTTTCTCTTTGTATCTCTTGCTGTTGCATTTTATTGGTGATGTATAAAAATGCCAAGGATTTATGTGGATTTATTTTGTATCCAGCAACTTTGATAAATTTGTGAATTATTTCTAATAACTTTTTATTAGAATCTCTGAGGTTTTCTAAGTATACCATCATATCATCTGCAAAGAGTGACAGTTTGATTTCCTCATTACCTACTCTTATTTCTTTAATCTCTTTCTTGACTCTTATTGCTGAGGCTAGCATTTCTAATACAATATTGAATAATAATGGTGATAGTGAGCAATCTTGTTTAATTCCTGATCTTACTGGGAAAGGTTCCAGTTTAACTCCATTACATATTATGCTTACTGATGGTGGTAAATATATGCTCCTGATTATTCTAAGGAATAATCCATTTATTCCTATACTCTCAAGCATTTTTAGTAGGAATGCATGTTGGATTTTATCAAATGCTTTTTCTGTATCTATTGAGATGATAATATGGCTTTTATTAATTTGATTATTAATATGGTCAATTATATTAATAGTTTTCCTAATATTAAACCAGCCCTGCATTCCTGGTATAAATCCTACTTGATCATAGTGTATTATCCTGGGGATGATTTTCTGACGTCTTTTTGCTAATATCTTATTTAAGATTTTAGCATCAATATTCATTAAGGAAATTGGTCTATAGTTTTCTTTCTCAGTTTTCAATCTACCTGGTTTCGGTATCAGTACCATGTCTGTGTCATAAAATGAGTTTGGTAGGACTCCTTCATCCCTATTTTTTTTTCAAATAGTTTATATAACATTGGGGCTAATTATTCTTTAAATGATTGGTAATATTCACATGTAAAATCATCTGGTCCAGGGGATTTTTTCCTCGGGAGTTAATTAATAGCTTGTTCTATTTCTTTTTCTGAAATGGGACTACTTAAACAATCTATCTCCTCATCTGTTAATCTAGGAAGCCTATAATTTTGGAGGAAGTCATCCATTTCACTTAAGTTATCAAATTTATTGGCATAAAGTTGGGCAAAGTAACTCCTTATTATTTCTCTAATTTCCTCTTCATTGGTGGAAAGATCCCCCTTTTCATTTGTAAGAATAACAATTTGATTTTCCTCTTTCCTTTTTCTGATTAGATTTACCAATTTTTTACCTATTTTATTGGCTTTTTAATAAAACCAAATTTTGGTTTTATTTATTAATTCAATAGTTTGTTTTTTTTTACTTTCAATATTATTGATTTCTCCTTTTTATTTTAGTATTTCAAATTTGATTTTTGGTTGGGGTTTTTTAATTTGGTCTTTTTCTAGCTTTTTAAGTTGCAGGCCCAATTCATTAATCTTCTCTTTCTCTATTTTGTTCAAATAAGCCTCTAAAGATATAAATTTCCCCCTTATTACCACTTTAGCTGCATCCCACATATTTTGGCATGATGTCTCATCATTGTCATTATCTTGGGTGAAATTATTTATTGTTTCTATAATTTGACATTTCACCCAGTCATTCTTTAAGATGATATTATTCAGATTCCAATTATTTTTTGGTCTATTTACCCCTAACTTCTTATTGAATGTAGCTTTTATTGCATTGTGATCTGAGAAGAAGACATTTATTATTTCTGCCTTTCTGCATTTAATTTTGAGATCTTTATGTCCTAATATATGGTAAATTTTTTAATAAGTTCCATGAACTGCTGAGAAGAAAGTATATTCCTTTCTATCTCCATTCAGTTTTCTCCAAAGGTCTATCATACCTAGTTTTTCTAATGTTCTATTTATTATTTTAATTTCTTTCTTATTTGTTTTGTGGTTTGTTTTGTCTAAATCTAAGAGTGCAAGGTTGAGATCTCCCACTATTATAGTTTTACTGTCTATTTCTTCTTGCAACTCTCTTAATTTTTCCTTTAGAAAGTTAGATGCTATATCACTTGGTACATATATGTTTAGTATTGATATAGTTTCATTGTTTATGCTACCTTTTAGTAGGATATAGTTTCCTTCCTTATCTCTTTTAATTAGAGCAATTTCTGTTTTTGTTTGATCTGAGATAAGGATGGCTACCCCTGCTTTTTTGGCTTTACCTGAAGCATAATAGATTCTACTCCAACCTTTTACCTTTACTCTGTATGTATCTCCCTGCTTTAAGTGTGTTTCCTGTAATCAACATATTGTAGGGTTCTGACTTTTGATTCAGTCTGCTATATGTCTCTACTTGATGGGAGAGTTCATCCCATTCACATTTACAGTTAAAATTACTAATTCTGTATTTCCTGCTATCATATTATCCCCAGATTATGCTTTTTTCCCTTGACCCCCCTGAACCCCTTCCCTGATATTTAATTTATAGACCCCACTTGTGATGCTCAGCCCTCCCTTTTTTAGTATCCCTCCCCCTTCCTTTCGAACCCCTTCACTTTTCTTGTACCCTTCCCTTATTCCTCTTTTCCTTTTCCCTTTTCCTCTCCCCCCTTTTAATGAGGTGAGAGAGAATTCTCTGAACAACAAATATGTCAATTATTTACTCTTTGAGCCTACTCTGATGAGAGTATGATTCACACAATGTTTCTCTCCCTCTCTAAATTCCCTCAGATGTGGTAGATTTTCTATGCCTCTTCCTGGGATGTAACTTCCCTCTTTTTATCACTCCTTTCCCTTTTTCTGATACTGCCTCCTTCCCTTTACTACTCCCCTTTTTTATATTAGTAAAATCAAATTATCCATGTGGACTTTCTGTATATCCACAACAGAGTTACAGTTCTCAAGAGTTCTATTTTCCTTTTTCTGCTTCTCTTCAGTCTTGTCGATGTAGATCAAATTTTTTGTTTAAGTCTGGTTTTTTTCTTAGAAAAAAAAAATGAAATTCCTCTGTTTCGTTAAATGGCCATCTTCTTCCATGGAAGAAAATGCTAAACTTATCTGGGTGGTTTATTCTTGGTTGCAATCCTTGATCTTTTGCCTTTTGGTATATCAGGTTCCAGGCCCTTCAATCTTTTATTGTGGGGGCAGCCAAATCTTGAGTGACTCTTATTGTGGCACCTTGATATTTGAATTGTTTTTTTCTAGCGGCTTGCAATATATTTTCCTTTGTTTGGTAGTTCTGCAGTTTAGCCACTATGTTCTGTGGAGTTCTTTTTTTAGGGTCTTTTTCAGAAGGTGTTCAATAAATTCTTTTAACGCCTATTTTCCCTTCTGTTTCTATAATCTCTGGACAGTTCTCTTTGATGATTTCCTGTAAAATAGAATCTAGGCTCTTTTTTTGATCATAATTTTTGGGATGTCCAATGATCCTCAGATTATCTCTCCTAGATCTATTTTCCAGGCCTATAGATTTTCCAAGTAAGTATTTGACATTTTTCTCTAGCTCTTCATTTTGTTGTTGTTGTTTTTGTTTGACTGATTCTTGGGTTCTCAATGAATCATTCATTTCTATTTGTTCTGTCCTGATTTTTAATGAGTTATTTTCTTCATTCCCATTTTTTTAGTTCTTTTTGTATATGCCCAGTTGAGTTTTTAAATGAATTATTTTGCTCTATTGAATTTTTTTCCATTTCCCTAATTTTTTAGAGAGTTATTTCCTTTTCCCATTTCAGAAATCCTACTTTCTTGAGAATTTTTATCTTTTTCAATTCAGAAATCCTACTTTCCTGTGATTTTTAACGTTTACCAATTCACAAATTTTGTTTCTCTGTACCTCCTGTGAATTCTTTATTTTTTTCCAAA
This sequence comes from Sminthopsis crassicaudata, assembly GCF_048593235.1. Classification (NCBI taxonomy): domain Eukaryota; kingdom Metazoa; phylum Chordata; class Mammalia; order Dasyuromorphia; family Dasyuridae; genus Sminthopsis; species Sminthopsis crassicaudata. The sequence continues at coordinate 643,847,262 of NC_133618.1, read as the reverse complement.
TCAAAATTTAGGACATTGTTATGCTCTATCATAGCTTCTCTTTCCTTTCCTCATTTTTCTTCACATTCTCTTAAGTTTTTAATAGTCTCTCCTAGGAAAGAGTTATGTGATGGGAGGCAGGTATTTTTCCCCTTTAGGTTGTTATCTGCTGACTCTCTGCTGTTAACTTCCTCGGGGTTGGATACCTGCTCTTTCTCTGTGTAGAAGGTATCAGTCATTCTCTTCAGCTTCTTACTCATTGTTAAAAATATGTTGGGGTCTGCCCTTAGGGTAAGAAGTTTATTTATTTATTTACAAGCTTCCTCCCAGACCAGATGGATGAAGTAGGTCCTGTGCCTGAACTAAGAGAGAGCTCTGGAAGAGAGTTCCCCTCTCCGCTCCCTGGAAATGCCTCAGAGGTGGTTAGCATGGCTGTGCTGTGAGGAGTGCCCAGTGAAGGACCCCACTGTGTGGCCTAGAACTTCCCTGAGATTTAAGGCTGAACAGTGAAGTCACTAACCCCAATGCTCAAACTGGAAGTGTATGCCTGGAAACTGGTCCCTATTTCAAAGGCTCTGCTTTTCTGGGATTTCCAAGGCTTCTAGAGTTTCACTGCCTCAGGCTGAGCCTGGCACTATGTGGATTAGATGTTGCCTCAGGCTCTGTCCCAGCTGTTCAGGCTCTTAACTCTCCCAAGCAGAAGCCCCAGGCAGCAGAAGGTGACTTCACAGCAGTGCCAAGATCTATTAGGTCACTTCTGGATTGGGGTGGATTAAGGATCTGGCTTTATATTTTAAAGTGGTTTGATTTCTCTCTGAACTGCTGTTTTATAAGCAGAGAAGAGCTATCAGCCTGTGCCAGATCTCAGTGGCTTCTCTAATCCCAGAGTTTTCCCCAGCCTGATCAGCACAGCGTGTTCATACCTAACCTTGTCTGTATTGGCCTTTTTTTTTTTTTTTTTTCCCTGCCCTTGGAACCAACCTTCTCTGTTGAAATTCTAGTTGTGCTTCTAATCCTTATGGTTTTTATCAGTCCACAGTTATTTTTGAGGCTGATTTAACTAAGTGGTAATGAGGGAAGAAGGGAGCTTACAAATTCGCGTGTATCTTCTCCGCCATCATGGCTCCAAGAGTGGTTTCATTTCATAAGACTCTCTTTAGAGGCTTTGTTTCATGTGGTTTTCAAGGGAAACTGGGAGATCTTAAGCATCTTTCAAACTTTACTACATCTTCTTGGCTCCACACCATTCTAATTTCTCATACTTTTTACTGAGTTTTATTCTATAATATATCAAAATGCCTAAGTTAGAGTGATCTTTGACCCTTTCCTCTTCCTTGATCCTACATAAACAGTTAATACACCTTAGAGCTTCTACCTCCACATCATGCTTTTTTATGTTTATTGTTTGTTTTGTTGTTGTTGTTGTCATTTTATATCATTTCTACCCGCACAATTATCATCTTACTTCAGGTCATCATTTTCTCTTACCTAGACTCTGGAAGTAGCCTCCTAATTAGTTCTCATTGTCTCTTATAATATCCTTTTCTTCTAATATCCCATCCTCCACAGTGATCAAAATAATCCTCTCCAGACACAGATCTTACCATTCATTTCCAGGTTCAAAACTTTTCAAAGCTGGGAAAACTATATCCTGCCATTAAGGTAAAAATTATCCTAGTATGTAAGGTCCTCCAAAATCCAAATTCCTTTCTATCTTCTGAATTTTTTTTCATATGCCTAGAAAATTCCAAATCCCAAGCAAAATAAATTATATTATATTTCCAGAAACTGATGTTCAATTCAGTTCATTAACTAAACAAATTTTTATTCATTGTGTCAATGTGTAAGATAATGTGCTAAGTTCTTAAAATCTATTAAAAGAAAGAAAAACACTCGCTGCCTTTATGGAGTTTACATTCTAGGTGGCCAGTACATAGCTTAGTGAATTTAAAGGCAAGAATTGAGTTCAAATCCTATCTTAGGTACTTATGTCAGTGAATGACACTGAATTGTATAACTACTATGTGCTTTATCTGTTAAATAGAGGTAATATAGCACCTATCACCAAGGGAGATTATAAAGATTAAATGACATATTTGCAAATGTTAAAGTTTATTTTTATTATTAATTTTACATGGATTAATGTTGCTAGGAATAGCAATTCACAAATGTTTCTTGGCTTCTGAAACATTCTCTCTATTTTCTTCCTTTCATAATACTTTTCTTGACTCCTCAAATCTCATCTTAAAAGTCAACTGCTTTATGAAAATTTCTCTGATACTTTTGATTGTTACCCCTCTATAATTTGTCAGTTTTTCCTATATGTGTGCATGTTGTAGCCTATTAGGTAAATATATAACCTCTTTGAAGACATTCTCTTCCTTTAAATCTCTGGTAGCACAGTGCCTTGCATCTTATAGACATCTATATTTGGTACTTTTAAATGATTGGTGAAGGTACAAGATTTTAGAAGATATATTGTATTCTTAAATCAGTAATATTATTATTGCAAATCTACCCTAATTTTATAAGTGAAATAAAAAAAGAAAATGAAAAGAATTGAAAATGAATATCTGTATAAAGATGTTCATAGTCATACTATTTGTAACTGTGAAACATGGAAGCAAACCTAATATCCAAAGATTAGGGGTTGGCTGAAACAGCAGTGCTATATTAATGTAATGGAATAGTATAACACCACTAAAAGTGACAAATGTGAACAAAGAAATACTGAACGAGCTTATACAATAATAATACAAAATAAAACAAAACCAAGAAATTTCTGTAGACGTTAATTGCAGCTGTATTATGTAAACTTGTAAGAATATATTAGTGCAAAAATATAGCCTCTATTGAGAGATAGATTCATTGAATGGATTGAGAGCTGACTTCATGTAAGGAAAATCTAAAGTAAAGTTCTGTCATTGTTACACATGAGTTCTGACAGGTCTCTAAATTTCTTAGTGCTTTCTCCAGACATAGCAAGCATACAGCTCACCTGTCAGCAATGCACTGGAACCACCTAAAGATGTAATTGGAAAGTACTTAACAAAATAAATAAAAAATATACCATGCAGATTATGTTAATTAGTGATTTTCTAAGTCAAAAAGCCCTCAGGGATAGATTTCTTCTAAAAATGTAATATCGATTCTCGGGGGCGGAGCCAAGATGGCGGAGAGGAAACACACGACTCAGTGAACGTCCTCACTCCCTCACAACCAATTAGATAAATTAAGTCTCAAAATTAGCTCAGGATTGATAGATACCACAAGGACTGGAAGCACGACTTACCAGCTGAAGAGAATCTGGAGTTTCAACAGGAAAGGTCAGTTCTCAGGGGAGGAATAAGAAAGACCAGCACAGACGGTGGGGTAGGGGCACACTGCGCCCATTGCGCTGGGAGGGGCTCTGGGATCAGAGAAGCCACTGAGGTAAAGGAATCTGGCACAGGCTGTTAGCTCTTCTCTGCTAATTATTTAGCAGTTCAGAAGAGAAAGCCAAAATATTTTAAAACTCAGATTAGATTTTCCCCGGACCCTGGGGGTGACTCAGGCACCAGGGGGTGTGGCCTCAGCTACCTCCTGAGAATAGTTAAGAGACTGACAAGTGGGTGGATACGGCCCAAGGCAACACACACTGCCTAACTTAGCTGGAGGGAGTGGAACTCAGCTCCAGGAAGTCCCAGAGAAGCGGAACCTTTGAACTAGGGACCGCGGTTTCTGGCAGACACTTCCAGTTTGAGCGCAGGGGCTTCTTACGTCACCTGCTGCAGACACCCACTCCCCACCCGGACACATAGCCTGGGCTTCCTGCAGTCTTCACTATTCTACGCCCTCGAAGCACAGCAGTGCTAATCACCTCTGAGGCACTCCCAGGGAGAGGGTGGGGAACTCTCTCCCAGAGCTCTCTCTTAGCTCAGGCTCAGGAGCCGCTGCATCCATCCCGTCTGGGAGGAAGCTGGTAAAAAAGTAAATAATTTCCTACCCCAGAGACAGACCCCAAAAGATTTTTTTTAAGTATGAGCAAAAAAGCTAGAAAAACCATAGATTCCTTCTACACAGAGAAAGAGCGGGTATCCAACCCCGAGAAAGTTGACAGCAGAGAATCAGATAACAACCTAAAGGGGAACGATTCCTGCCCCCCATCACATAACTCTCTCCTAGAAGAAGCTCTTAAGAAATTGAGGGAGATCGAAGAAAAATGGGGCAAGGAAAGGGAAGTTATGATAGAGAATAACAATGTCCTGAAATTGGAGTTGGAAAAAATAAAGAATTCACAGGAGATGCAGGGAAACAAAATTAGTGAATTAGAAAAGGTTAAAAAAACACAGGAAAGTAGGATATCTGAATTGGAAAAGATAAAAAAGTCTCAAGAAAATAGAATTTCTGAATTGGAAAAAGAAAATAATTCTCAAAAAAAAAAAAATTAGGGAAATGGAAAAAAACTCAATAGAGCAAAATAATTCATTTAAAAACGAAATTGGGCATTTACAAAAAGAACTAAAAACTGTGAAAGAAGAAAATAACTCCTTAAAAGTCAGGATGGAACAAATAGAAATGAATGATTCACAGAGAACCCAAGAATCAGTCAAACAAAACAAAAAAAATGAGAAGCTGGAGAACAACGTCAAATACTTACTGGGAAAATCTATAGACCTGGAAAATAGATCTAGGAGAGATAATCTGCGGATTATTGGACTTCCAGAAAACTATGACCAAAAAAAGAGCCTAGATTCTATTTTACAGGAAATTATCAAAGAGAACTGTCCAGAGATAATAGAAACAGAAGGGAAAGTAGATGTGGAAAGAATTCATCGAACTCCTTCTGAAATAGACCCTAAAAAAAGAACACCACGGAATATTGTGGCTAAGCTGCAGAATTACCACACAAAGGAGAAAATCCTGCAAGCAGCTAGAAAAAAACAATTTAAATACCAAGGTGCCACAATAAGGGTCACCCAAGATCTGGCTGCCTCCACATTAAAAGATAGAAGGGCCTGGAACCTGATATTCCGAAAGGCAAAAGATCAAGGACTGCAACCAAGAATGAACTACCCAGCTAAGTTTAGCATCTTTTTCCATGGAAGAAGATGGTCATTCAATGAAACAGAGGAATTCTATATGTTTCTAAGAAAAAAACCAGACTTAAACAAAAAATTTGATCTACATCCACAAGACTGAAGAGAAACAGAAAAAGGTACACAGAACCCTTGAGAACTGTAACTTTGTTGTGGGTATATAAAAAATACTCAAGGATAATTTGATTTTACTGATATAAAAGAAAAAAAGGGGGGTGTGGTAAAGGGAAGGAGGTCGGTTCAGAAAAAGGGGAAAGAGTGATAAAAAGAGGGAAACTACATCCCAGGAAGAGACATAGAAAATACACCATATCTGAGGGAACTTAGTGAGGGGGAGAATCATTGTGTGAATCTTACTCTCATCAGAAGAGTCTCAAAGAGTAAATAATTAACATATTTGTTATTCAGAGAATTTTCTCTCACCTCATTAAAAGGGGGGAGAGGAAAAGGGGAAAGGAAAAGGAGAATAAGTGAAGGGACTTGGAGGGAGGGGGGAGGGATCCTAAAAAAAAAAAAAAAAGAGGGAGGGTTGCGCGTCACAAGGGGGGTCTGTAAATTAAATATCGGGGAGGGGGATCAGGGGGGTCAAGGGAAAAAAGTATAATCTGGGGATAATACGATGGCAGGAAATACAGAATTAGTAATTTTAACTGTAAATGTAAATGGGATGAACGATCCCATCAAACGGAGACGGATAGCAGATTGGATCAAAAAGTAGAACCCTACAATATGTTGTCTACAGGAAACACACTTAAAGCAGGGAGATACATACAGAGTAAAGGTAAAAGGTTGGAACAGAGCTTATTATGCTTCAGGTAAAGCCAAAAAAGCAGGGGTAGCTATCCTTATCTCAGATCAAGCAAAAGCAGAAGTAGATCTCGTTAAAAAAGATAAGGAAGGAAACTATATCCTGCTGAAAGGTAGCATAAATAATGAAGCCATATCAATACTAAACATATATGCACCAAGTGGTATAGCATCTAACTTTCTAAAGGAAAAGTTAAGAGAACTGCAAGAAGAAATAGACAGTAAAACTATAATAGTGGGAGATCTCAACCTTGCACTCTCAGATTTAGACAAATCAAACCACAAAACAAACAAGAAAGAAATTAAAAAAGTAAATAGAACATTAGAAAAACTAGGTATGATAGACCTTTGGAGAAAACTGAATGGCAATAGGAAGCAATATACTTTCTTCTCAGCAGTTCATGGATCCTATACAAAAATTGACCATATATTAGGACATAAAGATCTCAAAATTAAATGTAGGAAGGCAGAAATAATAAATGCCTTCTTCTCAGATCACAATGCAATAAAAGCTACATTCAGTAAAAAGTTAGGGGTAAATAGACCAAAAAGTAATTGGAAACTGAATAATCTCATCTTAAAGAATGACTGGGTGAAAGAGCAAATTATAGAAACAATTAACAATTTCACCCAAGATAATGATAATGATGAGACATCATATCAAAATCTTTGGGATGCAGCTAAAGCAGTAATAAGGGGAAATTTTATATCTTTAGAGGCTTATTTGAAGAAAATTGAGAAAGAGAAGATCAACGAATTGGGCTTACAACTTAAAAGGCTAGAAAAAGACCAAATTATAAACCCCCAACCAAAAATTAAACTCGAAATACAAAAATTAAAAGGAGAAATCAATAAAATTGAAAGTAAAAAAACTATTGAATTAATAAATAAAACCAAGAGTTGGTTTTATGAAAAAGCCAATAAAATAGATAAACCTTTGGTAAATTTGATCAAAAAAAAGAAAGAGGAAAATCAAATTGATAGTCTTACAAATGAAAAGGGGGATCTTTCCACCAATGAAGAGGAAATTAGAGAAATAATAAGGAGTTACTTTGCCCAACTTTATGCCAATAAATTTGATAACTTAAGTGAAATGGATGACTTTCTCCAAAAATATAGGCTCCCTAGATTAACAGAGGAGGAGATAAATTGCTTAAATAGTCCCATTTCAGAAAAAGAAATAGAACAAGCTATTAATCAACTCCCCAGGAAAAAATCCCCAGGGCCAGATGGATTCACATGTGAATTCTACCAAACATTTAAAGAACAATTAGCCCCAATGTTATATAAATTATTTGAAAAAATAGGGGATGAAGGAGTCCTACCAAACTCCTTTTATGACACAGACATGGTACTGATACCTAAACCTGGTAGATCGAAAACTGAGAAAGAAAATTATAGACCAATCTCCTTAATGAATATTGATGCTAAAATCTTAAATAAGATATTAGCAAAAAGACTTCAGAAAATCATCTCCAAGATAATACACTATGATCAAGTAGGATTTATTCCAGGAATGCAGGGCTGGTTTAATATTAGGAAAACTATTAATATAATTGACCATATTAATAATCAAATTAATAAGAACCATATGATCATCTCAATAGATGCAGAAAAAGCATTTGACAAAATCCAACATCCATTCCTACTAAAAACTCTTGAGAGTATAGGAATAAATGGATTATTCCTTAGAATAATCAGGAGTATATATTTAAGACCGTCAGTAAGCATAATATGCAATAGAAATAAACTGCAACCTTTCCCAGTAAGATCAGGAGTGAAACAAGGTTGCCCACTATCACCATTACTATTCAATATAGTACTAGAAACGCTAGCCTCGGCAATAAGAGCCGAGAAAGAGATTCAAGGAATTAGAGTAGGAAATGAGGAAATCAAACTATCACTTTTTGCAGATGACATGATGGTATACTTAGAGAACCCCAAAGACTCTGCTAAAAAGCTACTAGAAATAATTCAAAATTTCAGCAAAGTGGCAGGATACAAAATAAATCCACATAAATCCTCGGCATTTTTATATATCACTAACAAAATGCAACAGCAAGAGATACAAAGAGAAATTCCATTCCAAACAAATGTTGAGAGTATAAAATATTTGGGAATCCATCTACCAAAGAAAAGTCAGGAATTATATGAGAAAAATTACAAAACACTTGCCACAAAAATAAAGTCAGATTTAAATAATTGGAAAGACATTCAGTGCTCTTGGATAGGCCGAGCGAATATAATAAAGATGACAATACTCCCCAAACTAATCTATTTATTTAGTGCTATACCAATCAGACTCCCAAGAAACTATTTTAATGACCTAGAAAAAATAACAACAAAATTCATATGGAAGAATAAAAGGTCAAGAATTGCAAGGGAACTAATGAAAAAAAACTCAGAGGAAGGTGGTCTAAGTGTACCTGATCTAAAGCTATATTATATAGCAGCAGTCACCAAAACCATTTGGTATTGGCTACGAAATAGACCGGTAGATCAGTGGAACAGATTAGTTACAAAGGACAAAAAAGGATACATCTATAGCAATCTAATCTTTGACAAACCCAAAGATTCCAACATTAGGGATAAAAATTCATTATTCGGAAAAAACTGTTGGGAAAACTGGAAATTAGTATGGCAGAAATTAGATATGGATCCACACTTAACACCATATACCAAGATAAGATCAAAATGGGTCCATGATTTAGGCATAAAGAGGGAGATAATAAATAGATTAGAGGAACAGAGGATAATCTACCTCTCAGACCTGTGGAGGAGGAAGGAATTTATGACCAGAGGAGAACTAGAGATCATTATTGATCACAAAATAGAAGATTTTGATTACATCAAACTAAAAAGTTTCTGTACAAATAATACTAATGCAAACAAGATTAGAAGGGAAGTAACAAATTGGGAAAATATTTTTAAAAACAAAGGTTCTGACAAAGGTCTCATTTCCAAAATATATAGAGAACTGACCCAAATTTATAAGAAACCGAACCATTCTCCAATTGATAAATGGTCAAAGGATATGAACAGACAATTCTCAGAGGAAGAAATTGAAACTATATCCACTCACATGAAAGAGTGTTCCAAATCACTACTGATCAGAGAAATGCAAATTAAGACCACTCTGAGATACCACTACACACCTGTCAGATTGGCTAAGATGACAGGAACAAATAATGACAAATGTTGGAGGGGATGTGGGAAAACTGGGACACTAATACATTGCTGGTGGAGTTGTGAAAGAATCCAGCCATTCTGGAGAGCAATCTGGAATTATGCCCAAAAAGTTATCAAACTGTGCATACCCTTTGACCCAGCAGCGCTACTACTGGGATTATATCCCAAAGAAATACTAAAGAGCGGAAAGAGACATATATGTGCCAAAATGTTTGTGGCAGCTCTTTTTGTTGTAGCTAGAAACTGGAGGATGAATGGATGTCCATCAGTTGGAGAATGGTTGGGTAAATTGTGGTATATGAAGGTTATGGAATATTATTGCTCGGTAAGAAATGACCAGCAGGAGGAATATAGAGAGGCCTGGAGAGACTTAAATCAACTGATGCTGAGTGAAATGAGCAGAACCAGAAGATCACTGTACACTTCAACAACAATGCTGTATGAGGATGTATTCTGATGGAAGTGGAAATCTTCAACATAAAGAAGATCCAACTCACTTCCAGTTGATCAATGATGGACAGAGGTAGCTGCACCCAGAGAAGAAACACTGGGAGGGGAATGAAAATTGTTAGCACTAATATCTGTCTGCCCAGGTTGCATGTACCTTCGGATTCTAATGTTTATTGTGCAACAAGAAAGTGATATTCGCACACATGTATTGTACCTAGACTATATTGTAACACATGTAAAATGTATGGTATTGCCTGTCGTTGGGGGGAGGGAATAGAGGGAGGGGGGGTAAATTGGAAAAATGAATACAAGGGATAATATTATAAAATATATATATATATATATAATAAAAAAAAATAAAATAAAAATGTAATATCACTGCTCTAGGGAACTGTCTAAGTCATATAGTTATAGAGAAGCTGCCACCTTGCATTGGTAGAGGGAATTTTCTCACACCATTTCCATATTCCAATGATATCATTGTGATTCTTATATAACAATAGATGCAGTCTCTTTTCTATTCCTGTGAATTCTATTAAAGTAAGACTTCACTAACTCCTTCAAGTGATATTACAGACTGCCTGGTAATACAAGGAACAGCGTTATACTAGGGGAATAGAAGACATTAATTTGAATCTTGTATAAGACCCTTACTAACAATATAATGCTGAGCAAGAAACTTTACTTATATTAGTCTCAGTTTCCTCTCCTGTAAAAAGGGTATAATAGTACTAGTTGTTCATTATAGGAAATAATAATGCTGTCATGAATTTGTTGGGAGAAACAGATAAGACATCTCATGCAAACCTTAAACTATTATACAAATTCTGGAATTTATTACTATTACTCCAACAAAATAATAATTTTTTATTTAACAATTTTGTCTTAATGTTATAATATATCATGTAAAATATATAACTGCTTTATATGATATAGTAACTATTTTATCATATTATGTATTATGCTTGTTATAAATTGTATATGATGCTATATAAGGTATATAATATATAATTATATATTATACATAATTATATGTCATGTATTATAAATAATATTACAATTGATAATAATATATGTATATAACTATATATAACATATACTTAAGTAATGATTATTTATTCTCATCAATGATACATAATGCAACATGAATATTTTAAGCAATATTCCACTTTATAGAGCTTATATTGTGATTCAAAATTATTATGTGTTATATTATTTATTACTATATTGAATCATCATGTATACTTCAATATATTTCTACATTTTTTCTACTACTTCTACTATTATTGTGAAAGTAACCCACTCTTTTCAAATTCTAAGCCAGTGACTTTTAAGCTATAACAGATTCAAACTAGTCAGACAGATTTAGAATACAGACACTTATACATCTCTCATTCATGAACCAGCATAGCTAAATGTGGAGAGGCACATTACCAAGTTGGCTTCACAGTGATAAACTGCTGGTCACAGGAATTTTCAGAGACCATTATCTAACTTAGAGAGTGACTGTCATCTGTATTAGTAGAGTGAATTATTCATAGTGAAATGAAAATCTATTTTACTATTTAATTCAAGACATCCCCCACTTAAGCATCAATAGATTTTTCTACCTTTTCTTTAAATTTATAAGGTAAATCTAGAAGGAATCTTAGATATCATTTATGTAAAGGGCTAAAACTCTTAAAAGGTGATCTTGAATCAGACAACAGAGCACTTAAGGCTAATTACCTATTGGACAATAATTCTATTAGCATAGTGTTTGCACAAATAGGCCTTTTCACTATTCTGCATTGGTTTGATCTTTTGGTGTATACAGATAATCACAACAGGGATTAGAGGGTGGAATGAGAGAGGCCGGAGAACTTCACTTGGCTGCAGGATGGAGAGGAGAAAAGTGTGGGGATTCTGGATTCCAGATCCTTGGCAAAACTCCTGGCAGTTTTGTCCATCTCCTTCACTCCTCCCCATAAAGACCAAGGGCTTTTGCATATCCTGACTCTGGCTGACCCTGAGGCCTCCATGGAGCTAGTCCAGACTTCACACATTTAGTCCAATTCTTTCATCTTATGGATTAAAGAAGAAAACAGAACCCTAAATTACTTGTTCAAAATCACATAAAGTCCAAATTATAAAGTCGGATTTTGATTTCTGGTCTTCTAGCTTCAAATTTCATACTCTTTTTATTGCATTATGTTGTCTCACTTTCATCATTTATTATGAAGTGCTCACATTTTATATAACATCCTTTTAATTTTATACTGTTCTTTAAAGATTCTATCCCTTTGCACCACCAAGTCTAGAGGACCAGGCTACATTCACCACTAAGTCCAGATGACCAGACTACATTGCATTGCATCTATCTTCCAAAAGCTATATATCAATCCTATAGCTATATAATGTTTGTTAATGAAATTGACAGGTGGTCAGACAGGAAATTGGGAGCCCAATTTTCTAATCTTGTATGATTATTTGTAAATTGAGAAACCCTGAACTATTTCTTGCCTCAGTTTTTGTCCATTGGTAATGAAAGGAAAATAATTATATGATTTTTCTGTACACAAAGATTATAAAAATAAATAATCATAGGATCAGAGAGGTAATATAGACCAATTCCTCATTTTAACGCCAAGATAGCAAAGACCTAGGAAATATAAGTGACTTGTCCAAAGTCATACAGATAGTGGATTTAGACTTAGATCCTTAGATTACAAAGCTTATGTTATTGAAATGATTGCATGCAATCAGTTAATCAGCCAGCTAACGTTTATTAAACATTTACCATATGATAGGTATTGTGTTTAAATGCTAGGGATAGAAATACCAAACACTATTTCTTCACACTAAGAGCTAACATTCTAATGGATGTGAAAATATATTTATAATTATGTACATAAATGATATTAACATACAAATAGATGGAACATGCATACATATATATATATAAACATATACACTATATTTCTATCTATTACTACATCTATTTATAAATGTATATCTATATCTATAGAGATACAATATTTAGATACAGAGATAGATTGATGATGGAAAATGTAAAATATCACACCAGAAAAACAGCTGACATAGAAAATAAATCCAGGGGAGGCAATTTTAAAATTATTGGTTGATCTAAAGGCCATAAGCTAAAATAAAGCCTAGATAGCAATCATCAAGATATCATCAAAGAAAACTTCTCTGACATACTAGAATGAGGGGAGAAATAGTCATTGAAAGAATCCCTTGATCATCTTCAGAAGGAGATAACAAAAGGAAAACCCCAAGAGACATTATTGAAAAGTTTCAGAAATGTAATCTCAAGGAAAAAATAGTGCAACTGCCAGAAAAAATAATTATGTATAGATAAGTAATAATCAGGATAACTCTGAATCTGGCAGCTTTTATAATAAAAGATTGAAGAGCCTGAAATACCATATTATGGAAGGTAAAGGATCTGAGATTGCAACCATCAATCAACTAGCCAGCAAGAGTGAGCATTATCTTTCAGGGGAAGAGATAGATTTTTTTTAATATATTTTTACATTTTATTTTATACACATATAATCATGTAAGCATATTTCTATATTATACGTGTTGTGAAAGAAAGAAAAAGGAATCATAACAAAAGGAAAAATAAAACAAAAGAATAGTGTACATTGGTCTGCATTTAGACTCCACTATTGTTTTTCTAGATGTGGAGAGCTTTTTCATTTTTTTATTTTAAGTTGTTTATTTTCCAAGCATTGTGTTCCAATTTTTTTTCTTTCCCTTCCTTCCACCCCCTCCCCTAGACAGGAAGTAATCTAATATGTTAAACATGTGAAATTCTTCTATAAATATTTCCCCAATTACCATAGTGCATAAAAAAATAAAGATCAAAAAGGGAAAAAATAAGAAAGAAAACAAAATGTAAGCAATCAGTAACAAAAAAGATGAAAATACTACATTGTGACCCATACTCAGTCCTCACAGTCTTCTCTCTGGGTACAGATTGTGGAAGGAGATAGATTTTCAGTGAAGTAAGAGACTTTCAATCATTTATATTGAAAAAAAAAAGAATCAAACAGAAAATTTGACTTTCAAATACAGGACTCAAGAAAAGCACAGAAACATAAACATAGAAAAATACATGTTATTTGAAGCTCAAACTACATACAAAATAAAATATTTTGGAATGCCTCCTAAGACAACCAGAAAGTATGTAAAAACATATAATACATTTATGAAACAAATAAAGTTCAGTCTAATACATTGGAAAAATAATCATTGTTCATGGGTTTTTGAAAATAAAAAAAAATAATAATTTTTAGTGTACTATGTACTAATAATGGAATGTTATTGTGGCATTAGAAATGATGAGCAGAGTGCCCTCACCAAAATTTTAAGACATATCAGCTTATGCAAAGTGAAAAATATTATGTACTGCAAGATTGTAAAACTAAAAATTAGGATAAGGCAAGGTGAAGCCAATAAAGCTATGATGTCAAGATATAATAAAACAAAATATAAATAATAAAAAATAAAGAGTGTGAGAAAATTTATCTGGAGAACATCAAAAAGAATAAGCATAAACTAATATGACTACATAAAAGTTATGATTATTAAAAGAAACTTGATATAATAATACTTGAAAAAATTAAAGGAATTCTTCCTGAAGTGATAGAAAAAGCTGGGGGGAGAGGGAAAAGAAATGGAAAAAAATCCACTACCTGAAAGATATCTTAAGAAAAACATTTAGGCATATCATAACTAAATTCTGAAATACCCTGATAAAGGAAAAATAATATGAGTAACAAGAAAAACCAACCAAATACAATGGAGCCAAAAATAGTATCATAGAAGACCTAACAGCAGCTATGTTAGAAGATCACAAGTCTTGGAAAACTACTGGAGAGCAAAAAGACTGTGAAACTAAAAATATCATAACCAGAAAAGTTATGTGTAACCCTAAATGAAAAAACAAACCAACAAAGAACAAAGAAAAGGATCATCAATTAATTTACAGATTTTCAGAAATTTATTGAAAAATACTTGAACTTACAGAAAATCTGACACACAATATCCAAGAGAAATATAAGGCAAACATCAAAGACTAAATATAAGGGATTCAGTAAGGAAAGATTATATGTATTTTATTTTATTTTGTAAGGCAATTGGAGTTGTGACTTGCCCAGAGTCACACAGCTAGTAAGTATTAAATATTTGAAGCCATATTAAAACTCAGGTTTTCCTAACTCCAGGACCTATGCCATGTACACTGAGTAATCTAAATGCTCCTGTTTATTTATTTATTATTCATATGTGGAAACATAAACCATCTATATAAAATTGTCATTGGTAATTGGGTAATTTAAAAGAAGGAATTGAGTAGAGGTGAGTATGAAGTCATTTTGAAAAGGCGAATTGTGTAGTAAAAAGTAAAAAAAAAATGTAATTTTCTCCCTCTTTTTATTTATTTGTTTTTGATTAAAGCAGTTTAAAAACATATGGCTAGATAATTTTCAACATTAATTTTTGTAAAACATTTTTTTCCAAATTTTTTCCTTCACTTCCCCCACCTCCTCCCCTAAATAGCAAGTAATTCAATAAGTCAAACATTTGCAATTCTTCAATACGTATTTCCAGAATTATCAAGGTGCACAAGAATATTCAGAAAAATTAAAAAATAAGAAAGAAAACAAAATACAAGAAACAACAATAAAAAGGTGAAAATACTATGTTGTGATCCATATTTAGTCTCCACAATCTTCTCTCCATGTTCAGATGGCTCTCCTCATCACATGACCATTGGAACTGGCCTGATTCACATTCCCAGTTGATCAAAATTGATCATCAAATATTCTTGCTGTTGTGTACAATATTCTCCTGGTTGTACTCACTTCACTCAGAATAACTTCATACAAGTCTCTCCAGACCTCTCTGAAATCATCCTGATGATCATTTCTTATAAAACTTATAAAATTATAAAACATTCATCCATCTATACCATCCCATAGCATATCATAACTTATTCAGTCATTCTCCAATTTATGGGCAACCATTCAATTTCCAGTTCCTTTCCACTATAAAAAGGGCTGCTACAAATATTTTTGCACATGTAAATACTTTTCTCTTTTTTAGGATTTCTTTGGGATACAGGCCCAATAGAGACACTGCTGAATGAAAGGGTATGCACAGTTTGATAACCCTTTGGGCATAGTTCCATATTACAGGAACAACTTCCTAATGGCTGCTGGGTGTTATGGAAGCCAACTGCTAGTGGCTTCTGGGGATCTAATTCTGACAAGCAGAATAGATTCTTTCATGTGAAAGGATGATAACATACAAGGAGACGGAGAGGGAGTTGCATTCTCTGGCTTCTCTGCCATCTTGCCTCCAATTTATTTCATTCCCAATTCATAAGCAACATCTGTGTCAGTAAAGGCTGAATTGCAATTCCTTTAAGATGTTATGATTCACAGCTGTGGGGGCTTTCAGAGAATCAACCTGCCCTTTCACACTTAGTCATGGTCCTTAGTTCCAAATTGCTCTCCAGAATGGTTGGATCAGTTCACAACTCCACCAACAATAACTTAGTGTCCCAGTTTTCCCACATCCCCTTCAATATTCACCATTATTTTTTTCCTATCATCTTAGGAAATCTTATCATTTCCTATCCTCTTATCAATCTGAGAGATATGTAGTAGTATTTCTAAGTTGTCTTAATTTGCATTTTTGCTCAATAATGATTCAGAGGATTTTGTATTCAGAGCATATATGGTTTTAATTTCTTCATTTGAAAATTGTCTGCTCAAGTCCTTTGACTTCTTGTCCATTAGAGAATGGCTTGAACTCTTATAAATTTGAGACAATTCTCTATATATTTTAGAAATGAGACATTTGTCAGAATCCTTGGTTGTAAAATCCCCCCCCCCAAGTTTGTTATGTCCCTTGTAGTCTTGTTTGCATTAGTTTTGTTTGTTCAAAAACTTTTTAACTTTAATATAAAAAGAGTAATTTTCTTAAACAAATAGGTGCAAGACAAAAAACTGACAGAGAATATAGATGAGGGAAAGGGGCTGGTACTTCTGGAGTTCTATTCTCTTCTGGAAAGAATTAAAGAAGGAAATATATATACACACGCACATGTATACATATATATGTATATATATATGTATATACATATATATGATATGCATATGTGTACATATATATACAAATAATATATATATATGATATTTCAAATATAAGATATAAGTCTTCTAGATTCAGAAATAAATGTCAGTAAGGAGTTGTGGGGGAGAATAAAAGAGGAATTTTCAAAAAAAATTCTCACATTAGATCTGCATGAGAGAACAATATACATTTAGAAGTGAAAAAACCTATCTAAATTCACTAAAAATAAGAAGGTAAGTGAATAAGATAAAGTGGGGGTAAAGAAGGGTGTAAAGATTAACAGAGATGGGATAAAGAAGGAGCAAAACATATATATACATATATATATATATATATATATATATATATATGTACATGTAATGTTTAAAATTTTGCTAAATTCATGTAGCAAAAAGTAGAATAATAGGAAAAAGTGGGAGTAGAAGAGAACAGAGGAATGCATGAAGGGACAGGCATTGATTAAGTAATAGAAGGGCAAGGTAAAAATAAAATATAGGAGTCAAGATTATAATAACTGAGACACATACAAGTATGAAAATCAAAAGAAAGAAATAGGAAAACTACATTACAATTTAACCATATCCAACAATGTTTTAGACTATTTAAAATAACTAGATAACATACATTTGTAATATTGCTGTGGTGTAAGAAACAATGAGTTGGCAGAATTAGAAAAATATAGAAAGTCTCGAACTTATAAAGTAAGATAAACAGAGGACAAACAAGAAAAGTAGGGTCTTACATAAATACATAGGAATGTATGTGTTTGTGGTTTTATGTGTGTGTGTGTGTCTATATATATATATATATATATATATATATATATATATATATATATACATATATGTATATCTATACATATCTATACCTATATGCCTGTATGTATTTGAATATATATATGTGTTCTCTCTATGTCTCTCTTTCTCTCTCCATATTTAATTCCTATGATAGAAAGTAAAAAAAAAAAGTACACAGCAGAGAAGAAAAGAAAACCCACAAGGAAGTAAAGAAAAGATGAACAATTCTGAACACTATGTGTATATTTCTTATATGGTAATCTTTTTTGAAATAGAAATTTATTTCTTTATATTTTGAATCCTCTCTAATGTTCTGATGTAAACATTAAAATTAAAAAAGAAAAAAATCTACTTCTTTAGAAAAAATATTATAAAATGATTATCTGTAAATCACATCTATTCTCAGCAATAAAATGATCCAGGACAGCTCTGAAGGATTTGTGAAGAAAAAATTATATACATCTTGAGACAAAGATTCTAAACTGAATGTAGATTAAAGCCTCCTTTTTTTTAAACTTTATTTTTCTTGAGGGTTTTTTTTTTTGCCTATTTTCTCACACATAACTAATATGGAAATATGTTTTACATGACAATGCATGTATAACATCAAATTGCTTTCTTTTTCAATAAAAAGAGGAAGGAAGGAGGAAGGGAAATAATTTGAAAGCCAAAATTTAAAATAAAATGTTATTTTTACATATAATGGGAGAAAAATAAAATATGTTTTAAATAAAAGAAAAGGCTGGGTCAGGAGAGGAAATATGTGTGAGGATAAAGTAGATCACTGTAGCTGGATAAGAACAATGGAAAAGCTGTGAAGAGCTTTAATTAATATTTGATCCTGCAGAAAAGAGAGTTTTACTTAAGTTTATGTGTAGGGGATGTAGCATGAGCAATCTTATGCTTTAGGAAAATAATTAAGCAGCTGACTGGAAGATGGACAAAAATGGGGAGAACATTAGGATAGTTAAACTAATTAGAAGATCATTACCAAATTCCAGCCTGGGGTAATGAAAGTAAGTAACATTAGGATGACAATTTTAGAGAACAGAGGTAGACAAATACAAATAATGTTGTAAAGACGTCATAACCGAATTTGTTGTAAAACCGTGTAATAGAGGATGAAAACGAAAATGGAATCCTGGAAAATGAGGATGAAAATAGGGTAATAATGAACTTGGGAAGAAGGGAGGATTTGAAAGGAAAAATAATGAGTTTTTTATTTGACTATGTTGAGTTTGACATGCTTATAGGTTATCTAATTCAAAATAGCTGCAAAACAGTGAAATGGGATGGGGGCCCAGTAAGTAGTCTAAAGCTATTATACAAATTTTTAAAAACTGACTTACATATTATATGTACATTTTGTGTTTGCTTTAAAATCATTCCATGAAATTAGACATAGACCTACATCTCTATAAAATATTAAAATGAAGTGAAAAAGAAATAATTTGGACAAAGAATGATATAAGTAAATTGGAGTAGTATGAGAAAATGTATCTATCAGACTTATTAAACATAGGAAAATAATAAAAAAGAAGCATCATTTGTTTTAATTACAAGAAATTAATAAGTTTTTGCACGCACACATACACACACACAAACTAATGAAGACAAAATTAGGAAAATAGAAAACCGAGAAAAATATTTACAAAAAATTTCTCTCATAAAGGCCTGGTTTTTCTTTTTCTTTTCTTTTTTTAAAATTAATTTTATAATTATAATTTTTTGACAGTACATATGCATGAGTAATTTTTTTTACAACATTATCCCTTGTATTCATTTTTCCAAAATTTCCCCTCCCTCCCTATACTCCCTCCCCTAGATGACAGGCAATCCTATACATATTAAACGTGTTACAGTATAACCTAGATACAATATATGTGTGTAAATCCAATTTTCTTATTGCACAGTAAGAATTGGATTCTTAAGGTATAAGTAACCTGGGTAGAAAGACAGTAATGCAAACAGTTTACATTAAATTCCCAGTGTTCCTTCTTTGGGTGTATTTGTTTCTGTCCATCATTGATCAACTCTTCTTTATGTTGAAGATATCCACTTCCATCAGAATATATCCTCATACAGTATCACTGTTGAAGTGTATAATGATCTCCTAGTTCTGCTCATTTCACTCAGCATCAGTTGATGTAAGTCTCTCCAAGCCTCTCTGTATTCCTCCTGCTGGTCATTTCTTATAGAGCAATAATATTCCATAACAGTCATATACCATAATTTACCCAGCCATTCTCCAATTGATGGACATCCATTCATCTTCCAGCTTCTAGCCACTACGAAAAGGGCTGCCACAAACATTTTGGCACATACAGGTCCCTTTCCCTTCTTTAGTATTTCTTTGGGATATAAGCCCAATAGCAGCAATGCTGGATCAAAGGGTATGCACAGTTTGATAACTTTTTGGGCATAATTCCAGATTGCTCTCCAGAGTGGTTGGATTCTTTCACAACTCCACCAACAATGTATTAGTGTCCCAGTTTTCCCACATCTCCTCCAACATTCATCATTATCTTTTCCTGTCATCTTAGCCAATCTGACAGGTGTGTAGTGGTATCTCAGAGTTATCTTAATTTGTATTTCTCTGATCAGCAGTGATTTGGAACACTCTTTCATATGAGTGGATATAGTTTCAATTTCATCATCTGAAAATTATCTGTTCATATCCTTTGACCATTTATCAATTGGAGAATGACTTGATTTCTTATGAATTAGAGTCAGTTCTCTAAATATTTTGGAAATGAAAGGCCTGGTTTTTCAAATACATATGGAGGTAGGTCAAATTTATAAAAATAAAAGCCATTCCCTGTAAGGATGCGGTTCCCGCAAAACAAGAGAAGGGAATTGTAAGGGCCCTTTAAATGAGCGGTGCCACAATGCAATAGGAGATTGAGTACCCCAGGAAGTAATATCTGTGGATATTAGGACTGCCCTGTGGGTGGGATCTTGGCCATACTGAGATAGCTTTGTAATGGGTGACGACTCTCTTGCTGGTTGGCTGTGTGTGACCTCACAGGTCCTTTATAAGCCCACTGCAGACAGCAGTCGCTCTCTTTAACCTGGCTCCCTGAGCCAAGCGGATGGATAGCCCAGAGAGGTAAGGAGTCTGGTAATGACCAGGCGTTCACTAGGGAACCAACAAGTCAGGGCAACAAGTCAGGGCATTATGTGAGTAGGTATAATAAAGGCTTTTAAGATTTCACGTGGCTGTTCTTGAGTGTGCTACCGGTTATTAAGCTATAGATTCAAGAGATTGTGGCCAGAGACCTTTGAAGGCCTCAGAGGAGGCGAGCCGGGTAGAGTTGACACTGCAAAGGTCAGTGGTCCAAGGTACTCTGTTGGGCCTAGGACAGACTAGTAATTGTAACTGCCAGGAGGGCATGTTACAATTCCCCAGTTGAAAAATGGTCCAAATATATGAAGAAGCAGTTTTCAGAAGAAGAAATCAAATCTATCAATTATCACATGATAAAATGCTCTAAATCACTATTGATTACAAAAAATAGTAAATTACAACAATTTGGGCTATATTCTTACATCTATCAGATTGGCTAACTTGGCAGAAAAGGAAAAATAACAAGTACTAGAGGAGATGTAGAAAAATGGGACCTCTAATTTATTGTTAGTGAAGTTATGACCTCATCAAAACATTCTGGAGAACAATTTGGAACTATATCCAAAAGCTTTAAAAACTGTGCATGCCCTTTGACCTAGCAATAACACTACTAGAACTATATACCAAAGAGATAAAAAAGGAAAAAAAATAACAATTTGTGCGTGTGTGTGTGTGTGTATGTGTGTGTGTGTGTGTATATATATATATATACACACACACACGCACAAATTGTATATATATATATATATAATTTATGTATCAGCTGTTTTTATACTAGCAAAGAATTACCACTTGAGGGGATGTTCATCACTTAAGGTTTGGCTGAATAAGTGGTAATTCATGATTGTTATGCAATCCTATTGTGCTATAAAAAAATGAAGAGTAGAATGGTTTCATAAACATCTTGGAAAACATTTGAAATCAAAGTGAAGGGAATGAAACTTGGAAAACATTGAACACAATAATAGCAATATTATATGGATGATTAACTGTAAAAGACTGTTACTTTAAGACAATAATCTAAGACATAGTATGCATGTTGAAAAAGATACTCAACTCCAAAGAGAGAACTGACAAACCCTGAATGCAAATTGAAACACAACTTCTTAATTTTTATTTTTTAATGTTTTCTTTTGCAACTTATAAGAAATATGTTTTGCATGATTTTACATATATAATCAATATCAAACTGCTTGTTCTTCAACAGAATGGGCAAGAAAAAGAGAATTAGAAATTCTAAATTTATAAAAAACAAGTTAAAATTTAAATGCAAGTGAGGAAATATATAAGATAACAAATAAAAATCTATTTTAAGAATAAAAAATGCCATGACTTGAAGAATAACATAGGATATAATGTATAAATTTAGAGATGCTCGGAAACATTTTTGGAAGAAGAATATTTCAGTTATTTAAAAAATATAGAATATAGACTATTAGGGACATTCCTAATGTATCGTAAAAGATATCTGATGCCATCAAGGTCATTACCTCATAATAAATAGGCATCTTCATTTACATTAACTAATAATTGTTTGTGCAGTAAGATTGAGTGAGGCACCCTTTTTCCAAATTAGCAAAGGCTTCCAGTATAAAGCAAGCTTGGCAAGTTTAAAGCTTTTAGGCATATGCTTCTTGAGACAGCTCCTGGGAGACAAATCAAGTTCCATTTCCTTCTATAGAAATTTTGGAATGCTGACAAACCGGAAACATTTCTGAGGTCATCGTGAATGTATAAATAATTCAATTAAATCACTATAATGTAGTCCCTGCTGTTCTACCTGATTCCAAGAATAAGTGATATGACCATGATTCTAAACAGTCCAAATAATGTTTACTTCATTCTCTGTGCATTTAAATTCATTTTAACTTATTTATTTATGTACTTTTAACTTTATCTCTGTTTTGCTTCCTCTAAACATTTATAGCCAATCAAAAAGTATAGATTAATAATAATAGCTACAATTTATATAATGCCTACTATGTGCTAAGCATTGTGCTAAGCTGATTTACAAATATTATCTTTGTAAGGAAGGCGCTATGTTTATCTCCATTATATTATTTAGGAAACTAAGACAAACAGGTTAGGTTATTTGTTCCAGGTCAACTAGGTGGCACAGCAGATAGGACACTGGGTTTGGAGTCAGGGAAACTCATCTTCATATGGCCAAATCTAGCCTCACACACTTACTATCTGGCCAAGTCACTTAAATCCAATTTACGTCAGGTCTTCATCTATAAAATAAAGTGGAGAAAGAAATGAAAAACCATTACAGTGTATTTGTCAAGAAAACCCCCAAAATGGTGTTATGGAGAATCAGAAATTACTGAACAACAATAACAACACCACAATCTGGAAAGCATCTGAAATTGAATTTGAACTCGGATCTTCATTACTGCCCAATGCTCTATCCACTGTGCCATCTAGCTGCCTGTAAGATCTAAATTGCCACTCCATATTGAAAGCCAATTATGTGCAAGATCTTATGATAATTATAATAAATATCCATACAAATAACAAAATAGTTATTGCCTTCAAGGAGCCTACATTCTCACCAGTGAGACAGAAGGTATGTATGTAGGTATAAACAAGACTAACAGAAGAGAATGGAGAGGAAGGGCACTAGCACCTATAATGGAAGGCAAAGGCTTCATAGATAAGGTGACCCTTTAACTGAGATTTTTTGAATACCAGTGATAAGAGACAAAATTGAAGAAGAATACTAAGGATATAGGATAGAGTATATAAAAATATTAAAATATGCAGTGTTCTGTGTGTGGAGCACGAAGACAATTTGGAGTCTGTTAATGATTCCATAGAAGAGGGAAAAAGTAGGTTCAGCTATTGGAAAAGATCTTTAAACAATTGATTAGGTAAGAATAGCACATATTAAAAACTTTGTCCCCCCAAATTAGAATGTGCATCTCCAGAAGCACACACATTCTGCAGGGAGTTATAGAAGGGGAGAAATGCATTACTATGTGTCACACTTTATGCTAAGTGCCTTGCAAATAATGTAATGTTTCATGGTGTGAGACAAATGTTTCTTAAGGTGAGAGTAGATATAACTTTATAATACAATGATAGTGAGGCAAAATTTTGGGAACATAAGTGACCCAAGACAACTTGCAGTACTACCCTAAGAGTAATAAATGGGAATTTTCCACTTGGAGCAAACACACACACAAAGAGAGAGAGAGAGAGAGAGAGAGAGAGAGAGAGAGAGAGAGAGAGAGAGAGAGAGAGAGAGAGAGAGAGAGAAAGAGAGAGAGAGAGAGAGCAAAACAAAATGAAAAAAGGAACAAATAGAAAGAATTGTGCCTTTTCTGAGGAAGAGAGCACTTACATACATGCCAGAAGTAGCAGACATTCAAGAAGAACAACAAAAGATCACTAACGAAGAAGTTGATGAACAGAAAAGAGAGGTGGTGACTGGGGTAGTTCATTCCAATATTCTATCTGGTAGCTTTTCATTTAAAATAATCATTCTTGCTTACTAGATGCTAAGCTGTTTTAATTTCTCTCCTACTGGAATATTATAAGTTCTGTCAGTGACAGAACATGACAGATAAAAAATGACAAAGACAGTAAGTACAAAGACAGTACAGTACCAGTACAAGACCCTGATCTCCTTACTTTTGTTATACCTCTAAAGCAGGGCTTCTTAAGTTTTGTTTTGTTTTGTTTTGTTTTGTTTTTCCCCCATCAGATCTCCTTTTACCCAAGAAATTATGTCATCCCTGGTATATAGGCACACAAAATAGATATATAGATGGCCATCTGCTGATGATAAATCATAATTTCACAAACCCCAAAGTCAGTTACACAAACCATATGGGGTTGCAATGCACAGTTTAAGAAGCTTTGCTCTAAAGGATAGAAAGTTCATCTAAAGGGATGGTATTAAGGACCAGACCTATATTCTCATTGAAATACAGAATCCTAGGAAGAGAAAACTACCTCTAACAATAAAAATCAACTTTTTTGCTACAATTTATATTAGAAAATTGCCTATAGCACTGAGGTATTAAATGATTTATTTAATGTCAACAGTTAGTATGTGTCAAAAGGTGGACTTGATCCCAGATTTTCTTAGCTTTATAGCTGGCTTTCTAAAGACTATATTGTGCTTACCTCACAAGCTAAGGATTATAAAATATATTATGGGAGCATCCTTCACCCTTTTGTCAACAGTAATTTTTTCCAAAGGGAAGGTATAATTTTTAAAGTTTTATATTTTAAAAACAAATGTACATATAATTTTTCACCATTAATCCTGGCATTGACTTGTGTTTCAGATTTCCCCCTCCTTCCCCCCCCCAAAAAAAAACTTCTTCCCTAGATGGCAAGCTATCCAATACATGTTATACATGTTAATATATATACATATATATATATATATGTATATTAAATCCAATAAGTGTAATTTATATAATTTATTTATTTATATTTATATAAACATAAATATATATATATATATACATATACATATATAATTCTCTTGTTGCACAAGAAAAATCAGATCAAAAGGAAATAAAATGAGTAAAAAAAAAAAAGCTAGCAACAATAAAAAAAATTGAGAATGTTATGTTGTTATCCACACTCAGTCCCACAGTCCTCCCTCTCGGTCTAGATGACACTCTATCACAAGATCATTAGAACTGGCATCAGTCATCTCATTGTTTATTCAGCCATTCTCCAAGTGATGGGCATCCATTTAGTTTCTAATTTCTTGTCACTATGAAAAGGAAAAACATTTTTGCACATGTGGATCCCTTTTTTCTACTTTAAGATCTCTTTGGGATGTAAGCCCAGTGGAAACGCTGTGGCATCAAAGGGTATGCACAGTTTGATAACTTTTTGAGCATACTTCCAAATTGCTCTCCAGAATGACTGGATCCATTGAAAATTCCACCAATGATGTATTAGTGTCCCAGTTGTCCCACATCCCCTCCAACATTCGTCATTATCTTTTCCTGTCTTCTTAGCCAATGTCAGAGATGTATCTCAGAGTTGTGATTTGATTTTCTGATCAATAGTTATTTAGACCATATTTTCATATGATTAGAAATGGTTTTACTTTCTTCATCTGAAAATTATATGTTCATATCCTTTGATCATTTATTAAGTGGGAAATGGCTTGAAATCTTATAAATTTGAGCCAATTCTCTATATATTTTAGAAATTGAGCCTTTATCATAATCTTAAATATAAAAACATTTTCCCAATTAAATGGTTCCCTTCTAATTTTGACTGCATTCATTTTTCTAATTTTTAACTTAATATAATCAAAATTATTTATTTGGTGTTCAATTATGAATTCCAGTTCTTCTTTGGATACAACTTCCTTCTTCACAGATCTAGAAGATAAACTATCCTATGTTCTTCTAATTTGTTTAAAATATGACTATGTCTAAATCATGAATCCATTTCAATCTTACGTTGGTATATGGTGTAAGATGTTGGTCAATGCCTAGCTTCTTCCATGTGCAAGAATTTTTGTGGCAGCCCTCTTTGTAGTTGGCAGAAACTGGGTACTGAGTGAATGCCCATCAATTAGAGAATGGCTGAATAAATCGTGGTATATGAATATTATGAAATATTATTGTTCTGTAAGAAATGACCAACAGGATGGTTTCAGAAAGGCCTAGAGAGACTTACATGAACTGATGCTGAGTAAAATGAGCAGGACCAGAAGATCACTATATACTTCAACAACAATACTATATGTTGATCAATTCTGATCAACAATGTAGTGAACTAAATCAATTACAATAGAGCAATAATGAACTGAACCAGCTACACACAGCAAAAGAACTCTGGGAGATAACTATGAACCTTCTTTCCCTTCTTTAAGATCTCTTTGGGATATAAACACAGTAGTAACACTGCTGAGTCAAAGGGGATGCACAGTTTGATAAATTTTTGAGCACAGTTCCAAATCATTCTCAAAATGGCTAGATGTATTCACAATTCCACCAACAATGTATCAGTGTCCCAATTTTCCGACATGCCCTCCAACATTCTGCATTATCTTTCCCTGTCATTCTAGCCAATCTGACAGGAGTGTAGTAGTATCTCATAGTTGTCTTAATTTGCATTTCTCTGATTAATAATGATTTGGAGCATTTTTTCATATGGCTAGAAATAGTTTCAATTTCTTCATCTGAGAATTCCTTCTTCTTCCATAGGTCTGAGAGGTAAACTATCTTATGTTCTTTTAATTTATTTATAATCTCATTCTTTATGCCTAGGTCATGAACCCATTTTGACCTTATCTTGGTGTATGGTGTAAAGTGTGGGTCAATGCCTAGTTCTGCCGTATGAATTTCCAATTTTCCCAGCATTTTTTGTCAAACAATGAGTTCTTATCCCAAGATCTGGGGTCTTTGGGTTTGTCAAACACTAGATTATTAAAGTTATTGGCTGTTTTGCCCTTTGAACCTAATCTATTCCACTGATCAACTAATCTATTTCTTAGTCAATATCAAATGGTTTTGGTAACCATTGCTTTATAATATAATTTTAGATCTGGTACAGCTAGACCAACTTCATTTGATTTTTAAATTAATTCCCTTGAAATTCTTGAACTTTTGTTCTTTCATATGAATTTTGTTGTTATTTTTTGTAGGTCATTAAAATAGTTTTTTTGGGAGTCTGATTGGTATAGCATTAAATAAATAGATTACTTTAGTTAGTGTTGTCATCTTTATTATATTTGTTTGCTCAAGCCAACAGCATTTAATATTTTTTCCAATTGGTTAGATCTGACTTAATTTCTGTGGAAAGTGTTTTGTAGTTTTGCTCAAATAGTTTCTGATTTTCCCTTTGCAGATAGATTCCTAAATGTTTTATACTACCAGTAGTTACTTTAAAAGAAATTTATCTTTGTAACTCTTAACTTTTGGGTTTTGTTAGTGATGCATAAGAATGCTGATGACTTATGTTGGTTTATTTTGTATCCTTCAACTTTGCTAAAGGTGTAGATTATTTCTAATAGCTTTTTAGTAGAATCTCTGGGATTCTCTAAGTATACAATCATATCATCAGCAAAGAGTGCTAATTAGGTTTCCTTATTACCTACTCTAATTCCTTTATTCTCTTTCTCAACTCTTATTGCCAAAGCTAGCATTTCTAATACAATATTGAATAGTAATGGTGATAGTGAGCAACCTTGTTTCACTCCTGATCTTATTGAAAATGGTTCTAGTTTACCCCATTACATATGATGCTTACTGATGGTTTTAAATAGATGCTATTGATTATTTTAAGGAAAAGTCCACTTATTCCTATACTCTCAACTGTTTTTAATAAAAATGGATGTTGAATTTTATCAAATGATTTTTCTGTATCTATTGAGATGATCATGTTTTTTTGTTAAATTGGTCATTAATATGGTCAATTATACTAATAATTTTCTTAATTTTGAACCATACCTATATTCTTGGTTTAAATCCTACTTGATCATGGTGTATTATCCTGAGGATGATTTTCTGTAGCTTTTTTGCTAATATCTTATTAAAGATTTTAGCATCAATATTCATTAGAGAGATTGGTCTATAATTCAGAAATAGAACAAGCTTTTAACCAACTCCCTAAGAAAAAATCCCCAGGACCTGATGGATTTACATGTGAATTCTACTAAACATTTAAAGAACAATTATCTCCAATTCTATATAAACTATTTGAAAAAATAGGAATTGAAAGACTCCTATCAAATTCTTTTTATGCCACAGACATGGTACTCATACATAAACCAGGTAGGTTGAAAACAGAGAAATAAAATTATAGACCAATATCCCTAATGAATATTGATGCTAAAATCTTAAATAAAAAATTAGCAAAAAGATTACAGAAAATCATCCACAGGAAAATGCACTATGACCAAGTGGGATTTATAGCAGGAATGTAGGGCTGGTTCAATATTAGGAAAACTATTAGCATAATCGACCATATCAATAACCAATTTAATAAAAACCATATGATCATCTCAATAGATTCAGAAAAAGAATTTGACAAAATCCAACATCCATTCCTATTAAAAACACTTGAGAGTATAGGAATAAATGAACTTTTCCTTAAAATAATCTGTAGCTTCTATTTAAAATCATCAATAAGCATCATATGTAATGGGGATAAACTAGAACCACTCCCAATAAGATCAGGAGTGAAACAAGGTTGCCCACTATCACCATTACTATTCAATATTGTATTAGAAATGCTAGCCTTGGCAATAAGAGTCAAGAAAGAGAATAAAAGAATTAGAGTAAGTAAGGAGGAAGCCAAACTATCACTCTTTGCAGAAGATATGATGGTATACTTAGAGAACCCCAGAGATTCCACTAAAAATCTATCATAAATAATACATAACTTTAGCAAAGTTGAAGGATCCAAAATAAATCCACATAAATCCTCAGCATTTTTGTACATCACCAACAAAATCCAACTGCAAGAGATAAAAGAGAAATTCCATTCAAAATAACTGTCAATAGTATAAAATATTTGAGAATCTATCTACCAAAGGAAAGTCAGGTATTATATGAGCAAAATTACAAAACACTTGCCATAAAAATAAAGTCAGATTTAAATAATTGGAAATACATTAAGTGTTCTTGAAGAAGCCGAGTAACTATAATAAAGATGACACTACTCCCTAAACTAATCTATTTATTTAGTTCTATACCAATCAGACTCCCAAAAATTATTTTAATGACCTAGAAAAAATAACAAGAAAATTCATATGGAAGAACAAAAGATTGAAAATAACTATATTGTAAAGCAGCAGTCACCAAAACCATTTGATATAGGCTGAAATAGACTAGTTGATCAGTGGAATAGGTTAGATTCACAGGACAAAATAGTGAATAACTATAGCAATCTAGTGTTTGACAAACCCAAAGATCCCAACTTTTGGGATAAGAATTCATTATTTGACAAAAACTGCTAGGAAAACTGGAAATTAGTATGGCAGAAATTAGGCATGGACCCACACTTAAAACCACATACCAAGACCAGATCAAAATGAGTCCATGATTTAGGTATAAAGAATGAGGTCATAAATAAATTAGAGAAACATAGGATAGTTTACTTCTCAGACTTGTGAAGGAGGAAGGAATTTGTGATCTGTATGGGTTAAAAAGCCTCTAGAAGCAAGAAATGCAGTTCAAGGCAGGTGGGAGGACCTGAGGGATGAGAGATTCTGAGGCACACGTGAGTCCTACGTGGACGTGGGGCATAGCCCCAAGAGGAGGTGTCTGATTCCAGGTACCATGCCACCCTCCTTAGGGCTCTCAAAACCTAGCATGCCTCCATCCTTCTTCTCGGGCCAGTCCTATTATGCCAGGTTCCTAGAGGACCTCCCCTCCCTCCAGATCCTCAAGGGGGTTTAAATATGTGCTATCTAAGAATGAAGTTCTCTTTTGCTTCACCCCTACCTCCTGGTGGTATGTCTCTATGGGATCCGGGTTGGTGTCTGAACATGGATAAGTGTGGCCTAACTGTACTGTTGACGGATGGGCATTATGAGTAGTTCTAAGGAGAGCTACCAGGTTAGAGTAGTCCATAGGAGTGTAAGAGTGACCAGAGGAGAACTAGAGATCATTATTGATCACAAAATAGAAAATTATTATTACATCAAATTAAAAAGCTTTTGTACAAACAAAACTAATGCAAACAGGATTAGAAGGGAAGTAACAAACTGGAAAAACATTTTTACGGTCAAAGGTTCTGATTAAGGCCTCATTTCCAAAATATTTAGAGAACTGACTCTAATTTATAAGAAATCAAACCATTCTCCAATTGCTAAATGGTCAAAGGATATGAACAGACAATTTTCAGATGATGAAATTAAAATTATTTCCACTCATATGAAAGAGTGTTCCAAATCACTATTGATCAGAGAAATGCAAATTATGACAACTCTGAGATACCACTACACACCTGTCAGATTGTCTAAAATGACAGGAACAAATAATGATGAATGTTGGAGGGGATGTGGAAAAACTGGGACACTGATGCATTGTTGGTGGAGTTGTGAAAGAATCCAACCATTCTGGAGAGCAATTTGGAATTATGCTCAAAAAGTTATTAAACTGTGCATATCCTTTGATCCAGCAGTGCTACTACTGGGCTTATATCCCAAGGGAATACTAAAGAAGGGAAAGGGACCTGTATGTGCAAGAATGATTGTGGCAGCCCTTTTTGTAGTGGCTAGAAACTGGAAAATGAATGGTTGCTCATCAATTGGAGAATGGTTGGGTAAATTATGATATATGAATGTTATGGAATATTATTTTTCTGTAAGAAATGACCAGCAGGATGAAAACAGAGAGGCTTGGAGAAACTTACATGAACTGATGCTGAGTGAAATGAGCAGGATCAGGAGATCATTATACACTTCAACAACAATACTTTATGAGGATGTATTCTGATGGAATTGGATATCTTCAACAAGAGAAGATCTAATTCAGTTCCAATTGAGCAATGATGGACAGAATCAGCTACATCCAGAAAAGGAGCAGTGGGAAATGAGTGTAAACTGTTTGTACTTTTTTTTTCTTCCCAGGTTATTTTTACCTTCTGAATCCAATTCTTCCTGTGCAACAAAAAATTTGGTTCTGCACACATATATTGTATCTAGGATATACTATAACATATTTAACACATATGGGACTGTCTGCCATGTAGGGGAAGTGGTAGAGAGAAGGGGAAAATTTGGAACAGAAGTGAGTGTGAGGGATAATGTTTTAAAAAATTACCCATGCATATATACTGTCAAAATGTTATAATTATAAATTGTTTCTTTCTGACTGTTTGCAATATCTTTTCCTGAAATTTAACCAAGATATTTCTTGGAATTTTACTTTGGTGATCTCTTTCAGGAGGTGATCAGTGAATTCTTTCAATAGCTATTTTGCCTTCTGATAATAAGACATTAGGGCAGTTTACCTTTAAGATTTCCTGTAAGATAACTTCTAGATTCTTTTTTTTTGATCCTGGCTTTCAGGAAGTTCAGTAGTTCTTATATTGTCTCTCCTAGATCTATTGTCCACATCAGTTATATTTCCTAGAAGGTATTTCATATTTTCTTCTATTTTTTTCTTTTTCTTTTTTTGATTTTATTTGACTCGTTCTTTAAGTCTTAATGTTTCATTAATTTACTTATGTTCAATTCTAATTTTTAATGTAGTATTTTCTTCAATTACCTTTTTTAGCTCTTTTTACATATAGCCAATTGAATTGTTTTGTTCATTCCATTTTTTCCATTTCATCTTTTTCATATCCATTTTGCATGGAGTTATATGCTTTTTCCATTTTACCAAATCTATTTTGTAGGAAGTTATATTCTTTTCTCTTCACTTCTTGGAAAGATGTCATTTCCCTTCCCTATTTGTCTTCAACTCCCTGTTAAGATTCTTTATGAAATCTTCCAGGAAAGCTTTGTGAAATGGAAACCAGTTCATATCTCTCCTTGGGATTCATCTGGTGTTGATTTTCCTTTAGGAACCTCAAGATTTGAAGTCTGTTCTTCTCTCTGTACATAAAAGCTGTCTATGATGAGTGTTCTTTTTTTTTTTTTTTTGCTTATTTTTTAAGGCTTGAGGTCTGCTCTTAAGACAAAAGAGAGATAGGTGCTTTAGGTTTCATTGGACCAGTTCAGCTGATTGACTTCTGGTGCTGGATAATCGCAGTGGTTTACAATTTGCCTTTTGTAGCAAATTTGCTTGATCACCCATTTGTAAACCAGGACATAGTAGCCTAAGAGGCTAACAGAAGTTTCCCAGGTGTGTGGAAGCTGCAAAGCACTGACTCCCCACCCCAACTACTTGCCTGGTCTCCTTGTGCTGGATTCTGGTCTCAGCAGACTGTCTCTTTGCCTATTTGAAACACACCTACTGAAGTTCTTCCAAGGTATTTTGTTCTGGAATTGTGTTATACTCCAAATATTTGTGGCTTGTGTGACTCCAAAACTAGTTTAACGGCTTAACCTACTATTGGTTTGAGAGAAGGATAGAAGAAGTCACAGAAAGTCATATATATTCTCTGCCATCTTTGCTCTGCCCCCTTGGAAGTTATAATTAATAAATAATTGTAACAACAACAATAGCTAACATATATATACATATATATATATATATATATATATACATATACGTAGTGTCTACTACATGTCAGGAATTATGTTTTATATATCTCATTTAATCCTCATATTAAACATTAAACCTGGGAGATATTTGATATTATTTTAACCATTTTGCAATTGAGAAGAATAAGATAAATGTAGGTTAAATAACTTGACTAAGGTCACAAAAGTAGTTAGTGCCAGAAGATTAATTGGAACTGCAATCTTCTTGACTTAGGCCCAATAATTTACACAATGTCACACCTAGCTGCTATACAAAAGGCATCATTGTACCATACAATTAGAAGTTTGACTTGTCTTTCATAAAGAAAAGGCTACAAATAAATGCTAATAAGAGATGAAATAAGAATATCTTTGCAATGATTCAATTTTGTTTATATGGCTATGCATTGTATGATTTTTTAAACCAATGTTTTATATACTTTCATCATTAATTCAAAGTAGGAATCCTTTATTCCTGACATTGATTAATGATTTCCCATGAGCAAGTTTAGCTTAGTAACATGAAAGAAACTTATTAGGATTGTTTTGAAGTTTGGTTGTTTGTTTCCAGAAGATGTAATTAGAATGATAGGTAAGTCTGACATCATGCTGTTTTATGAGTGTGAAAAGTTTACAATTTATAAGCATTTATAGGCCAGAAGCATTTATTCTGCCTAAGATTTTGTTTCAAGCACCAGTGAAGGAATTTACATATTCCTGGGCCATTAGAGAAAATTAGTTTCTACTTAAACTTGAGTCATTCACCATAAAAAGGTAGGGCAAATCACAGCACCAGGGAGCTTATGTTTGCCTAATGGGACAGATTAACATTATGAGATCTATAGTAATGTGTGAAAGCCTGTATGAAAAGTCAATTTTAAATCTGAAGTTACAGAATTTTCATAGTATTTTGGAAAAAACATTGACCTGAGTATTACAGCAACTGGGTTCTATTACTTCTGCCTCTAACTTGCTGTGAGGCCTTGGGGCCTTTATTTAACTTTAACTTTAACTTTACTGACCCTCAGTTTCCTCAACTTTCAAATGAGGAGGTTGGACAAGCTGTTATTTTATTTCCATTCCAATGCTTACCGGTGAGCCTGGATGGACAGATACACAGTATCACATACTAAATGAAAGAATCCAGGTAGAGATGTTAACTAAAGGTGTGGGATAAGGGAATGAGAAGTGCAATTGAAAAAATATATCACAGATATCTTAAGAAAATTACTTTTTTGAAAGAATTAGGAAATGAGATATTAATAATTATAAATCTGGTATGATTTTACTTGGATGACAATTAAAAATTTAAATATAGATTAGTTCATATCTAGTTCTTGGAAAATATTAGGCTAGCTGAAGGATGGAGCCTAAATAATATAAGAAAACATTAATAGCATATTTTTAAAAATAGGTCCTTTATTGAAATTTCTGAAATGTATCTAGGGATTAATCCCACTATGTATGTAGGTGTGTAAGCATATAGACATAGTCATAATCTGTCCTGGGATTAAATATTTTATCAGGTTATCCTTGAACTCTTTAAGTATTCACCCTTACATTCCGGTCTAACTCTGATAAACATATTCATCCCATCATAATCAATCTTGCAATGATCAACAACTAAGTAAATAAACAATAAGAAGAAAAGAATTTGAGCAAGATGAAAGAAAACTAACTTGAGGGATCTGGAAAGTGATGAATGAAATGTTAATAATGCAGATTAAACTTTAAAGTGTCTTCTGTGTTTTCAGAGAACTGGTTGTTAAATGTTTACCTAAATTCTCTCAAAATCACCTTCCCAATCTGTAAAATAGTATTAAAATAGTGTCTATAATTCCTACTTTACAGGGTTATTGTAGGGTTTAGAGAAATAATGTATTTTAGGCACTTAGCTCATCTTCAAAAATTATTATTAAATTAAGTCTAAGACTTATACTTCAAAATTCTGTGATCTCCTAAGAGTAGATATTCTCTCAATGCAGATCATATCCCATTCCCTGTATTTTTTACCCATATCTTTATTTTTCTAAATCATTTATAAGGAATTTGTTCAGTGCAATAAAAATATTATTCTGTTTTTTTAACATCTTGTAAATTTTCTGTCTATTCATTTCTTATCCCTAACATTCAATGTATGGGCAGACATATCTTTTGCCATTCATGTCCTTGCTTATCTTTTTAATTCCACTTCTAGAATCAAATAATCATTGATAATAAGTGATAGGCTACTGACATATCTTTCTGTTATGCCCAAAGCTTGTTATAAAGTCTATTCTTCTGGGAGAATGGTGCTTTATAATGGTTCACAACCAAATGGTGGCACTAGGAGAATACTGATATTTATGAGAAAAAATGAATAAACAAAAGGGTTTTGCTTTGAAAGGGTCATGAAGTTTTATAGGTGGAATCTGATGCACTTTACTCTTTCTATTCAGTGTTGAGACCAGCCCATTAGTTTGTAGCACTCGTATGAGTTATATATTAGTCAATAAATAATTGAAAAACCTAAACCATTTTTGTGGGACTTTCCCACTATTTTAACACAAATCTTAGATTCAGAGTCTTAGAAATGGAATAGAACTCAGAAGTTTAATCCAACATTTACCTGAATAGGAATGCTCTCTATAATACCAATAGTAACTTTTTCTCCAGATTGATTAAGGGGAAACTCATTACCATTTGAAACAGACCATTTTACTTCTAATAATTAAAAACTATTTTTTTAACTTTATAGCAAAATTTAAATTTGTTCTTCCAGAGTTTCTATCAGTCACTCTTGGTTCAATATTCTGAGAACAACCAGAGCAAATGTGATTCTTCTTGTACATAGTATCCCTTGAAATAATAGAAAATAGTCAACGCTAAACTAAACCCCACCCCCACCTAACCTACTCTTCTGCACAAATCATTTGGATTTTAAAACAACCCTATGAGATTTGCATCTCCTCCTCATTTTACAAAAATGAAAACTGAGGCCCAGAGAACATAAGTGGCATAGATAATGAGTATCAGGACCAGAATTCAAAACTGAGTTGTTTTTGATTTCTAGCCTGACATATTCTGCAGTTTTCTGTTTTATATTCCCCTCTCCCATAGTCCCACCCTTTTGGATTTACACATATTTGACAATGTTCTTCCTAATGTTTGGTGCCAGAAAATTAATACAATATTCCAAATGTGGTCTGACCAGTACAGAATACAGGAGTTATGTATCTATTAATGCAGCCTAAGATCAAATTAGCTTTTTTGGCTTCTACAACATACTGCTGAATCATAATGAATTTGCAATCCTTTAAGAGATCCAAGGATTTTTCATAACTTTTAGCTACACGTCTCCCTGTCCAACTAAAATAATATTTGTATAGTGATTTGAAAACCTTAAAATATTTTTATGAATACTTATTATTATTATATTTTTATTTTATACTTTTCCAATTATTTTAACTCAACTATAGAGTTTTATATTTATCCATACTAAATTTATGCTTATTATATTCAGTCCATCATTTAAGCCTTTAAAAATTTGTTTTTTAATCATATGTCTATCATGTGAAGGTGGTCGCTATCTTCTGTGGTTTTGCATAGTTTAAATATGTATCAATACATTGGTTAACTTATCATTTATGATTTCATTCATCAGTAGCAAATTTGAAGCAATGGAATGAATACTGAATTGGAATCAGAGAAATTTGAGTATAAACCCAGATTCAAATAAAATAGACATCACAATAACACTTCCCTCCAGGATTGTCATGAGGATCAGATGACATAATATTTATGTAGGGCTCAGCTCAGTGCTTAGAGCATAGCAAGCCATTGATATTGTATTCATCCAAGTTGTACAAATACAAAAATTGAACAGTTCATGCCCTCAAATTGGATGTCAGTAAATGCAAAAGTCTTGGAGGGGGAAAACAGTAGATATTAACAACTGACAGAAGTAAGGAAGTTTGGTGGAAGAGATGGAATTTAAATAACATGAAGTCAAAGGATTAACCTTTGGGGTACGCTATCAGGGACCTTGATTCAACTTGAATTTATGGACATGTCTCTTCAAAGGATTTTATTTTTGCTATTCCCTCATGTTTTTTTCAATTATGTCCAACTCTCCATGAACCCATTTAGGATTTTGTTGAGAGAGATACTGGAGTGGTTTGCCATTTCCATCTCAATGTTTTTTTAATAGAAAAGAAAATTTAGGTTAACAGGTTTAAGTGACTTGCTCAAGGTCATAGAACCAGTATTTGAGACTGAATTTGAAGTCAGGTTTTTCTAACTACAGATTCACCTCTCTGTGCCTCCTAGCTATAAAATTTCCAAGCATTATTGGACATAAAATATTACTCTTTTGTTCAGTTATTTAATAAGTTCCAATTTGACCCATGTGTACTATTACAGAAATAGTGTCAGAAATATGTCAAAAGTTTTGGGTTTTTTGTTTGTTTGTTTCTTTGTTTTGTTTATTTACACAGAATAAAACAACTCCTTAAAAAGGTTTGATGAAATGGAAATACATACAGATATATATGTATATATAGATAGATATACATACAGATATACACATATAGATATACATATAGATATAGATATACACATACAGAAGAAATAAGTTCTTAGAAATAGATTTGGTGAAATGGGAAAAAAAGTCTAATGACTAAAACAATTCATTTAAAAGTATAATTGGCTGGGGGGCGGAACCAAAATGGTAGAGAAGATACATGCACATTTGTAAGCTCCTTTCTTCCCTCAATACCAACTAGTTAAATCAGCTTCAAAAATAACACTGGACTGATAAAAGCCACAAGGATTAGAAGCACAATTTACCAGCTGAAAAGAATCAGGAATTTCAGCAGAAAAGGTTGGTTCTGAGGGGAGGAAAAAAAGATCAGCACAGACAGGGTTAGGTGCTAGCACATTATGTCAAATGGGCTGGGGAGAACTCTGGGATCACAGAAGGCACTGAGATAGAGGAATCTGGCATAGGCTGAAAGCTCTACTCTGCTTATAAAACAGCAGATCAGAAGATAAATCAAAGCCATTTTAAAATATAAAGCCAGATCCTAGAACCACCCTAATACGGAAGTGAACTAATACCAATCTCAAAACGGCTGTGCAGCTGCCTTTTGCTGTCTGGGGCTTCTCCTTGGGGTACTCAAGAACCTGAACAGCTGGGGACATAGCTTGGAGCAGCCTCTAATCCACATAGTGCGGGACTCAGCCTGAGGCAGTGGAATTCTAGCAGTAGCAGCAGAACTCCAAGAGCAATGGAACCTCTGCAGCAGGGACTATGGTTTCCACACAGACACTTCCAGTTTGAATGCAGGGGCTTTTCGCATCAGCTGCTAATATCCATTGCCTCACAGGAGGTTTTGGCCAGGGTTTGTGAAACTTTCACTGTTCAGCCTTAAACTTCAAGGCAGTCACTAGGCCACACAGCAGGGGTCCTTCACTGGGCACTCCTCACAGCTCAGCCTTACTAATCACCTTAGAGGCATTTCCAGAGAGGGGGGAGGGGAACTTTCTCCCAGAGCTCTCTCTTAGCCCAGTCACAAAATTGCTGCATCCATCTGGTCTGGGAGGAAGCTGATGAATTTCTTACTCAAGGGCAAACCCTCCAATGAGTAAGAAGCTGAAGAGAACTATTGACACCTTCTATACAGAGAAAAAGCGGGTATCCAACCCCAAGGAGGCTAACAGCAGACAATCTCCAGGTAACACCCTAAAGGGAAATGATACCTGCCCCCATCACATAACTCTCTCCTAGAAGAGACTATTAAAAGTTAAGAGAGTTTGACGAAAAATGTGGAAAGGAAAGAGAAGCTATGATAGAGAATAACAATGTCCTGAAATTTGAGTTGGAAAAAATTCACAGGAGGTGCAGGGAAACAAAATTTGTGGATTGGAAAAGGTTAAAAAATCACAGGAAAGTAGGATTTCTGAATTGGAAAAGATAAAAAATTCCCAATAAAGTAGGATTTGTGATTTGGAAAAAGAAAATAACTCACTAAAAAAAAAAAAAAAATTAGTGAAATGGAAAAAAATCAATAGAGCAAAATAATTCATTTAAAAACTCAATTGGACATATACAAAAAGAACCAAAAATGTGAATGAAGAAAATAATTCATTAAAAATCAGAACTGAACAAATAGAAATGAATGATTCATTGAGAAACCAAGAATCAGTCAAACAAAACAAAACCAAAAAAAAAAAAAAATGAAAAGCTGGAGAATAACATCAAATATTTACTGGGAAAATCTATAGATCTATAGACCTGGAAAACAGATCTAGGAGAGATAATCTGAGAAGCACTGAACTTCCCAAAAATTATGATGAAATAAGAGCATAGATTCTATTTTACAGGAAATCATCAAAGAGAACTGTCCAGAGATAATATAAACAGAAGGGAAAATAGACATTGAAAAAATTCATTGCACACCTTCTGAAAAAGACCCTAAAAAAAGAACTCCACGGAACATAGTGGCTAAGCTGCAGAACTGCCAAACTAAGGGAAAATATTGCAAGCAGCTAGGAAAAAAATGCAAATATCAAGGTGCCACAATAAGGGTCACTCAAGGTCTGGCTGCCTCCACATTAAAGATCGAAGGGCCTGAAACCTGTTATTCCAAATGACAAAAAAAAAAAAAAAAGGATTGCAACCAAGAATAAACTACTCAGCTAAGTTTAGCATTTTCTTTCATGGAAGAAGATGGTCATTTAATGAAACAGAGGAATTCCATTTGTTTCTAAGAAAAAAATCAGACAAAAAAATTTCATCTACATCCACAAGACTCAAGAGAAGCAGAAAAATGTAAAAAGAATACTTGAGAACTGTATTTCTGTTGTGGATATACAGAAAATCCACATGAATAATTTGATTTTACTGATACAACATAAAAAAGGGAAGTAGTAAAGGGAAGGGGATAGTATCAGAAAAAGGGAAAGGAGAGATAAAAAAAGGGAAACTACATCCCAGGAAGAGGAATAAAAAATATATATATATACCACATCTGAGGGAATTTAGAGAGGAGGAGAAACATTGTGTGAATCTTACTGTCATCAGAATAAATAATTGACATATATGTTGTTCAGAGAATGCTCTCTCACCTCATTATAAGGGGGGGAGAGGAAAAAGGAAAAGGAAAAGGGAAATAAGGAAAGGGTACAAGAAAGGGAAGGGACTTAAAAGGAGGAGGGAGGGATACTAAAAAGGGAGGGCTGCGCATCACAAGTGGGGTCCATAAATTCAATACTGGGGAAGGGGTTCAGTGGGGACAAGGGGGAAAAACCATAATCAGGGGATAATATGATGGCAGGAAATACAGAATTAGTAATTTTAACTGTAAATGTGAATGGGATGAACTCTCCCATTAAATGGAGGCAGATAGCAGACTGGATCAAAAGTCAGAACCCTACAATATGTTGTTTACAGGAAACACATTTAAAGCAGGAAGATACATACAGAGTAAAGGTAAAAGGTTGGAGCAGAATCTATTATGCTTCAGGTGAAGCCAAAAAATCAGGGGTAACCATCCTTATCTCAGATCAATCAAAAGCAAAAAGTGATCTAATTAAAGAGATAAGGAAGGAAACTATATTCTGCTAGAAGCATAGACAATGAAGCCATATCAATACTAAACATATATGCACCAAGTGGAATAGCATCTAATTTCCTACAGGAAAAGTTAAGAGAGTTGCAAAACGAAATAGACAGCAAAACTATAATAGTGGAAGATCTCAACCTTGCACTCTCAGAATTAGATAAATCAAATGGCAAAACAAATAAGAAAGAAATTAAAGAGGTAAATGGAACATTAAAAAACTAGGTATGATAGGTCTTTGGAGAAAACTGAATGGTTATAGAAAGGAGTATACTTTCTTCTTAGCAGTTCATGGAACCTATACAAAAATTGACCATATATTAGGACATAAAGATCTCAAAATTAAATGCAGGAAGGCAGAAATAGTAAATATACATCAAATAGAAAATGGTTGGGTAAATTATGGTATATGAATGTTATGAAATATTATTGCTCTGTAAGAAATTACCAGTAGGATGAATACAGACAGGTTTGGAGAGACTTACATGAACTGATGCTGAGTGAAATGAACAGAACCAGAAAATCGCTGTACACTTCAACAATGCTGTATGAAGATGTATTCTGATGGAAGTGGATATCTTTAACACGAAGAAGATCCAATTAACTTCCAGTTGATCAATGATGGACAGAAACAACTACACCCAGAGAAGGAACACTGGGAATTGAATGTAAACTATTTGCACAACTGTCTTTCTACCCAGGTTACTTATACCTTCGGAATCCAACTCTTAACATGCAACAAGAAAATTGGATTTACACACATATATTGTATCTATGTTATACTGTAACACATTTAATATGTAAGGGATTGCCTGTCATCTAGGGGAGAGAGTAGAGGGAAGGAGGGAGGGGAAAATCTGGAAAAATGAATACAAAGGATAATGTTATAAAAAAAATACTCATGCATATATACTGTCAAAAATTTTATAATTTTAAAATTAATACAAAGTATAATTAGCCAAATCCAAAAGGAAATAAAAAAGCTTACTGATGAAAGTAATTCACTAAAAATTAGAATGGACAAATGGAAGTGAATGACTGAATGAAACTTGAAGAATCAATAGAACAAATAAAAAAATGAAAAAGAAATATAAGTAAATATCCAATGTTTCCATGAAAAAATAACTGATTTGGAAAATAGATCCAGAACATATGATTTCAGAATTATTTGACTACCTGAAAAACATGATGACCTGTACTGTATCTTATTTTTTATTTTAAATCCAATAAATGTAAACATATTTATACAATTTTCTTGATGCATAAGAAAAATCATATCAAAAGAAAGAAAATGAGTAAGAAAACAATGTGCCAGGGAACAACAATAAAAAGAGTGTAAATGCTTTGTTTTGTACACAATCAGTTCCCACAGTCCTCCCTCAGGGTCTAGATGGCTCTCTTCATCACAACATCATTGGAACTAGCCTCAATGATTTCATTGTTGGAAAGAATCATATCTATCAGAATTGATCATTGTATAATACTGCTTTTGTCCTGTATAATGATCTTCTGGTTATACTCATTTCATTTAACACTACTTCATGTATGTCTTTCCAGGCCTCTCTACAATCATCCTGCTGATCCTTTTTTCTAGAATAATAATATTCCATAACATTTATATACCATAATGTATTCATCCATTCTCCAACTGATGGGGCATTCAATCAGATTCTAGTTTCTTGCCCCTATAAAAATGGCTGCCACAAACATTTTCCCACATGTGGGTCCCTTTCCCTCCTTTAAGATTTCTTTGGCATATAAGTCCAGTAAAAACACTACTGGATCAATGGGTATGCACAGTTTGACCACATTTTGAGCATACTTCTAAATTGCTCTCCAGAATAGCTGAATTTATTCACAATTCCACCAATAAAGTATTAGTGTCCCAGTTTTCCCACAGCCCCTCCACAATATTCATCATTATTTTTTCCTGTCATTTTAGCCAATCTGGCAGGTAGGTAGTGCTGTCTCAGAGTTGTCTTAATTTGCATTTCTCTGATCAATAGTGATTTGGAACACTCTCATATGGGTGGAAATAGTTTCAATTTCTTCATCTGAGAATTATCTGTTCATGTCCTTTGACCATTTATCAATTGGAGAATGGCTTGATTTCGTATAAATTAGAGTCAGTTCTCTATATATTTTGGAAATGAGGCCTTTATCAGAACCTTTAACTGTAAAACTATTTTCTCAGTTTGTTACTTCCCTTCTAATCTTATTTGTATTAGTTTTGTTTGTATCAAAGCTTTTAAATTTAATGTAATCAAAATTTTCTATTTTGTGATCAATAATGATCTCTAGTTCTTCTCTGATCACAAATTCCTTCCTCCTCCACAACTCTAAGAGGTAAACTATCCTATGTTCCTCTAATTTATTTATGATCTTGTTCTTTATGCCTAGATCATGAACCCATTTTGATCTTATCTTGGTATATGGGGTTAAGTGTGGGTCAATGCCTAATTTCTGCCATATTAATTTCTAGTGTCCCAGCAGTTTTTGTCAAATAATGAATTCTTTTCCCCAACAGAAATACAGTTCTCAAGAGTTCCTTTTACCTTTTTCTGCTTCTCTTGTGTCCTAGGGTTGGAGATCAAAATTTTTTTAGATGTTTTTTTTTTTTTCCCTTAGAAAAAATGGAATTCATCTATTTCATTAAATGTCCATCTTCTTCCATGGAAAAAAATGCTAAACTTAGCTGGGTAATTTATTCTTGGCTGCATTCCAAGTTCTTTTTCCTTTTGGAATATCAGATTCCAGGATCTTCAATCCTTTAATATAGAGGCAGCCAGATCTTGAGTTACCCTTATTGTGACACCTTGGTATTTGAATTGTTTTTTTTTCCTGGCTGCTTGTAATATTTTTTCCTTAGTCTGATAGTTCTGAAATTTGGCCGCAATATTCCATGGAGTTTTTTTTTTTTTTTTTTTGGGGGGGGTCTTTTTCAGAAGGTGTTCAATGAATTATTTCAATGCTTATTTTATCTTCTGGTTCTATTATCTCTAGGCAGTTCTATTTGATGTTTTCCTATTAAGTAATATCTAGGCTCTTTTTTTCATCATAATTTTCGGAAAGTCCAATAATCCTCAGATTATCTCTCCTAGATTTTTTTTTCAGGTCTGTCATTTTTCCAAGTAGATATTTGACATTTTTCTCCAGTTTTTCTTTTTTTTTTTTTTTTACTTGACTGATTCTTGGTGTCTCAATGAATAATTCATTTCTACTTGTTCAGTTCTGATTTTTAATGAGTTTTCTTCATTAGCTTTTTTTTTTTTAACCTATTTTTGTATATGTCCAATTGAGTTTTTAAATGAGTTATTTTGCTCTATGGAATCTTTTTCCATTTCACTATTTTTTTTAGTGAGTTATTTTCTTTTTCCAATTCACAAATCCTACTTTCTTGGGAATTCTTTATCTTTTTCAAATTCACAGATTGTACTTTCCTGTGATTTCTTTACCTTTTCAAATTCACATTTCAGGAGGTTGTTACTCTCTTGCCTAGATTCTCTTTCCTTTCCTCATTTTTCTTAAACTCTCTTTTGAGATTTTTAATAGTTTCTTTAGGAGAACATTATTTGAGGTATTTTCTGGAGGCTATTTGCTATTAGTCTCCTCAGGGTTGGAAACCTGCTCTCTTTCTGTATAGTATCTATCAATCGTTCTCTTGATTTTTTACTCATTTTTTTGAAGCCTTTAGGGTCTGCCTTCAGGGCAAGGAGGTTATTTGCTTCCTCTGGAGAGCAAGGATGGGTATATGGACAGTAACTGTCCTCTCAATGGACTAAAAGGAGTGGCCAGGCTATGTGAGTGCTATGAGAGTGCTCTGGGAAGAGGTCCACACAGAAGTGACTAGGCCTTGGTATCAAGGGCCA
This sequence comes from Sminthopsis crassicaudata, assembly GCF_048593235.1. Classification (NCBI taxonomy): domain Eukaryota; kingdom Metazoa; phylum Chordata; class Mammalia; order Dasyuromorphia; family Dasyuridae; genus Sminthopsis; species Sminthopsis crassicaudata. The sequence continues at coordinate 643,803,092 of NC_133618.1, read as the reverse complement.
AGCTGTGTAAATGCCCTTCAAGGGTCCCTGCTGTGAGAATTAACTACTGCCTTGGGGCTAGAGGTTAAGCAGCAAAAGTATCCCTACCCCCCCCACACACAAATGACCACTTTGAGTATTAGCAGTTGCTTTATCCCTCATGGCACCAGAAGTGTCTCTCCCTGGGGAGTTCAGTGAGCTGGGGAAATTCCACTACTTCAGGCCAAGCCCCCCACTATGCAGATGAGAGGCTGCCTCGGGCTGTGCCCCTGCTGTGCAGGTTTGTGACTGCCCCTCAGCAAGAGCCCCTAGCTGCAGAATGCCACTGAAGAGCTGTGTTATGGTCTGTGCTGAGTTACTTCTGGTCCTGGGTGGGCACAGCCAGATCCTGTTAGGCTCTGGCATCCTTCAGAGTAACCTCTACCCTAGGCTACAATTTCTCTGCTGGTCCACTACTCTGTGACCAAAGCAAAGCAGTCAGGCTATGTCAGAGAGCTCTTTGTAAACATTCCAACCGCAGAGGCCACCACCATTCCTGGTTCTATCCCTGCCTGAGCTGGTCTGTTCCCACCACTCAGGACAAATCTTTTCTGGCGATATTCCAGATTATCTTTGGCTGGTGAGTTGTTGCACTTCCAATCTTCATGCTATTTTTGAGGCTGATTTTAAAAATTGGTAATGAGGGTATGAGAGCAGCACAGAATGTTGCGTGTTCCTTCTTCATTATCTTGGCTCCACAGAAAATTTAAAATATTGCTACAACAAGATTTATTTTAATAACCTATAGTCTCTCCTATTGGTCATTAAACCAAATGATACGGAAGTTATATTTAAGTCAATATACTATTATATGTTTATCTGTTACCCTGAATATTCCTGCAGTTTGTCTATACTAATATCTATTAAAAAAAAAAAAAAAAACAACAACAACAACAAAAAAAAAACAAAACATGTGCACATTTTGACTTAAAATGTCCTTAAAACCATGAAATAAGTTACTTAGGTGGCTTGTAATAATAATTCACTTCTTGTAAATGGTTTCTTGCATGATTTTAAATCATTATTTATAATATTGGCTACAATAAAAAGATTTCATTTGCAACTGCAAAAAAAAAAAAAAAAGTTTACCCTTCAGAAAAAAAATAAAATAAATAATGGCTATTTGCTTCTTTATGTATATGTTGTACCTAACACTGGACTTGTGGAATTAACACTTTTTTCCCTTTAGTTTATCTTCATTGTCGTAATACTGAGATGATAGTTAATAAGATTGGCAGTTTTTTTTCCTTTATTATCTGATATAAATCCTACAGCAACCCCATGACATAGGTATTGCTTGTATTATTATATATATTATATAGATGAAAAAATTGAGATTCAAAGAAGATAAATGACATTTCTAAGAAGAAATATAAATCACTCTTGAAGCTATATCCTCCTGAATTCATGTCCAGGATTCCATCTGTTCCAACAAGGATGGTGCTTTGATGTTTTCATTTTCACTTGTTTATTGTTTCTTGTTGATTGTGTTGATGCTAATAAAAACCTTGTGTTTATTCCATGTAGAGAACTCCCATTGAGGGTCCACACATGTGCTTGATAATAATAGGTTTTATTAATTATGATGTTTAGGCAATGAGAGTTTAAAGGATTCATCTATGGTTACACAGCAAATTCCACATTAGAGCCATAAGGTTTGAAACAAGGTCTTTCTGACTGTGAGACTGACCCTTTCACTGTTATAATTTTTTTTTGCCTCTCATCAGTTAATCAATAAATAATTAATACAGGTTGACTGAATTTAATCAAATACAACCATCTTGCCTTGGAGTGTTCACATCAGAAGTTTCATAATGCCTTTCCTTAAAATGGATTTTGAACAAACTTTTGGATAAACTCCTATATCTGTGCTGCCCCCAAATTAATAAAACTAAAACACCTGCCCTTGTTATTCTTGTTAATGAGTAGAAAGATCAAAATATGAAATGCAATCTGTCATAATTAAGTGGTTTATGATTTGGTAAAGCGTGTATAACTCATTCTAAAAATAGGTTTTAGGGTTATTTTCCCCAAGAAATCACAAAATTAAGCTCACAGAACTATATTTTACAGACACTTTCCAATTCCAACTTATTTTTTTAAATTAAGACAACCTCTGTCCATCCCCCACTCAGACAGTAGCTCTTCTGTCTCCCATAATTCCTCAAATATTCACTGAAGTTCCATAATCATAGGAGACAGTCATGTAATTCATTTAGATATGGTAAATTGAGATCATTGAAGACAATTAGTTGCTCTCTTACCATAATTTTTTTATATAGCCTTGATTTCAATTTTCTTGATAAAAATGTGTAGATTTTTTTTTTAATTTCAGCATCAGTACATTAAAGTTAAATGCATATTCAATCCTGCCTCAAACACATACCAGCTATGTGACTCTAAATTACTTATTGAACCACTCTCCAGCCCAATTTCCTTTTAAGGACACATAGAAAGCATAATTACAGCTATACCATATGGGCAGCTAGGTGGTACAGTCTGACCTAGAATTAAGAAGATTCCATTTTCTGAAGTCAAATTTGGCCTTAGAAACTTGCTAGCTGTGTGACCTTAAGCAAGTCACTTAATCCTAATTTTCTCAGTTAAAAGGAGCTAAAGAAGATAATGGCAAACCACTCCAGTTTTTCTGCCAAGAAAATCCAAAATAGGGTCCCAGAGAAACAAAACAGAAAAACAACTGAACAATACAAATATCAACATACTGTTGTGAAAAATGAGATGGCTTTTGAATCCTCATTTTTGAAAAGCACCAATACCATCATAGGTTGTGAATGAATTTTATTTAAATGAATCAGAGTTACACAAAGTCATTAGTCTTACTCTTTCTTCCAGAATCATTAATGTCCAGTGACAGGGCAAAAGTAAAGAATTTTTGGTGATGTTTAGGATGAAGTGAATGAGCTTGGAATTTTTGATGTTCAACCAAGAACTAAGTGTTTCACTGCCCTTCTATTAGCTGACTTCATAACCATTGGAATAAATTGTTTTCATCCATCCATTCCACCAGTGAATTCTTCAGATGCTTGTTATAGACACCTCAATAAGTCACTGATAGGGGCAGCTAGGTGGCACAGTGGATAGAGCACCAGCCTTGAATTCAGGAGGACCAGAGTTCAAATCTGGACTCAGACATTTAACACTTCCTAGCTGTGTGACCCTGGACAAGTCACTTAACCCCAGCCTTAAAAAAAAAAGTCAGTGATTGAGTTGAGATCTATAGGTTTGAGACAATCTTCTGAGATGGCTTATCTAGTTGTAGTTTGATTGATTGATTTGAGACCTATCAATTTTTCTCTAATTTTTATATTATCTGTTGAGATGGTTTATCTGGTTGTGGCTACTGTGCATGCTATAGCTTTTTGGACCCACAGGTGAGAATTATGTGACAGCTGTACAACAAAGGTGGATAAGCAGACCTAAAAAGGCATACATAGAGTATCATACATAAAAGCATTTTGATTGACAGTTTTTGGCATGTGCTATAATTTGAAAAACATAAAAAATTATATATAAATATTACATAATATTATTATGTTATCATTTCTTAGCATTTAAGCTTTGGTATATATCATATATATTGTGTTTCCAATGAATCTATGTCTACTATTTTTACTCTGTGAGAATCATGTATTACTTTTAGTTTCAGTAATTAATAATGTCTAAAGGATCATATGGTTTGGAGTTATAAGTGAATGTAGAAGTTATTCTAACCCCTTCCCTCTTTATAAATATGAGAAAAGTGAGACCCTTAGACTTTAAGCAATCACTTAAACTTTTTGGTTCTCAGTCTCAGCTGTAAAATGTAGAGGATTAATTTGTGACCCCTAAACATTTTTTTTGTAATTTTACACCTATGTTCGTCCTTCTATCCCTTCCTATTTTGATTAGCATGGGTTTCTCTAGTCAAGTTAAATGCCATCCTTGTCTTTCATAATTTAAATTATGGTGAATAATGCCCTATTATTTGTATCATGGTTGACTTAATCTATCTCTTTTGTAGAAAATTTTGTGTCCTCCAGTTGCAACTGCAACAAACTAGGACATGAGATAATTTAATTGTTGAATTAGAGAATGGGAAAAATGAAAACTCTTGTATTTCTTACTCAGATAAATCAAATTTGATGTATATTTCAACTGTATGACCCAATAATTTGACCCAATTGATCTTAGAAATGGCTATGAGTCACAGAAAACTATAGTCTCTAAAAAACTAAAAATGAATTATCACCTAAAAAGCAATGAAGAAGGCTCAGTTGAGCATGAGTGGACTGCAACACACTTGAACAAGAAGCAATAAAAGTGTTAAGGATGGCATCTAAAGGATAGGAAACATTTTGGGAAAAAGGAATAACTATAGGAAAAAAAAATCACAATATTCTGTAATATTCCACAAGTTTTCAGACAAAGGAAACAAGGCCTGTAGCATGTTTCAAGGACTATTTGTGATGAACTTAGTGAAGGGCCTACACAAAAATAATCTGAACATAGGTAGTTACAGATGCATCACAATCTGCATAATGACATGAAATACCAACATCAATGAGATCACAGATCCATTTGAATACTGAAATATCAGAGAACCCAGAGCCCAAGGGAGATTAAAATGTCTGTATAAGATCAGCCAATCAGTCAGTCAATAAAAATGTATTAAACAGCCAAGGTGAAAAGCATTGTTTATACAAAAAGAGCCAAAAGACAGTTTTTTGTAAGTTGTTCTCAAGTTGTTTACAATCTAATGAAAGACACAGCAACTAAATACAAATGTGTACACATGTGTATATGTATATGTCCACATGTATGTATAAATATATAGTGTTTATATATATATATATATATATACACACACATATGTAGTTATATAATCATATAAAAGGTATATAGGCAATTTTAACAGAGGGAAGACTTTCTGTAGATGATAGTGTCTTATTTGGAACTTGAAGGATGTCAGGGAGTTTACTTTTTGAAGCAGAGAAGGGAAAGCATGCCAGGCGTTAGGAAAAGCCAGAGAAAATGCTTGGAAGTAAGACATGGAGTGTCTTATACATGTAATTGCTATGAAGTAAGTATAATTCGATCAAAGAATATGTGTTGTAAAGTAAGAAGTGTGAAGACTGGACAAATAGAAGAGAACTAGATTATAAAAAGACTTTGAATGTCAAAGAGAACATTGTGTATTTAATGCGGGAGCAATAGGTAACCAGTAAAGTTTATTGCATAAGTATATAAGGGAAGTGATACGATCATACCTGTAGTTTAGAATAATCATTTTGGAGAATGGTTAGAGGATGAATTAGAGTTGGGGGAGACTTGAGTCAGGCAGATTTACCTTAAGACTATTTCAATAATTTAGTTGTGAGGGTATTAGCACTTGAACCAGAGTAGAGGTATTGCCCGAAGACAGAAAGAGTCATATTTGAAACATTTAAGATGTTCCAAAAATGAACTTCACAGGCATGTGGAATAGATTGGGTAAAGAGAATAAGATAGATGAGGAATCAAAGATCACACCTAGAATGTAAGGTTAAGAGACTGAGATAGTAATGCCCTGGATGATAATAGGAATATGAATAGAGGGGAATATTAGGGGATAGAATGACAATTAAAGAATTACATTGTGTTGTATGGATATATAAACATATATTGTATTTAACATATACTTTAACATATTGAACATGTATGGGTCTACCTGCCATGTAGGGGAGGGGGTGGAGGGGAAGGAGGGGAAAAGTTGGAACAGAGGTTTTGCAAGGGTCAATTCTGAAAAATTACTCTTACATATATCTTGTAAATAAAGAAGCTATAATAATAAAAAAAAAGAAAGAAAACGAAAATAAAAGGATTGGTCTAGATGACCAAGCTCTAATTCTTATGGTATCATGCCTAATTGATAAAACTAAACCTGTCTGATTCTACATGAATTTGCATAAACTTACCAAGAGAAACAACTAGGAATGGAAAAAAATCTCACATATAATAAAATAATATAAAGGAAAAAATTAATTACATTGTGGACACGATTTTATTCGCATACACTTCTAGAAATTTGTAAGAGGTTAGATTAGAGATTAGAGGTCCAAAGCAATGTTGGGACAGGACAGGTAGATGTGAGAATTGTCTGCATAGACATAGTGTTAAACTGGTGAGAGTTAAAGTGGTTATCAAGTGAAGTAGAATAAAGTGAGAAAAGATAAAGACCTAGGAATCTTTTGGGACCCCTGGGATTACAGGATGTGATGTGTATCAGCTAAAGCATAATAAATTCTGGCTTAGTCTCTAACATTTAATCTGTATGTCTCTTTCTGTTTCAAATTTATTTCTTGTAAACAACATTATAAGATTCTTTTTTCATTCCACTCTTCTATGACCTTCCATTTAATGGGAGAGATCCAATCCACTAACATTCTCAGTTATGATTACCAACTCTGTATTTCCCTCTATTCCTATTTTCTCCCCAATATATGCTTTTCCCTCTTTAGTGTTTTGTTTTTAACCCACCCAAATCTCTATCCATTCAACCTTCTATCACCCTTCCTGTACTCTTATTCTATTCTCCTAGTGTTTCTGTCCTTCTTTATATCCAATCCTTCCCTTTTCTTTCCTTTTTTTCCTATTATTTTAATAGGGTAAGATAAATTTCTATACCCAACTGAATGGTTAAATTATTCCCTCTTTGAATCAAAATCAATGTGCTATAGTATTGCATTAAATAAATAGATTGGGTTAGGGAGTCTTATCATCTTTATTATATTCGTTCTACCTATCCACAAGCACTTTATATTTTTCCAATTGCTTAGATATTACTTTATTTGTGTAGAAAATGTTTTGTAGTTTTACTTATATAGTTCCTGACATTCCTTGGCAGATAAATTCCCAAATATTTTATATTATCAACAGTTATTTCAAATGAAATTTCTACTTGTATCTCTTGCTGTTGAATTTTTTTTAATGATGTATAAAATGCTAATGATTTATGTTGTTTTTTTTTTTTTGTATCCTGCAACTTTGCTAAAGTTGTGGATTATTTCTAATAACTTTTTAGTTTATTCTCTGGGATTCTCTAAGTGCACCATTATAACATCTGTAAAGAGTGATAATTTGTTTTCCTCAGTACCTGCTCTAATTTCCTTAATCTCTTTTTCTTCTCTTATTGTAAAAGCTAGCATTTCTAATACAATATTGAATAGTAATGGTGATAGTGGACAACCTTGTTTCACCCCTGATCTTATTAGGAATGGTTCTAGTTTGTTGCTATTACATATGATGCTTGCTGATGGTTTTAAATAGATGCTCCTGACTATTTTAAGGAAAACTCCATTTATTCCTATACTCACTAATGTTTTTAATGGGAATGGGTGTTGGATTTGATCAAATGATTTTTCTGAATCTCTTGAGATAATCATATAGTTTTTGTTAAAATGGTTAATCATATAGTCAATTATGCTAATAATTTTCCTAATATTGAACCTGCCCTGAATTCCTGATATACATTCTACTTGGTCGTGGTGTATTATCCTGGGGATGATTTTCTGTAATATTTTTGCTAATATTTTATTTAAGATGTTTGCATCAATATTCATTAGGGAGATTGATCTATAATTTTCTTTCTTTGTTTTCATCCTATCTAGTTTAGCTATCGGCACCATATCTGTCATAAAAGGAATTTGGTAGTTCTTCATTCCCTATTTTTTAAAATAGTTTATATATTCTGGAGTTAATTGTTCTTTAAATGTTTGGTACAATTCACATGTAAATCCATCTAGTGTTGGGATTTTGGTGGAGGGGGAGTTGATTAATAGCTTGTTCTATTTCTTTTTTTAAAATGAGATTATTTAAGTAATTTGTTTCCTCTTTTGTTAATATGGGCAATCTATATTTTTGTAGATAATGCTCCATTTCACTTATGTTGTCATATTTATTGGCATAAAGTTGGGCAAAGTAGCTCCTGATAATTACTCTAGTTTTCTCTTCATTGATGGATAATAAATGGTCAATTTTTATAGAGGTTCCATGAATTCCCAGGGAAAATGTGTACTCCTTTCTGTCTCCATTCAATTTTCTCCAAAGATGTAATATATCTAGTTTTATTAGCATTCTATTTAACCCTTAACTTCTCTCTTATTTGTTTTACAGTTTGATTTATCTAATTCTGAGAGAGCAAGGTTGAGATCTCCCACTATTATAGTTTTGCTATCTATTTATTCTTGCAACTCTCTTAACTTCTCCTTTAGGAATTTAGATGCCACACTACTTGGTACATATATGTTTAATATTGATATTGATTCATTCTCCATGGTACCCTTTAGAAAGATAGAGTTTTCTTATCTCTTTTAATTAGGTCAATTTTTGCTTTTGCTTAATCTGAGATCAGCTTGACTACCCCTACCTTTTTTTTTTTTTACTTCAACTGAAGCATAATAGATTTTGCTCCAACTTTTTATTTTTACTCTGTATGTATAGCTCTGCTTTAAATATATTTCTTGCAAATAATATATTGTAGGATTCTGACTTTTAATCCAGTCTGCTATCCTCTTAAGTTTTATGGGAGAGTTCACTCCTTTCACATTTACAATTAAAACTACTAATTCTGTATTTCTTGCCATCTTATTAATCCCAAACATTCTCTTTCTTTTTCCCCTTTACCTCTTCCCTAGTATTTATTTTACTTATGAGCACTACTTGCCTCAAGCAGTCCTCCCCCTTTAGACACCTTCTCCCTTTCTTATACCTTTCCCCTACTATTTCTCTTTTCCTTTCTATGTAACCTACCTCTTCCCTTTTTCTCTTTCCCCTCCCAATTTTCAATACTATGAGAGATGTTTCCTGGTGAAACCAAATATATCTAGTATTTTTATTTTGAGCCAAATCTGATAGAAGTAAAATCTTTGCAATATTTGTCACCCTCCTTTCTACTTTTCAAGGTGGTGTTTTCTTCACTGAATTTTTTTTTAGGTTTTTTTTTTTTATTTGTTTGCATCTCACTTATTGTGTGTGTGTTTTTTTAAAGGAATTGCCTTCCTTTTGCAAGGTGTTGACTTCCTCTTGCATATCTCTCATTTCTTTTCTTATTTTTTCTTCACCTCTCTTATTTGTAATTCAAAAGTATTTTATGAGCACTTTCTTTTTTTTTTTTTTTTTTTTTTTTTTTCCCTGAGGCTGGGGTTAAGTGACTTGCCCAGGGTCACACAGCTAGGAAGTGTTAAGTGTCTGAGACCAGATTTGAACTCAGGTCCTCCTGACTTCAGGGCTGGTGCTCTATCCACTGCGCCACATAGCTGCCCCTTATGATCACTTTCAAGAATCCTCTTTGGACTTGAGATCCATCATGTAATTCTTTGAGATTTCCTCTGTGGACATTTTATCCTTTTTTGAGTTAGTGTATTGATCTTTTCTGTACCATAGTAGTTTTCTATGGTCAAGCTTCTTTTCTGTTTCTTGTTCATTTTCTTTCCTTTTCTTTTTGTATTTCTAATTTTTTTTTATTTTTATAGTGCAAATCTATTCTTGGAGTAAGGGTGATAGGGCCCTGAGCTGTCTTTACAGCTCTGAGCTTTAATGCAGGGGCCCCTTGGGTTTTCGTGGGTAGCTTTGTCAGCTTTTTCCAGTAAACAGCGTGGTTTACCAGAATTTGCCTTCTGTTCTGAGACTTAAGTCTGCCCAACTGGTCTGTTCCACCACTCAACCAAGACTTAGGGTCTCAGTTGTTGCTCTGTTGTAATTAAGGACCTCTCATTGGCTTTACCAGACTCCATCTGAGCTAGGCTAAACACACTTTTTACCCAGCGAGACTGAACTTTCTTGAAGTTTTGCAAAAATATTTTGATCTTGAGGGTGACTTCATTAAATTAGATTGCAGATGACTGCTTTCATATGGTTTGCAAATGAAACTGGGAAAGATCTTGCAGCTTCCTGGTTTCACTATGTCATCCTGACTCCACTAGGGTGTGATCGAGGAGAGACTCCATCAGTGAAGACTGACCAGTATTCAGATAGCTAGGAAGAAAAGCAGGGGAAAAAAGGTGCTACACAATTCTAGACAAATGAGAGGAAGAAAAGATGATCAAAAATGCCAAAGATTTCAGTTGTCAAGGAAAAAGAGGATTGAGAAAAAAAAAAAAAAACATTGTATTTGGTAACTATGAAATTTTTGTGGAGAGCAATTTCAGTGGGATTGTAAAGTCAGAAGTGGAATTTGGCAATCATCAGTAGCAATCCACAGAATAGGCAATAAAGTTGCCCATTGGTTGGAAGTCAGGAAGATTCATCTTCCTGAGATCAAATCTAGCTTCAGACACTTCCTAGCTGTGTGATCCTGGTCAAGTCACATAACTGTGTGCCTCAGTTTTCTCATCTATAAATAAACTGTAGAGAGAAATGGAAAACCATTCTAGTAATCAGGCCAGAAAGGGGGAAGGGGTGTCACAAAGAGTCAGACAGGACTGAAATGACAGAACAACAACAATGAATGGGATATGGATTTAATTCCCAGTCCAGACTTCATTCCATCTATATCACATTGCTGCCAACATGTAATGGGAAAATAATGTGGCAAGTGAAGCATTCTTACCTGGAGGAGAGGCATTTATCCTGTTTAGTTTAGGTACTTATTTAGAAAGAATGAGAGAATTTATATCAAAAAACACTGCACCCTCTAGATAGGACATATAGGCTCCATTGGCATCCCAGTGAAGCCTATCAATTCATTCTCCAAATTATGTTTTTAAATAAAATACAGAGTTGTAAAGGAAGCTAATTACATTGAGATAAAGTTGTCAAAATGTAAAAATCACAAACTTGTGATGTAATAATTAATCTATTGTCTGACATTTAGCTAAGGTCCTCTTGTGAATTGTAGACTCGCTCTAAGAACAACTGTTTGTTTGTTTTTTAACTACCATAAAAATACAACTTCTGAAAATAAGTTCTAGTATACAAATAATACATAGGATATATAAATGTCTACTAGCAATTAATTTTACATGATATGAGTGTGCTAAAGCTCATTCTGCCTTTCATTACGATTCTTTTTGGACATTCTTTACCTAAAGACTTCAACTAGAATGTAATATCTTTGGGAGCAGGGACTATGTGTTATCATAACCTAGCATTTGCTTGATGTAGAATAGTCATACATATTCATCAGGTAATGAATCTTTCTGTCAAGATAGGGAATGTCCTCTGCTAAAGCAACTCCCATCTCTCTGTGATTTTAAATGTAAGTTCCAGATACTTAGATAGTTAAGTGACTTTTTCTATGATTACATAGGTGACAAAATCAATAAGTCTATGTTACTACAGGCCAAGAACTGTTCTAAGCCCTGGGCGTACAAGAACAAGAATGAAACATGTGTTGGATTAGCAATTTGAATTTAGCTTTTGACTCCAAGCCCAGATTTTACTCTACTATATCAGGATGCCATTTCAATTTTATTTGATTAATGTTTGTTGAAGTTTAAATTCAGAATAATTGCTTATGTATTTAGGCAATGGATAGTCTAAAAGCTAGAAAACTGAAAAACACTCATTATATTTATACAGTGTTTTAAATAGTGCATCTGATATTACATTTACAATACCCTTTTTTTTTTAAATAAGGAAGTAAACACCAAAAAGTTAGTATTTTTTCTCAAGGTAACACAAATGTTGGCATAGAAAGCAATATTTAAATACAGACAGGCCTCTAAGCTCAAGTCCAGCTATTTCTATATGCTAGATACAAAATGAGGCATCCTGTTAAATTTTTGAGATACTTTATTTTGTTGTTGTTTTTGCTATTGCCTCATTTTGCTGTAAAATATATTTTGTATTATACAAAGTAAGGATTGATTCATTTACTTGTATTCATGTCAAGCTTTGCTGAAAACTGTCTCATCTTTTCTTTCCTCTTTGTTTTTCCTATTAACAACAATTTATTTCCTCTCATTCTAACTATTGTGCCTGATCTCCACTGGGGAGACTGCTACAAAACCTTGTAACAAATATGTATAGTCAAGCAAAACAAAGACCCCATATTATGATATTTAAAAAAATATATATGTGATATTGCCCATATTGAGTTTGAGTCATTCACTTAATAAACATTTATTTCATACTTACTAAGTTCTATTCACTGTGTTAAACACCAGGAAAACAAAAAGAGTCAAAAGAAAATGTCTGCCCTCAAGCAATTTGCAATCTGATTTGGGAGAGGGAAGTATAATTTCTGTCTCTAAAAAGATTACAATCTGTTTGGTAATATGTGAATAACACACAAGAAACAATTAGAAAAGACAAGGATCAATTCCTTTTGTAATTATATTTATTTTAAATACACATTGCTTTATGAATCATGTTGGGAGAGAAAAATCAGAGCAAAATGGAAAAACCAAGGGAGAGAAAAAAAATAGAAAAAAAGATTTGAACATTGCAAATGTTTATTAACATTCAGCCTCAATAGGTGTTTATTTTTTCCCACTCCGGATGCAGATTACATTTTCTGTCCAATGTCTATTGGAATTGATTTGGATCACTGAAACCCTGAAAAGAGCCATATCTTTCATATCTGATCATTGCACATTTTTGCTGTTATTGTATTGTATTCCTGGTTCTGCTTCTTTTGTTCACTATCAGTTTGTATATGTCTTTCTAGGCCATTCTAAAATCAGCTTGTTCATCATTTTGTAGAACAATAATATTCCATCATTTTCATATACCGCAACTTATTTAGATAATATCCAATTGTTGGGCATCTACTTATTTTCCAATTCTGAGAGATTAATTTCTTAAATATATAGAGAGCCTAACTGTAATACAAGAAGTCAGAGAAGAGGGAGAGGAACATAATCTGAATAATCAAGACATCTTCATGAAAAACACTGGACTTACATAAACTCTTGAAAGATAAGATTTTAGAGAGGAGAGAATACATCAGAAAGGGAATTCTTGCTGAATAAAGTCATAAAAGTGGGGAGGATCATGGACATGCTAGAAAGTGCTGATAAAAATACTAAAATAAAATAACTCCTACTTCAAAGTGATCATATTTTACTAGTTCCTATAATCTAGAATTGAGGCTAAATCACTAGTTCTTATAACCTAGAATTGAGGCTAAATCAAAATTAAAAACAGAAATGCTTACATCTGAAAACTTTGATTCAAATAATCGTTTTTGTAACTACAAATATGAGGAAACCATATGGACATTTTAGTAGAGGTGGACTCAATATATATATATATATATATATATATATATATATATATATATATATATATATATATATATATATATATATATATATATATATATATATATATATATATTTGTTTCAAAGATTCTGAAAGCTAAAATGGTTATAAGCTGCATGAAAGGAATCCATAAATGCAGAGTCAGGGAGATGAGCCACCTGCTGCACTCTGTCCTATTCAAACCATTCTGAAGAGTGTGCTGCTCTATAGGAAACAAATCTTAGGAGAGACACTTGCAAGTTAAAGCTCTGCCAACATGTCAAAAGACCGACCTCAAGGTAATGCCACTGGATGAGCATCTAGCTTCTATTACATTTCTGTTCATTTTTTCAACTTCAGTATCCACTATACTTCTAATCCATATTAGGAACTTAACAAATGTACATTGCTTGTCTGTCATTCATTTTGTATAGGGACATTCTCTCTGAGTAGAGGCTAGACTAGGTGTCTTAGTGATCTTTAGTGGTTCCATGAGATAAGCAATATTATTTAACTCAAGTTCAAGTTGATCATTTTTTTCACCCTATAGAACTTTTGGCCTAGTTCTACTTTATGTGTTGTGTTTTTCTTCTAATCATTTTCATTCCAATTTCCATCATCCTTTCTAGTAGCCAAGTTTCTTTTCAAGCTAGCCTTTCATTTAACCCTAAAATAAGGGCCTGAATTCAAATGTCATTTCTGCTGTAGATAAATAGATAAAAAGATAGAGATAGATTAGATAGAAAAATGTTATGATAGATTTATAGATAAATATTGGGAAGATGATAAACAAATATGTAGGTAAATGATAGCAAGAGTTGCCTGCTGCCTTTCCATCTTCCTCTCCCTGTGAAAAGTTCTTTCATGACTATTTTATATGAGATATTTAACCCATTTTACCTCTCCCTTCTTCCTTTTCCCAGTGCATCTACCTTTCTCCTCCATCTTAAATTTATCAACCCATATTCATCATCAATTTACACCCATGCTATCTTTCTATGTTTACTTCTTCTAACTGCCCAAGTAATATATATTATATTATAAACTTCCTCAGAATTGTACATATCATCTTCACATAGAGGAATGTGACAGTTTAACTTCATTGAGTTTTTTATGATTACTCATTCCAGATTACCGTTTTTATGGTTTTCTTGTCTTATATTTGAAAATCAAATTTTCTATTCAGCACTGGTCATTTCTTTAGGAGTACTTGAAAGCCTTCTAATTCATTAAATATCCATTTTCCCCTGAAGGATTGCATTCAATTATACTGAGTATGTGATTACCAATTTATCCTAGCTCCTTTGTCCTTTAAAATATTGTACTCTGAGTCCTTTTATCTTTTAACATGGATGCTACTAAATCTTCTCCTATCCTGACTATGGCTACACAATATTTAATTTGTTCTTTCTGGATTTTTGCAGTATTTTCCTTTTGATGTAGGAATTCTGGAATTTGGCTATAATATTCCTGGGAGTTTTAATCTTGGAATCAATTTTTAGAGATGATTTTAAAAATTGTATTTATTTTATTTTATTTCACACCCCTGATTCTAAAATACCAGCATAATTCTCCTTAATAATTTCTTCTAATATGATGTCTTTTCTCGCTTTCTCTCTCTCCCTCCCTCTCTCCATCTCTCCTTTCTTTCTCTCTCTTCCTCTCTCTCTACTCTCTCCTCTCTTCTCTCTCTCTCTCTCTCTCTCTCTCTCTCTCTCTCTCTCTCTCTCTCTCTCTCTCTCTTTCTTTCTTTCTCTGTGGATGTGTGTGTGTCTCTGTCTCTGTCTCTCCATGGCTTTTTCCCTGTATTCCCCCAGAGACTAAGCAATTTGATATAGGTTATACAAGTGCAATCATATTTCAAAATATTCCCACATTAATGACATTATGAAAAAGACAGAACAAAAGGGAATCTTTGGATGTGAATAGCCTTTTCTGTTTTAAGTTCATTGGAATTATCTTTGATCATTGTACTGATAAGAAGATTTAAGTCCATCATAGTTGATTATCACACACTGTCACTTTTACTTAGTATAAAGTTTTCCTGGTATTTCTCATACCAGTCAGCCTCAGTTCCTGTAAGTCTTCTAGGTGTTTCTGAGCTTTTCCTGCTTGGCATTTCCTATAGTACAATAGTGTTCTATTACACTCATATAGCACAACCTGTTCAGCCACAAGAAAAAAAAAAAAAAAAAAAAAAAAAAAAAAACTTCTATAAATATTTTTGTACAGTTGGGTCCTTTTCCCTCTTTTATTATACTTTTATGGATACAAACTTAGTAGTGATATTGCTGTATCAAAAGGTATATATATATATACTTTTACGGCATTGTGGGCATAGTTCCAAACTGCTCTCCAGATTGAATATATCACAACTATACCAACAATGCATTAATGTCTCAATTCTCCCATATCCCCTCCAAAATTTATCATTTCTTCTTCTGTAATATTAGCCAATTTTATACAAGTGAGGGGTATCTCATAATTATTTAAATTTGTATTTTTTCTAATGAATAGTGTTTTAGAACATTTATTGTGTTCCAAATTTTTCTCCTTTCCTTCCCCCGTCTCCTCCCTAGACAGCAAGCAATTCAATATAGGCTAAATGTGTACAATTCTTTTATACATATGTCTACATTTATTGTGCTGCACAAGAAAAATCAGATCAAAAGGGGAAAATGACAAAATAAAAAACACAAAAAGCAAGCAAACAACAACAAAAAAGTGAAAATAATATGTTGTGATCCACAATCAGTCCCTATAGTCCTTTCTCTAGATGCAGATGGCTCTCTTGATCACAAGTCTATTGGAACAAGCATGAATCACCTCATTGTTGAAAATAGCCAAGTTCATCACAGTTGATCATTGAATAATATTCTTGTTGCTGTGTACAATGTTCTCTTGTTTCTACTCACTTCATTTAGCTTCATTTCATTTCCTAAATTTCTCTGTGCCTTTCTGAAATGATACTGCTGATCATTTCTTAAAGAACAATGATATTCCATAACATTAATATACCATAACTTATTCAGCCAATCCTCAACTGATGGGCATCTACTAAATTTCCAGGGCCTTGCCACTACAAAAAGAGTTACTACAAACATTTTTTTTTTTCACACGTAGGTCATTTTCCCTTTTTTATTATCTCTTTGGAATACTGATCCCATAGAAATATTTCTGGATCAAAAGGTATACACAGTTTTGTAATCCCTAGGGCATAGTTCCAAATTGGTCTCCAGAAGTTGGATCAGTTCACAACTCCACGAATTTATTCACATCCCAGTTTTTCCACATCCTATCCAGTATATATCATCATCTTTTCCTGTCACCTTAGCCAATCAGAGAGGTGTATAGTAGTACCTCAGAGTCGTCTTCCAATTTGCATTTCTCTGATCAATAGTGATTTAGAGCATTTTTCACATGACTAGTCATGGTATTAATTTCTTCTTCTGAAAATTGTTCATATCCATTGACCATTTATCAACTGGAAGATGACATGTATAGAATATAGTTTTAAATATGGTGCAGCTAGGCCAACTTCCTTTGCATTTTTTTCATTACTTCCTTTGATATTCTTTACCTTGTGTTTGGTCATATTAATTTTGTTTTGTTTTTTTTCCTAGATCTATAATTTTTTTCATATTTTAATTGGTAAGCACTGCCAATTCTATTTTTTAGAAGACATTCTCTTCTCAGAACATTGTTTTTACTTTTAAAAATCCATTTTTACCTTTTCTTAATCAAGCTGTTGACATTTTTTCATGATTATCTTGCATCACTCTCACCATTTTCCCCTTTGGGATAATATGACTTGGCCAGGGTCACACAGCTACTAAACATTAAGTGCTTGAGTCCAGATTTGAACTGTTGGAATACCTTGGTCATTGTTACTCACCCAGGGTCTGCTGCTGGCTTGCACTGGAGCTTAAGGCTTTGCTGCTGGATTGGACTGGGTACTGGGGTCTTACTTCTGGCTTCAGAAGGCCTCATTGCTGGCTTCTGCCGGGGATGCTTGCTTGCATCAGGGCTTAGGATCCTGCTGTTGAATTGCTAGGTACCATATGCATTTTTCTATGTTCTTTTTAAAATCAGCGTGAGACAGATATTTCCTGTTGATCTTTTAAATTGTCTTGCAGAATATTGTTTCATTCAGTCCTTTTACTGGTTTTCCTGCCACAAATTAACTTTAAGTCATTATTTTAAAGTTCTTTGGAGTGGAATTTAGGAGAGTTTGGGAAGCTCCTGCTTTTATTCAGCCATCTTGGCATCACTAATCACATTTATTTTTATTTTCCTACTTATCCTTAAATAATTCATTAACACATACAAATTGGGGATATAGATAGATAAATTATATATATATATATATATATATATATATATATATATATATATACATATATATATATATATATATACACATAGAGAGTGAGACAGAGAGACATAGACAGAGACAGAGAGACAGAAAAAAGAGAGCCAGAGAGACAGAGAGAGAATGCTAATTATAGAGCTTAATCCAATTGGATATCACTTAATCCAACCTGCAGAAATTCATATATAGAGATGAAGTCAATTGCCCAAGATTAGGAGGAGTTAGCAGAAAAACTCAAATACAATTTCTTCCTTATGGGCTCTCCCTACTATTCTCAACAGCCAGATATCATTTTTTATTTCTCTGAATTTGAATAATACTTTTCTATTTTTGTCTTTCTCTTTCTTATATACCACACCACAGCTAGTAATTTTTATCACATTTTTCCTACTCTTTTCCAGGGACAAATATGATATCTTATTCATTCTCTAGTTTGCTTAGTGCTTGGCCCAGTGTCCTAGACATAGGTCCAATAAATCGTTGGTGTAGTAAATGGAATTCTGACTGCTTTTAAAGCCAATATTCTGTCCACATAGTTGAAAATGTAAAGAATTTCCCACTTATCATTCCCAGGTCCCCTCACTATGTTTTTCCAACTGATTAGGAGGTTTGCCACTCTTCTAGAACAAAGTGATTTCCTCTCTCCCACATCATGTAAAACATTTTGCAAGCAGCTTGCTGATGCCCCTCTTCTCTTCAGGTCTGGTGAATTTGAAAGCAGCAGCAGGAACAGGCAGAGCCCAGAAGCTACTCAGTGATTTTCAGCTGACTGTCTAAGTAGTTGGATTGCAAAATAGAATCGTTTCCTTTTAAATTTTCCCAGTTTGGCAGTTTCAAAGGATGTCTGAGAAATATTGCACTTTCTGAAAAGCTGGCAGAGTCAATTGGCCATTTTGCACTGCTTTTACTACTAGGGAGAAAATATCATCTTTGGTTCTGAGAAAGTGTTTGCAGGCTGTGTTACAGGTGTGCATGAGGAGCTCCCTCTACTGAATGCCATTTCCCTGTTCTGTAATATTTTTTTTCTTTTCTAGGGGTTGTGAAGTTAGATTTGGGGGCATGCCACATCTTAGGGAAGCATGGCAGAGAAGATGTCCGTTGGCACAGCTGTTTATTGCCTAAGAAATATGGCTATCACCCCTGGCATCAGCTTCTATTCTCCCTAGAACAAAGCACTCAGAAGCAATGCAATTAGAGAAGTAATGCTTGCTATCCATGAACATGCATAGTTAGGCTTTTTAAATGCTTCTGACAATACAGAGGGAAAACATCTGGGTGTGCCATAGACATTCCAAAAGGAAACATTTTAGTTTTCTTTAAAGTAGATGCAGAAGAGGCTTAAAAAGTGGAGTGCACAAATAAGAAATATTTCTTTCAGATGAAGTAAGTTGAGTTTTATTTAATCTCTGCTGTTAGGCCTCTTACACTAATTTGGGGATAGTTTTCCCTTCTCAATATGACTCCACACATCCTTATGTGAATTCTGGTGTTTTTAATCAAAAATAATAATTGAATAGGCAAATAAAAATAGCCAATAAAGTATTGGATATGGAGCCAGTAAGAAAGAATTTGATTTGCATCTCACTTTGGATGCTCACTAGTTGGTGACTATGGAAAGTACAGTAGAGTCAAAAGATCACTATATTTAGTATCTAAAGATTGACTGGATTCAAACTATGTCTCTACTAATTATATACCTGAGGGGCAAATCTTTTAAAGCCTCTAGAGTTCATTTTCCTCATCTGTAAAATGCACTAAACATGAGTTAAATGACTCAGAAGGACCCTTCTACTTATATATTGATTTTAAAAAGTAATGATGTTATAGATCAAGTCATTTAATAAGAAAGTCATTTATCTCTGCCATGAAAATGAAAGAACAACACTATCTAGTTTAAAAGATGATGAACATCAAATAAGATAATGCATAGAAAATGTTTTACAAACCTTAAAGTATTATATAAATGTCGACTCTTATTATAAATTTTTTTTATTATTTAGAGATCACATTACCCTACTGTAAGATGCCTCATATTGATATAAATTGCATATTCATTACTGGCTATGATTTCTTCCAGATTGTAAACTCCTTAAGGGCAAGAGACTTTGAAATATGCACATTTCTATCTCCCTAGGCTGCTAGCCAAATGCCCTGCACTTTAAAAGACTAATAAATCCTCATTAAAATGAAATTTCACTCATGGAGCAGCTTCTAAATTGATAAACTTTTATCAGTGTTATCCAGACTTTTCAATGCACTTTTTGGGCAAAGGGTTTACAAACATATATACATATAAATATATGTGTGTGTATATATATATATATATATATATATATGCATACACACATATATACATACACACATACAAAATGCATATGCATATATGCTACATATGTAGATTATCCATAGTATTTATACACACACACACACATATATTACAAATGTTCACATATATACATATATAGATAGATAGTTGCCCTGATTTAATTAGATGAGCAATATTTGTCTATGGCAGGTTTAGCCTTCCCAAAATGTCTAAGGACTCTATTTTCCCCTTTAACTTTTCAGAGGCAACTAAGTGGTACAATATGTACCATGCTGGGTTAGAAGTTACAAAAAAATATTATTTCCAATTTGGAATTAGATACTTGATTGCTGTGTGACTTTGAGGAAGTCATTTAGGTTTTTTTTTTTTTTCTTTTGTTTTTTGCCTCAGTTTCCTCAACTGTAACATTGAAATAAAAATAGCACCTTCCTCTCAAGATTGTTGGTAAGATGGAGTGGAAAAAATATGTGCCTGGCACAAAGTGTTAATCGTTTTTTATCATTATTATTATTAGACATGATGACCAATGACTTTATCAAGGTCATTTGGATAATCATGTGGCTCATCCTTCTCAGAATCTCAGTTGCCAAAGGTCTCAAAAGTTTACTTTCTTCCTAATAATCCAGTCTTGATGGCCAGTTCCCCCCCTCCACTCACTTTAATTTAAAATTAGTCTATTCTGCTCATGTGATTCTCCTGATGTTTGGGAATGCTGTCTGCACCATGTAATAATAAGTAATGAGATGTATCAGTGTTGTGTATCATTTTCTCTACCTTGCAGAAGATCAGAAGAGCATAATGTCTTAAGAGATAAAATGCCTGAACAAAACTAACTGGTTTTATTTCCATTATTGAAACTTATTACTTAAATAAACAGACATTGGAACCATGAAAGCCATGAAAGCCATAAGGCAGATAACATTTGGCAGAGGACTACATGAGCTGCAATAAGACAACCAACACACTTGATTTACTGTAGACAAAAGGAGAAGAAGCTTGAGAAGATGATGACCTTCTTTATTACCTTTCTCTTTCCACAAGTGAAATTGCCTTTTACCTCTGTTAGACATCAGTGAATATCCATCATCCAGGATCAGATATGAGAATAGAGAGAATGTACTGAAACATTCTCAAGCTAAAACTTTGGCATATATTTAAGACTTTTCTATTTCATCTCTTAGTTTCTACTGAGAACAACCACTTTTGGTGGTATAATACAACGATCACAATCCCCTTGCTTCCAAAATACATGTTTGTATATATGTGCGCATATATATATAGATATAGATATAGATATAGATATAGATATAGATATAGATATAGATATATATGTCCATATACATAGAGAGATTATGTGTAGAATTATAGATATAAATAACTAGATAGAGAAATAGAGATACATATTTCTTAGCTGAATAAACAAATTATTATTAGGATTCAATTATTATTATTGGCTAACTGATCTTCCTAATTCTGTTCCCTTTTATGTTCTAAAACTAACCACTTCATTTATCTACAAAATTGATATTCCTAAAATGGTTTCCATATCATTCCTTTACTCAAAAAACTAGTGGCTTCCTATTACTTGTAGTATCAAACATAAAACTCTCTATTTGCCTTTTAAACTCCCTTATATTATGTCGCTTTCCTACCTTTCCAGATTTTTTTCTTGTTTTGTTTCATTACTATTTATTATTATTAGTTGTTATTATTTTAGGATATCTTACTCCCATCCAACTAGTTTGTAATCCAGTGACCCCTGCCATCCTTACCATTCCTCATCCTGGACCATTCATCTAGTGACACTAAATGTTTTCATTATCTGCCTCTTAGGTGTAGAACTCTTTTCTTCCTCATTTCCATCTTCTAGCTTTCCTGCTTTGTTTTGTTTGCCCTGTAACAGTTCAATTTTCTTTCATAAGTTGTTTCTAGTCTTGTTTATTCTCAATGCCTTTCCTTGGAGATTACCAACAATTCATCTTGGATGTGACTTCTTTGGGCAAGTTTCATCCATGTCTTCCTCATTACTATAAATTCCTTGAAAGCAAGAAATTTACATTGGCCTTTCTTTTTATTCTCAGAACTTAATATGGTGCCTGGCATTTCAGAGATGATTGCTTTGTATTTCAGACATCAATGATGCTGTACTTGACCTAGACTTATACTACCAAAATTCCACACCTTTAATAGTCCCTGCACTCTCAGAGGTTCCCTCTTTTCAAACTCAACAAGGAAAGAGCCTTCAGATTAATTTTCACTTAAAACGAATAAATAAATGTTAAGCCATGTATAGAATTGAGGTCTGCTTTCACAAAGCCACATGTTGGATCCAGAAAGGATCCCTTCACAACATATTTTTTTCCTCATAAAACACTATTAGCAAGGAAATAAAACCAAGACCAGAGAGGATTCCCCTCTACAAGAAAGTCAAACTCCCCCTTATATTACATAGATTTCCTATTAAGAATAATCCTGACCCTGATTGAAGGGATTATTTACTTTTGGAAGTTATAAACCTCAAAACTGAACTATAGACATCAAATTAACAAGTATTTATTAAGTTGTTACTAAAAGTCGTTTCATCCAACCAGTGCTGGAAGTTTGAATCACCATGAAGATGAAATTGTTCTATGACCCTCTTGGTCCATTCCATTTTCTAGAAATCAGAAAGTATAATTTGAAAAAAATATATATAATGATGCAATTTCTCTTTCAGACATTTTCTTTCAATATTGAAGAATCTTACTATTTTTAATGTGCAATTATTAGTTAATACTCTTTTCCTAATAACTCCAACCTAGAATGTCAGTCAGAAGCCACTTTAATTCATTTAATTGCTGTTTTCTAGATTTGTTTGTGGATTTCCAAAAATACAGTGACTAATGAGGCACATAGCCTTCCATCTGGGAACAGAATCCCAGCAGCATAAAAGGATAAGGAATTTTTGTTTGTTTGTTTTTGCTTTTATTCTTTTCCGCTCCTTGGAGAACTAGAATTTTGATCACAGCAGACCTCAACCTATTGTCTTCAAGAAATATTCTACAATGAATCCTAAGTAACTTTCCTAGGTCATAACTGAAAATTAATTATCTCATTAATTTGATTTTGAATTATTTTTTCTTACATTACATTGAAGCTCATCTCCTATTTGCCTGCACCATCACATAGCCTCTTGATACATTCCTGCATTTAAACCTCCTTAACTTTATATTTCACTATTTATACAAGGTTTGAGCCATGGGTGAATCTGATTATTTCCCTGTATGTTCCCTTTTCTAGATCATTTATAAAAATGTTAAGCAGGACTAATCGCTGAAGTACCTATAATATAGTCTCATAGTTAGTGTCCAGAGTCACACTGGTATAGACCCAACTGAATCTGAAAGAGGTGAATCTAGCTCAACAGGTACTTAAGATGAGGCCATCATTGTAAGAGACAAATAGCCAAATGACTGTTATAAATCGTATTTAGTGTAAACATAATTAAGACTTATTCTTATTAACAGGAAGTTTAGCTGTTCATGATATCATCAGAACAGACTTTCTGTGCTCATGCTATTTTCTTCATATTATGATTGGACCTATTGTGTACTGACACTCTACCCCATCTCCATCCACCTATTGCACCTTTCTTTGAATTTTTTCATCTGTCCTTTTCTTTGTCTTGTTTTACCCATGACTTCTAATTTAATCTAACATGACACTTCTGGACTATCCATTGGATCATAACTTACACTATACTATCTTTGATTCCACTCTTCCTCCTTCTCTTCTTTTTTTCTCTTCCTTCTTCCTTCTCTCCTTCCCTCCCACATTCTTTCAATCAAATTAAGGCATTAGAAAACTGTTATTTGGAACTTCAACAGAAGTTTCAGTGAGGATCAGAGTAAAGAAGTTTGTAATTCCTAAATGAATACATTTGGAAACTAAATAATATTTTGGCAATCAATTACCACATATGTGTTTAGTATGAATTGTGTCTCCATGCATGTGCAAAAAAGAAATGTTGAACAAAATACATGGAGAATATCACATGGGTCTCAATTTCTTTAGTGTAAGATAAGGAATTTGAATTCAAAGTATTCTAAGATTACCTCCAGAAATAGATTTATTAGTCTAACAATTGAGGAAAATATAAAAAGATGTTCTTTTTACATAAAAATCTAAAAATATATATCTTTTTATTTATTAAATTCACAACAAATGGATATATTTTCCAACTGATATATTTTCAATGTGCTTTTATAATATAATATGTTAAAGTATGTTTTTCTGATGCCATTTATTTTTACACCAAAGTCATTTCAAAAAATATCACACTTTCCCCTTACATTCCCCTTCTGAAATTCAATCTTTCCTTAAAAGAAATAAAATGAATAAAGCAAAAATATTTGATACCTATCTCTCAATTCTGCTCTCTACTGAGATGAAAGAAGTATGCCTGATTCTCTGTTCTCTGGGTGCATTATATGTTTTACAGTTATATTTAAGTTTTGCATTAGTGACATTTTAAGCTGTATTGATATAATTGTTTATTTTATATTTTTAATTTTTTTCTGCTTATTTCACTTTGCAATTTGTTCACACAACTCTTCCTTTGTTTCTCTAAACCCTTCATTATCCTCACTCCTTATTGTAAAACATTATTCCAGTACATTTATATAACACAATTTATTTATTAATCCTTCAATTTTCATGCCACCTATTTTGTTTACCATTTTTGTTACAATATGAAGGAATGCTATGAAACAAACATATGTGTGTATAAATATGTGAACGTATATATATATATATATATATATATGCATATATATATGTGTGTGTATGTATATATATGTGTGTGTGTGTACATGTATATGTATATATATGTGTGTATATATATATATATACATATATATATATGTGTGTGTGTGTGTGTGTGTGTGTGTGTGTGTGTGTGTGTATACATTTGACTTGATTTTCTGGTTTTAAGTTCTTTGACCTATATAAGTAGCAGTAGGCTTGATAGGTCAAAATGTATGAGTCTTTTACTCATTATTTTTCCTTATTTTAAAGTTTCTATTCAAAATAGGAATCTATGCTTCTACCTACAATGAATTTGGGCCTTATAATTAAAGGGCATTTTGTCACCAAAGTACCCAAACAATTCTTGTTCCCATTATTTTGCCTGAATAATCATCTAATAAACATGAATTAAGTTAACTTTTGGGCTATTTTTTTAAATATAAGAATTCATAAATAGGTCACATACAGATGGATTGAAGTAGTCAGGTTTAATGAAGGAGGGTTTTGAATTTAGCTCTAAAAGATGAGTATGATTTAGATAAATAAGTTTATACCTCAAATGATTCTTAACTGATACAAGATTCATAGTTTACATATGAGAAAAGTTGTGTTTAAGAGAAATTAAATAATTAGGTCAAAAGTAGAGAGGTGTTTAGTACCTCTAAAGTTGAGATTAGACTCTCTAAATCCAATTCTCATATCATTCCATTTTTCTGTTTTTCTAAGTGAAGTTTTTACGTCTTAGTTTTCAGCACACTATTAACTCTTTTCTCTAGTTAATTTTGCCTCTACAGTTTGAAGTCTTCCTTCATTCATAAGATATTTCTCTACTGTAAAGTTTCTCATGTTGAATAGTAAAGAGAAATGGAATAAATTCTAAGCAAATTAAATTTGTGGGAGTAAGAGGTAGCAAGAATTTATGGATGTCAGTAAGTCCAAAGAGATTTAAGCCAAGGCAAAAATACCCTATGAAAGGAGATCAGATCAGGGAAAGTACCTGGAAAGTAGTGGTTAAAGAAAACTAGAGAAGAAGCTTTAACATGGTGACCATTTATAAGTAGGAACAAAATAATATATATTTTTAAAAAAGACAGATGAGAGACTCACAGGAATAGATGGAACTATTCAAAAAGATACTGGGGATAAAGGTATGTGCTAAGAACATTTTAATAGCCAGGGAAAAATTATGGTTCATCTTGAACCAGAAATTTCTTAAAGGTTTCCTATGATAGGCTATCCAAAATAAGATCAAAGAAAAACCATATAGGGTTAATGTTTTAAATTTGTTGTAGTAATTGATGGTGATGGTGGTACTTTACACATTTAATGCACCTTATTATTTGAAATAGTATTCACAGATATGTTGTCATTAAATGAATCTTCTTTATCTCCAAAACCTTCTTGAGAAAGTCCTTTTGCTGAGCACTGATTGCTGCCTGATTCTGTTCTGAGACTTGAATTAAAAAATGCACAGAGTTTGTGACTTCTAGAATTTTACAATCTAAAAGATTCACAGATGAAGACAAAAGAGTTAGGTATAACAAAATAAAAGCCATTGACCAAGACTTAATTGGGTATTAAAGTTTTAACAGCCTTGCTCAGTGATTTTAGGATTAAGCTTTTTCAATTTCTACCCAGAGTAATTTCAGCTATGCCAATTAAGACTTGAAGTTAAAAGGAAAAGAAAGAAAATAAAAAGTAACTTCTAAACTTTGATTGTGCTTCTGTTTTCTCTGCCAAGAAACCTGATATTTAGACCAGAAGAGTCATATAGAAATGGCTAATAAGAAATTGGTGTTGAAGGTTAGCAGGGTTATGGTAAAAGATCATCTGGGATCTAGTCACCAAGTTCAAGAAATTTGTAATTAAGAGTACTGAAAGAACTGGTGGATATGCTTGATAAGCAACTGTCAATAATCATTGAAAGTTCCTAAAGAGGAGGAAATAGAGGAAGAGGAACAAAAGAAGAAGAAGAAGAAAGGAGGAGGAAAAGTAGGAGCAAGGAAGAAAGAAAGGAAGAAAGGAAGGAAGGAAGGAAGCAAGGAAGGAAGAAGGAAAAGAAAAAGAAAGAAAAAGGAAGAAAGAAGGGAAGAAAAGAAGGAAAAGAGAAAGGAAGGGAAGAAGGGAGAGAGAGGAAAGAAGGAAGAATTCATATACTATTAGTCAGGGAGCTTAACATTTATTCTTTAAGAAAACAGAAAATATTAGCAAAAGCGTAGTTAGTGAGCAATGAACATAGAGAACTAGCATTAAGAAAATAAACAAACAAAGCATAAGACTACTGTCATTTCTTTTCTTTCCTTTTGCAGGATTACTGGACTGGGAAAAAATACACTGTTGTTGATAGTTTACCTAGATTTTAGGGAAAAACATAACAATTTCACTCAATTTTACTCTTGTGGGAAACAGTGTCTAGAATATAGCGCACTAAAGGTTATCCAAAAATGCTTGAATGGCCAGGCTCTAAGAAGCTATTAAAAGTTCAATGTCACCTTGAAAGTCTATCATTGAATTATGAGAGAAAGTTGTACTTAGATCTGTGTTGTTTGAACTTTTGTATATATAACTTTGATGAAGACATAGATAATTTCTCTATCAGATTTACAAGTGAAAAATCTATAAGAAATCATTGTTGGATGATAGTCTGGATCTAAAAAGTTGCCTCCATGCCAAAAATATTTTTATATTTATATTATATATTATACATATATATTTATATTATATTAATACAATATAATTTTAAAGACATAAAAGCAAGTTTTATACTGAAGTTAAAGGGGAAAGCAACTTTCTAAGGCAATTAACATTTTTAAATGCCCTACTATGGGCAAGACACTGTCCTAACCTCTGGAAATGTAAAGGTTAAGAAAAAACAAACAGTCTCTTCTTTCAAAAAGTTCATAGTCTAATGTGAGATACAACCTATACAAATGAAATACATACAGGATAAATTGGACATGATTAACTATCACAGGGCACCAGAATGTAAGAGGGATCAGGAAAGGATTTGCACAGCTAGCAGGTAGCCGAGATGTGAAAAAAAATCAAGAAAGTGAATAGGTAAAGATAAAGAAGTAAATCATGAGGCACAGACAATGAAAATGCCTGAATTCAGGAGATAGCGTATCCAGTTTCAGAAAGAACAAGAAGCCCATGTTACTGGATTTTAGAATATACAGAGGGGTAAAAGCTGTAAGAGACTGGGAAGATAGGGGAGAGGGACAGAATATCTTCATATTTTTACCACTGAATACAAAGCATGATTTTATATTTGATCTTTGAAATAATAACGAGGCTTTTATGGTAGCTACAATCTGGAAAATGAATGGATGGCCATCAATTGGATAATGATTGGATAAATTGTGGTATATAAATGTTATGGAATATTATTCTGTAAGAAATGACCAGCAGAATGAATACAGAGAGGCTTGGAAAGACTTAATATGAACTGACGCTGAGTGAAATGAGCAGAACCAGGAGATCATTATACACTTCAACAACAGTACTATATGAGGATGTATTCTGATGGAAGTGGATATCTTCAACAAAGAGATAACATTCAGTTCCAATTGATCGGTGATGGACAGAATCAGCTACACCCAGAGAATGAACACTGGGAAATGAATGTGGACTACTTGCATTTTTGTTTTTCTTCCCAGGTTATTTTTACATTCTGAATCCAATTTTTCTTGTGCAACAAGAGAACTATATAGTTCTGCACAAATATATTGTATCTAGAATATACTATAACCTATTTAACATGTATAAGACTGCCTGAAATCGAGGGGTGAAGGGAGAGAAGGGAAAAGTGCAACAGAAGTGAGTGCAAGGGATAATGTTGTAAAAAAAAATTACCCATGCATATGAAAAAAAAATAATAGAGAGGCACTGGATTTTACTGAATAAAGCTGGCATGGTCAGACTTGCATTTTAGGAACCTCAATTCAACTGCTGTATGGAGGATTGGCTAGAACGGGGAGAGAATTATGGCAGGATGAGAAATCACCAGCATATTTCAGGAGTCCATGATTGAGGTGCTTTGGTCTTACAGTAGAATAGTGGCATTGCTATTGGAAAGAAGAGACATAGGGAAAAATTCTTTTGAAGATAAAATAAACAGAAATTGACAACAGATTGGATAAAGGGAAGGGACAAAAGAGATGGTGGGGTCAAGAATGCTCCCTATTTTATTAGCCTGGGTGACTGGGAGGATGGTGATAACCTCAACAATATTAGAATTTTTTTAAAGTGGAGGGAGTTGGAGAAGGATAATGAGTGTAATTTTAAAGATGCTAAGTTTAAAATATTTACATGATGTCCAGTTCAAGATATTCAATAGAAGACAGAGATTCAAGGCTAAATGTGAGCAGGGTTTAGGAATGGATAAACAGATTTTTGAGACATCAGCATAGAGATGAGTGGATCCAATATGAAATCACCAAGTGAAATACTACTGAAAGAGAATAAAAAAAAATACAAGATGGAGCTCTGTGGAACATACATCATTAAGGGGAGTGATGTAAAGACCCAGCAAAGGGACTGAGAAAGAGGTATGAGACAGTGAGGAAGAGAAGCAGGAGAGAGTAATGCCACAAAAATCTGGAGAAAAGAGATTGTCAAGGAGAAGAGGGAAATCAATAGTGTCAAAAATATGAAGATTCAATAAGGGAATTGTCAGGAAAAACACATCAAGGAGTATTTCAGCTGAAAAACAACAAAAAGTTCTGAGAATTTTATAGAAGTATGAATTCTACATAATCAATAATATAGTTTGAGAGATAAAGATGATGTTCTCTTAGGCTACAATATTAAAGGAATACAGTTAGGAGAAATGATAGTCTATATGCCAATTTGATCCAACCACAGCTAGAATACTGTTTCCTTTAGCACTAGGCTTTAAATGGGACCCTGATAATGCTTAATGTCTAGAAGAGAATGATCAGAATAGTGAAGAATCTAAAATTATTGTAACATAATTATTGTATGAAGATACTAAAGACATTGAGTCTAAAGCAGATTTAGCTGGAATACAATGGCTATTTTCAATAATTTGAAAGGATCTCATATGGAAGAAAGATTAGTCACAGAAAAAAATTAATGCAATAGATAGAAAATTGAAAGATGAAGATTCAGACTTGATTTTTTTGGAGGGAAGGGGAAACAACAGCAATAATGTATTTTGAGCTGTCTTAAAGTGGAATAGACTGGTCCAGGGATATTGTGAATTTCATCTTTCTAAGCATCCAGGAAAAAATTGAATGGATGTTTAGCATGGTTAGAGAGGGTAGCTTTTCATGTATAGTTTAGAGTAGATGGCCTCTGAGATTCCTTCTAATTACGGGATTGATTTCAGTTGTTATTGCTGTTTTTCTTATTGTTTTCTGTGAAGGTAGTATTCACATTCATACTTATGTGTTGTTTTAAAATATATAACATTAAAGATAAAAAATAGGAAATTCATTTAGAGGCTTCCCATAAAGTGAGAACAAATTAAATGACTGGCTGTCTGGTATCAACATATTTTGAGGACATGCTCATCTTTACAGCAGCAGTCCTTGAGGTTTACTCAAACATTGAGCATTCTCAGTCATTTATATGAAAGAGTCTTCAATTCATAATGACCTTGATCTTTGCCAGCTCTAGTAATGTGTCCTTGCTCATGAATAAGAGTGTCAAAGGAATCTTTATAGTTGTTACAACTCCTATTTTAAAGTGTTTTTCAATCTTTCATGAGAAAAAGGAATTTCCAAAACAAAAATTTGAAATTATACTTAAAATCTAATTTTCTAAAACTATTTTCTTATAAGTTGATCAAGTAAATAGAAAATAATTTAGATGTCTTAAATGTTCATATGTGTCTGATGTCAATTACCATTTTCAGTACCCCATTGAATCAGACAATGCCTCCTTGTTATGTTTCATTGGCAGTTCCACTCTGTTTCATTAAACTAACTGGATTTTTGAGAAAATTAGAAACTAGTATGGCAGAAACAGATAATGTTGAGAAGAATTGGAGTACATTATTGAATATAAAATAGATAATTTTTATTGTATTAATTTTTTTGTACAGATAAAGCCAATACTGACAAAGTTAAAACAGAAGCAATAATCTGGGGAAAATTTTGCATTTAAAGATTCTAATAAAGGCCTCATTTCTAAAATATATAGAATTTTGAATCTGAATTCTCTTTGTATCTCTATCCAAAAATATGGTAATTTATTAGCTTATACAAGATTCTTCTTTATCATGATCACAGGTTTCATTCCTTTATGTGTTGATAACATAGTTCACTACTATATTTATTTTTTAAAAACTATGCAAAGTCTAATACATGAAAATTTATGGGCAGTAGTAATTTTAGTGATTTGTAAGAGAAATACTTAAAAGGACTTAATATAGAGGTTTTGATATGTTCTTCTCCCCAGTTTCTTCTATTAGCTATTGGTTAAGATTTGAAAGGTGATAAATTAATATGAAAACTGCAAAGAGAATGATGAAGTGACAAAAGAAATTAAGTCCTGGGGGAAAAAAGAAGCATTAAAACAAAAAAATGAATTTACTTTAAGATGTATTGACTTTGAAACAATTATGCTTGGTACAAGTTGCAAGTGAGAGAAGCAACATCTTGTGATGAAAAATGAAATAGAATTTGAGGCAGTAGAGCCCTGGATTCCAGTTCTGTTTTCAGTAATCTCTAGCTGTGTAAAAATAGGCAAGTCACTAAATCTCTGATTCAAAGCTTCTAGTTTCTTCATCTGTAAAATGAACAAAATTAAAAAAGATCACAATAACTTCTTTTAAATACTAAAAAATAGAAAATTTAAAAGAATTCAACTGACACCAACACTGTTTAAGATTCTAGTACAAATGATATGTTGAGTTATCATGCAATAATAAAAGCTGTTTTTATAAAATGCTTTAAAATTTTCAAGTTGTTTTACATATATCTTTTTTTTTAAATCCATGCAGTTGTCATATGTGTGTGTGTGTCAAGAGATATAGAAATATAGACATAGATATAGCTATAGATCAGGAAAGCAAGTAGAATGGGTTTGAATAAAACCATGAATTTAGTCATACTATACTTAGAACTCCTGAACTCAAATGCTTATCTAGCCATAACCTTCCAGCATCAGGGAATAAAGATCTACATCACTATACCAAGATCTTAGAACTCATTAAAACAACAAATTTTATTGATTGGCTTACCTGAAATATATTTATAAATGTATCATGAATTAATATTTTTTAATCAAATAGTATTTTATTCTTCCTAATTACATGAAAAGGTAATTTTCAACATTCATTTTTTTCTAAGTTTTTGAGTAACAATTTCTCCTTCCTCTCTACACTTCCCCTCCCTAAGACAGTAAGCAATTTATTATATAGATGTAATTGAAGATATAGATATAGACATAAACATAGATTAATATGTACATTCATGTTAAACATATTTCCATATTAGTCCTCTTGTAAAAGGCAAATAAGAATAAAAGGGAAAAACCACAAGATAGAAAAAACAACAAAAAGTTAAATAGTATGCTTCAATCTGGATTCAGACTTCATAGTTCTTTTTTTGGATATCATCGACATTTAACGTGATGATTCCTTCAGAATTGTCTTGGATCACTGTATTGCTGAGAAGAGCTAAGTCTATCTATATATATATATATATACTTAGATCATACCACAAGTTTGATGTTAGTATGTGCAATGTTCTCCTGTTTCTGTTCACTCCACTTAGAATTAATTTATTAAATCTTTTCAAGCTTTTTCTGAAAACTGATTGTTCATTATTTCTTATGGGACAATAATGTTCCATTACATTCATATGCCACCATTTATTCAGCCATTCCCCAAATGATGGAGATCCCCTCAATTTCTAATTATTTGCCATTACAAAAACAGCTGCTATAAGTACTTTTGTACATGTGAGTTCTTTGCCTTTTTGTGATATCTTTGGATTATATAACCAGTACTGGTATTGATAGATCAAAGAATATACACAGTGGTATAGTTCTTTGGGGATAGCTCCAAATTGCTCTCCAGAATGGTTGGATCAGTTCACAAAAGCACTGTCAAAAGTTGAGTAAAATCTTTCAATTCAAGGGCCTTTATGATGTCATTATTAATGTTATTGAAAAAGACTTCCAATGTTTCTTGGCAAAATTGTAGGCAGGTAAAAAAGTGGATAGAGGCTAACATCTTTACAAATGCATATGATGGAGAAAGTATTTTGTTAAGATGAATTGTCAATTTCCTTGAAAGGAAAAATTTTGGCCACATAGAAAGACTTCAGAATTTTCAAAAGTCCTTGATGACATTAAAGTTTAATTGTAGATTTAAAATCCTTTCTTTCCTTCTGAAATATTTTTTTTTCTAATATGTTGGCCTAATCAAAGATGAACTTATAAAGCTTAGGTCAAAAATCTTATTGCAACCATACTTTTATTCAAAAGGTCTTGGAAAAACCTGATGTTTCTTGAAAAAAGCATATTCTCAACTATGAAATCAAAACTCAAAAAGTTTTGGAAGTAGCTAAGTGAGGCAGTAGAGAGAGTCAAAAGTCAGAGTCAAAAAGACCCAAGAACAAAAATGACCTCAAATACTTACTAGATGCATGATTCTGGGTAAATTTGTTTTATTTTCCTCACTTACAAATTGGAGATAACAGGCAGAGCCAAGATGCACATATTTCTTTCTGACTTTTCATATAATCCTCACACTAATTAGCAAATCCAGGTTCTAAATTAGCTCTGGACTGGCAGAACTCACAAATATTGGGAGTGCAACAAATTCACAGCAGAAGATAATTTAGAAGATGACCGGAAAAATCACTGTTTCAATTGGAAACAGGAGGGAGGCAGCCAGCACAAACAGCTGAGCACAAACATCAGCACAGACAGCAAAGAGTCCCAGGATAGTGCATACTCCACAGGGCAGTGTAGCTTAGTTATGGAAAATCTATGGAGAGGAATCTACAATAGCAGTATTAGTTACTCAGCCTTAGTTGCAAGCCAGTAGATCAGCAGAAAAGTTATAAAACATCCAACACAAATGCATAGGTACATAGTGAACCCCAAAATGACAGAATCTCACATGATCTGGCCACACCCATTCAGCACCAGGAGTAGCTAGCACTGACACAGAGACACCACAGCCACTTCTAGAGGAAGCCACTGCTTGTAAAGGAAGCTTGGAAAACCTCCCCTGCCCTAAAAGCAGACCTTAAAATAAAAATAAAAAAAAATGAGTAAAAAAGTGAAAAGATCACCAGGTATTAAAGTCCAAATTCTTTATAATCTTCTTGCCTGGGGCTGGGCAGCTTTCTGGAGAGTCTTTCAGAATGGCCTTGGTCTCAATGGAAGTACAGGAGGCAAGCCACCATGGTGGTGTGAGATGAAGTGAGTGAATCTGGGCCTGACCCTGGCTGAGT
Source organism: Sminthopsis crassicaudata (assembly GCF_048593235.1). Taxonomy (NCBI): domain Eukaryota; kingdom Metazoa; phylum Chordata; class Mammalia; order Dasyuromorphia; family Dasyuridae; genus Sminthopsis; species Sminthopsis crassicaudata. The sequence continues at coordinate 643,768,933 of NC_133618.1, read as the reverse complement.
TTTGTCCCAGCTTATATGCTTCACACTGAGTATAAACCAATCATTATATCATTAGGAAACAATTATTTGTTGTAAGATTAAATTAATCATACTGAATTTAGAGAAATATTAATCACCATGCTAATTAGATAACCATTATCTTATCAATTCAACTGACTTAATACCTTGTAAGAATCCTTGTTTTAAGTACAGAGATCTGGCCCATCACAAATCATCATGATAGGTTTCTACAGTGAAAGAGAAGAACAGATATCAAACACTGAGGATATTAAAGGAAAATTGTCTCCAGATGAAACCCTAAAAGGTGATATAATCTGTTCCCAATCACACAAGTTTCTCCTAGAAGAAATTAAAAAGGATCTTAAAAGAGAGCTAGAAATAAAATAGATAAAGGAAATGAACATTTTGCAAGAGGGTTTGGAAAAGGCATATAACTCATTAAAAGATAAATTTGATAAAAAGGAAAAACAAAGCAACTCCCAGAAAAACAGAATTTATGAAACCACAACAACAAAAAAAGAAAATAACTCCTTAAAAAACAATTTTTTGAAATGGAAAAAGAAAATAACACCTTAAAAACAGAATTTGTGAAATGGGGGAAAAAAAATCCATAGAACAAAACAACTCATTTAAAAATTCAATTAGACAAATACAAAAAGAAGCAAAAAAAAAAAAAATGAAGAAATTAATTCACTAAAATTCAGAACTGAACAAATGGAAATGAATTCTTAGAATCCTTACTAAGTGCTAAGTTGGTACTTGTTAGGATTACTAGGTGCTAACTTGGTTAAGGATCAGAGATTCTACCTTCATGCCGACGGAGGCTTTGGATTCAGAGGGAGCTAGAGACTGGAGCTGGCTGGAGAGATTCTGACAGGAAAAGATTCAAGACTTTGAAAGACACATTACAGAACTAAAGCCAAGGCTGCCTCCCCAGAAGCTCCCCAAAAGATCTTCTCCCAGAGAATGATCGAAAATCTAGAGACAACAGAACATCACAGATACTTAACAATTCTCTAGCTCAGAGTTCACACTTTTAGTTCAAACCTTTAAAGGAGTTTATACTTTTAAAGGAGCTTGCTCATTGGTCTGTAAGGAGTTCCCACAAGCCCCTGGAGTACCCACAAGCCCATTCTCTGGGAGGATAAAAGGAGCCAACACTGAGTGGGCAAGACAGTCTGGAAGAGGGCAATCTGGAAGAAGTTAGAGTCTGGAAGGAGTCTGGATTGGGTCAAGGAGAAGAAGTCCCATGGATTTGCAATTTCAGCAATCCCACACTCTTAGAGGGGAAGAAGAGAATTCGAGATTCTACTGTGGTGCTGACTGGATGAGAGCAGATTCACAAGAACTAAAGGAAAAGCCTGCTCATGGAGATTCACAACTAGGATTTACTTCCAGGAAACCCACAATCCCACACTCTTGGAGGCAGAGTCTGATTCATTCCCATGTCCACCTTCGCTCTGGCTGGAGGCTCCAGAAGCCTCCCAAGAAATCCTGCTCCCAGAGAAAAGGATTTACAGAAAAGAAACCTCCTCCCAGAGAACTATCGCAATTCTAGAGACAACAGAACATTACAATGCATGACTCAGTGAGACAACAAGAATCAGTCAAGCAAAAACAAAACAAAACAAAAAAAAATAAATAAAATAAAAATAAAATAAAAAAATAGAAAAAAAAAATGTAAGATACTTAATTGGGAACACAACTGACCTGGAAAATAGATCTAGGAGAAACAAAATCTACGGATTATTGGACTCCCTGAAATCCATGATGAAAAAAGAGCCAAGACAATATTTTTCAGAAAATCATGAAAGAGAAGTGCCTGGATTTCATAGAAACAGAAGATAAAATGATCAGTGAAAGAATTCACTGAATACTTCCTAAATAACACCCCCAAATTAAAACCCCAAGGAATATCATGGCTAAATTTCAGAATCATTGAAGCAAGGAAAAAATATTACAAGCAACCAGAAAAAAAATCAATTCAAAAACTGAGAAACCACAATAAGGATTACTCAGGACCTAGCACTTCTATTTTAAAGAATGGAAGGGCCTGGAATTTGATATTCTGAAAGGTGAAGGAACGTGGAATTCAGTCAGGAATGAATTACCCTGAGGTGGAGCCAAGATGGTGGAGGAGGCACACATGACTTTCTAAGCTCCTCTCATACCCTCAAGACTAATCATTAAATTCAGCCTCAAAAATAATGCTTGACTGACAAAATTCATGAAGTCTAGAAGTACAACTTATCAGCCAAAGATAATCTGGAAGTTCCTCAGAAAAGGTTTATCCTGAGAGTCTGGAACAGATCAGCACTAGCAGGGAAATAAGAAAGGCTAGCAAACTGAGGGGATCTGGGGATGGGTTGGCCTCTGTTGTTAGAAAAATTACAGAAACGACTCAGGCATAGGCTGATTGCTTTGCCTTGGTTGCAAAACAACAGACCAGCAGAAGAATTAAACCCAAAGGCAAAGGGTACACTAAAAAGCACAAGAAACTAACAGGACCTGACTATATCCACCAGTAAAACCAGAAGTGAATCAGCACAGACCTCAGCACAGCTGTGCAGCCCCATTCTGTTTTTCCTCAGGGCAATTACAAATCTGCACGGGGCTGGGGGGGGGGGGCGAGAGAAGAGCTGGGGCAGCCTCTAATCTGCACAATGTGGGGCTCAGTCTGGGGCAATAGAACTTCCACAGCACAATTGTGCTTCCCTGGCAGAGACACTTCTGGTGCCTTGTGGGGCTATTCACAGATGGCTAATACCCACAGTCCCACAAGGAGCTTTGGCTTAGGGGAATGATACTTTTGCTGCTCAGCCTCTAGCCTCAGCGTGGTTGCTAATCTGCACAGCAGGGTTCTTCACTGGGCATTTCTGCAACTCCACCCCTGCTAATCAGCTCTGAATCACTTCTAGTGGGGGACCCTTTCCCAAGCACTCCCATACCTCACTACTCTTTGCAACCTGTTAGCACCTATCCTTGCTTTGAAGAGGAAGCTGGTAACCTTTTTGCCCTGAAGGTAGACCATACAGGCTTTAAAAATGAGTAAAAAAAAATCAAAACAATGATCCATAGCTTCTATATAGAAAGACAGCAGGTTTTCAACCCCAAGGAGTGTAGCAGCAGACAGCCTCCAGACAATATCCCAAATAACACTCTCCTAGAAGAGACTATTAAAAATCTCAAAAGAGTTATAAGAAAAATGGGGAAAGGAAAGAGAAGCTATGCAAAAGAGTAACAATTTCCTGAAATGTGAATTGGAAAAAGGAAAGAATTCCCAGGAAGTACAAGAAAACAGAATTTGTGAATTGGAAAAGATAAAGAATTTCCCAGAAAGTAGGATTTGTGAATTGGAAAAAGAAAATAACTCACTAAAAAAAAATTAGTGAAATGGAAAAAAATCCCATAGAACAAAGCAACTCATTTAAAAACTCAATTGGACATATATGAAAAGAAGTAAAAAAAAAAAAAAAAAAAAGCTAAAGAAGAAAATAACTCATTAAAAATCAGAACTGAACAAAGATAAATGAATGATTCATTGAGACATTATCAGTCAAGCAAAACCAAAAAAAATGAAGAATTGGAAAAAAAAATGTTAAATATCTATGTGGGAAAACTACCAACCTGGAAAATATATCTAGGAGACAGAATATGAGGATTATTGGACTTCCCAAAAATTATGATGAACAAAAGAGCCTAGATACTATTTTACAGGCAATCATCAAAGAGAACTGCCCAGATGTAATAGAATCAGAAGGTAAAATAGGTATTGAAAGAATTAATCAAACACCTTCTGAAAAAAGACCCTAAAATAAAAACTCCAAGGAATATTGTGGCTAAATTTCAGAATTATCAGATTAAGGAACAAATATCACAAGCAGCCAGAAAGAAACAATTCAACTACCCCTACACACCTGTCAGATTGGCTGGGATGACAGGAAAATATAATGATGAATGATGGAGAGGATATGGGAAAACTGTGATATTGATACATCGTTGGTGGAACTGTGAATGGATCCAACCATTCTAGAGAGCAATTTGGAACTGTCCTCAAGAAATTATCACATTGTGCATTCCTTTTGATCCAGCAGTGTTTCTATGGTGATTACATCCCAAAGAGCTCCTAAAGGAGGGAAAGGGACCCATATATGCAAAAACATTTGTGTCAGCTTTCTTTGTAGTGGCAAGAAACTGGAAACTGAGTGGATGCCCATCATTTGAAGAATGGCTGAATACATTATGATATATGAATGCTATGCAATACTATTGTTTTGTAAGAAATGACCAGCATGATGATTTCAAAGAGGCTTGGACAAAGCTACATGAACTGATGTTAAGTGAAATGAGCAGAACCAAGAGATCATTATACACTGTAACAATAAGACTATACAACGATCAATCTGGTTTATGTAGCTCTCTTCAATTTTGAGAAAATTCAAACTAGTTCCACTTGTTCAGTTATGAAGGGAGACATCTACACCCAGAGGGAAAACCATGGAACAGAATGTGGAACACCTCATAACATTCTCACTCTCTCTGTTGTTTTTTGCTTGCATTTTATTTTCTTTCTCAGTTTTTCTTTTCCTTCCTTCTTGATCTGATTTTTCTTGCGCAGCAATATAACTCTATTAATATATATATATTGGATTTAACATGTAGTTCAACATGTTTAACATGTATTGGACTAGCAGCCAGATAAGAGAGGGGGTGGAGGGAAGGATGGGAAATTTTGCAACAAAAGGTTTTACAAGGGTCAGTGTTGGAAATTACCCATGCATATGCTTTGCAAATAAATAAATAAGTAAATTAATTGGGGGTAATATCTCATGATCAAATTAGATAGGATCTATAAAGCTTTAAGCATATATCAAGTATTATATAAACATTCATGTTATTGAATTAATTTAACTATATCTCTGCAAATCAGGACTTTTAAAACTTGTAATGATAAATGAATTCCCCCCCCCAAAAAAAAAATCTGGTATTGATTGAATGTTCAGTATGATGCAAGCATTGCCTTTTCAAACACCCTGAAATTTAAGCTGTCACAATATCCTTCACACTTATCTGTCTTTTGAAAATGACATTTGGAGGGATAGAGCCAAGATGGTTGGATAAAGGCAAGAATGTGCCTAACTTCACCCCCAAATTGCTCCAAATTTCTTTAAGTAATGACTCTAAACAAACTTTAGAGCACCAAATAGAACATTTTCCAATGAAAGTCAATTTAGAAGATCAGCAGAAAAGGTCTTTGCTATCAGGGTGTAAGTCCCAGGGTAGCACACTCATTCCTCAATCCAGCCTGAGCCTGTTTCAGGCCCAATCTCTGAATCAGTTGTAATACTCATGGGTTCTAAACCTCTTATCCCAGAGAAACCAAAGTGGACTGAAAAAGTCTGTGGAACAAAAAGAATTCCACAGAGTGGGAGTCCAGTGTGCAATCTCAGTGCAAATCAGCCCCAGCTCCAACCCAGACCCCTGTGTCAGGATGGCAGGATTTCTGAATCAGCAGCAGTGCTGGAGGCATCTAGATCTCTCAGACCCAGGCACACCAGGAAGGACTAGAAATGTCAGTGGAGAAGATCTGTGGTAACAAGTTGGGAGTCTAGTGTGTGGTCCAAGTGCAACCCTGGTCAGTGGACCCCTATACAGCACACTAGAACTTACAGCTACAGTGGAGCAGGGATATACCTGACAATTCCAGGTTAGAAAAAGAGTGCTTGAGGTCAGATTTCTCCAAAGACCTCTAAAAGCATCTTCTCAAAATCCCTGGAACTTGGGAAAGTGCACCCTCCATCCCAGAAATAGAGACTTAACTAAGAGTGGAAAAAGAGAGTAACAGACTAGAAAATGGGCAGAAAACAAAAACAAAAAATGTTACTTACCAATGAAAGTTATGGTGACAAGGAGGATCAAAACACACACTCAGAAGATGATAATCAATGCAAAGTTCCAAAATCCAAATTCCCCAAGAAAAATAGGAATGACCTCAGAGCATGAAAGAGCTTAAATAACATTTTGAAAATAAAGTTAGAGATAGAGAAAAAAATTAGGGAAATAACTGAGATAGGTACAAAAGAGAAAAAAAAAAAAAAAGAGAGGAGAATACCTTAAAAATAAAAAAAAAAGTTAATAGGAAAAGCAGGTACAAAAGTTCACTGAAGGAAAATAATTCCTTAAAAATGGAATTGAGCAAATAGAAGATGATGACGTTATAAGAAATCAAGATACAATAAAGCAAAACAAAAAAAAAAAAAAAGAAGAAAAAGAAAAAGAAAAAATAGAAAAAATGTGAAATATCTTATAGGAAAAACAACTGACATGGAAAATAGATCCAGGAGAGAAAATATATTCTTGACAAAAAGACCAGAACTCAAAAGAAAATTTGGTTTTCAAATAAAAACTCAAGGGAAACATAAAAAGGTGACAAGGGAAAAGGGGGAAAATATTGTGTATTTTAAAAGTTAAAATGTTTATTTCCCTATATCAGAAGATAATATTTCTAACTCTTGAGAACTATGTATATGTTAGCAGTATACTTGTAGGGATACAAATAAACAAATGAAAGATAATTTAAGAATTATTGGAATATCTGATAACAACAATAAAAAGAGCTTAGATTTTGAAACACAAAAGCTTATAAAATCAGTCTTGAAAAATTATCTTTATGTGTATTTAGGAAAATAAAATACTATTGAAAAAAGAGAAAACTATGGTTACTTGTAATAGGAAAAATAAAAGACAATTCAGGGGAAAAGTGTTCAATCTAGCTCTAAATTTCCTACTTTAAAAAATGATACTTATTCCCAAGAAATTGGTTCCTGACTTATTGTGCACATACACCCTAAGGCTTAAGGTGTTATTTTGTTTTGGAAAGACATAATAGATATCATAAATCAAGAGCTTAAAAAGATTTTAGAGGTCATTTAGTCTGACCACCTATTTTACAGAAGAGGAAAGTAAAGGATAAACCTAAGTAACTAGCTAAAGGTTACCAGGAAGAAAATTAGTTTAGAATTTCACATGTCCAATGACATAAAATTCAGGTCTTTTACTACTTTACCACTTCTTTTTTATTCCCATATATAAATATAAATATGTGTATATCAGTAGAGATAGATTTTAACATAAATATGAATAGAGATTGTTTTTTTTTTTTTAAATTCTTAATGCACCTAATTTTAATGCTCTGCCTAAATCTATCTAAATCATGGATATAAGGTCTGGTGTAGGCAATTTACTTCCTCAGGTTTTAAAAAGAAGCTACTTGTTTTAAAAATGTGTGACACTGATGGAACTGTGTCTTCCCAGAAATCAGCTGAAGTTAGGAGGATCACTAAACGTCTTTATTCTTGATCTTTTACAGTCAAGTTCAGGGGGTTAGGTCTAGCTGCCTCACACATACCTTCCTCCCTCAAATGCCAGGAGAGACTGTGTCAGCTTCTTCTTCTTACTTCCTCTTCCTCCTCCTACTCCTCCCACACATGTCACTCCCCCCTCTTTGTCCCACCAATCAAGTCAGCACAGAACAACTGGGGAGGGTCAACCTTCAAACAAGTTAATAGGGAACTGTCCAATTGGCAATTCGTCTCACATGCTTCATTATCCAAGTGCATTGCTCGGTTCTAGCCCTTTACAACACTCTAGAATAATAATTGTTCTTTTAATACCTTAGGCAGATTTAATATAAGTATAAAATCAGATAAAACTAATTTGACATTGTCAAATTCCCTATGGCTCCTTTAACCTTGGATCTTGATACAAAATGTATATAACTTAGTCAAAGAAATAGAATAGTTCAGTATACTTCTGCAAAGTATTTTTTTTTTTTTTTTTTGAGGAGGGGCAGTATTATATCATATCTTCCCATTAACTGTTGGTGTAAGACATTCTTATTGTATAGATTAGATAGAGAGTCAGAAAGACTAAAGTTTTCCTCAAAATGACATATTAAATCAATGGGTGAACCTGAATGGAAATACATATTGGAGCATATTAACACTCATTCAGATCATCAAATAGTCCCTACTTCTATTAGAGCCAACATTTGTCAAAAATTTATTTGTGTGAAAGAAGTCTTGAAAATTTCCAAGAAAACTCAGAAACAAGCCTGCTTTAACTAAGCTATGAAAATGGAAGTAGTTAAGTTTGCATGTCTTTCCAGACAAAGAAAATGATCTCCAAAAGATCATTGCTGTTTTTGAATTCTCTTGCAAACCTATCCAAGTTCATTTGACATGATTTTGGGTTTCAGTACTAAAATATTTCAGGATAATTATAGAAGCATAATACACTGTTATTTGTCAAAGAGGAGAAAAAATTCCTTCAGACCATATCATTTTTCAGACTATTTGTAGATCAGGAAAAGGCTACAAGTAGAGAACATGAATTATCTGCAAGTTTCTTTGAATAATTCAATACCTACCGTGCATGCTTCTAATTGTTTCAGCAACATCTTGGCTAAAAATAAATAGCTTTACAGCTTAAGTTTTGCCATTAGTTTTGTTTCACTTGCAATGGTTACATGTATTCTTTGAGATACAGATGGGAAACCCCATCCAGATTGATTACATACATACTAAGGAATGTGTTGACAATCAAGATGAAATGAGGGAAAATAAGTCATCCTTATTTAGAATGTACTGAAAATGAAAATGAACAAATAGTGCACTAATCACAATAAATAACAAATAAAAATAAATAAAACCACACTTGGTGAATCCCCACCTCCACCCCTTTCATTCTTATCCCACATGCTTAACATTACTTCTGTTAAGAAAATCTCATAGACCAGTAAAGTAATATTAATTTGCCCTACTTTGAATCAGTTAGTCTGTGTTGATCAAACACATTAATTCATTAGCCTAGAAGTATTTTTTGAATCCTATAATGTTAGTAGCTGAAATTTATAGAATAAAGGGAAGATCTAGACTTGACTTTGAGAAGCTTATAATGTAATTCATAGAATGTATCAAAAATCAGTAGTAATAAATAATAAACTATGCTTTTGTAGGCTCATTTGCTTGCAACTTCATTTATAATTAAACTTTCATATAAAGAAATAATAGGTTTACACATTTCAGAAATATAAAGGTCTTTTTAGGGTACTATCTTCTAAATGCTACATACAGCATGGACCCACACTTAACCACATACCAAGATAAAATGGGGCCATGATTTAGGCATAAAGAATGAGATCATAAATAAATTAGAGGAACACAAGATAGTTTACCTCTCAGATTTGTGGAGAAGGAAAGAATTTGTGACCAAAGAAGATCTATAGATCATTATTGATCACAAAATAGAATATTTTGATTACATCAAAGTACAAAGCTTTTATATGAATAAAACTAATGCAAACAAAATTAGAAAAGAAGTAACAAACTGGGAAAACATTTTTTACAGTTAAAGGTTCTGATAATGGCCTCATTTCCAAAATACAAAGAGAACTGACTCTAATTTATAAAAAAAATCAAGCCATTCTCCAATTGATAAATGGTCAAAAGATATGAACAATTTTCACATGATTAAATTGAAACTATTTCCACTCATATGAAAGAGTGTTCCAAATCACTGTTGATTAGAGAAATGCAAATTAAGACAACTCTGAAATACCACTACACACCTGTCAGATTGGCTAAGATGATAGGAACAAATAATGATGAATGTTAGAGGGGATGTGGGAAAACTGAAACATTGATACATTGTTGGTGGAGTTGTGAACTCCATTCTGGAGAGCAATCTGGAATTATGCCCAAAAAGTCATTAAACTGTGCAGACTCTTTGATCCAGCAGTGCTACTACTGAGCTTATATCCCAAAGAAATACTAAAGAAGGGAAAGGGACCTGTATGTGCCAAAATGTTTGTGGCAGCTCTTTTTGTAGTGGCCAGAAACTGGAAACTGAATGGATGCCCATCAATTGGAGAATGGTTGGGGAAACTGTGGTATATGAATTTTATGGAACATTATTGTTCTGTAAGAAATGACGAGAAGGATGACTACAGAGAGGCTTGGAGAGACTTACATGAACTGATGCTAAATGAAATGAGCAGAACCAGGAGATCATTATACATTTCAACAATACTGTATGAGGATGTATTCTGATGGAAGAGGATATCTTCAACAAAGAGAATATCTAATTCAGTTCCAATTGATCAATGATGGACAAAATCAGCTACACCCAGAGAAGGAACACTGGGAAATGAGTGTAAACTGTTTACATTTTTGTTTTTCTCCCCAGGTTATTTTTACTTTCTGAATCCAATTCTTCCTGTGGAACAAGAAATTCGGTTCTGCACACATATATTGTATCTAGGATATACTATAACATATCTAACATATATGGGACTGCCTACCATCTAGGGGAGGAGGTGGAGGGAATGAGGAGAAAATTCGGAACAGAAGTGAGTGCAAGGGATAATGTTGTAAAAAATTACTCATGCATATGCACAGTCAAAAAAAAGTTATAATTATAAAATTAATAAAAAAAATAAATTAAAAATGCTACCTAAAGCATATACACATACATACACATACAGACAAATCCACCTATGTGTGGATTTGTGTGTTTACATTACATATGTGTATGTATCCATGTGTATGTATGTGTCTACACATAAATATAGGAATATGTGTGTGAATAGATAGATATATATTAAGTAGTATCCATGGTAAACAAGCAGGATACTTTCAGAAAAAAGCTATAAAGATTTATATAAGCAGATGCAAAAGAATGTAAACAGAACCAGTAAAATTGTATACACAGCAATATTATATGATGATCGACAAATGACTTAGCTATTTTTAGCAATACTATGATCCAATAAAATTCCAAAGAGCTTACTTTAAAAAATATTATCCACCCAAGGATCTGGAAACTGAGTAGATGTCCATCAATTTGGGTATGACTGAATAAGTTATGATATATGAATGTAGTGGAATATTATTGTTCCATAAGAAATGATGAGCAGACTGATTTAAGAAAAGCCTGGAAAGACTAAATAAACTGATTTGAAACAAAGTTAACAATACCAGGAGAACATTTTACACAGTTACAATAAGATTATGTGATAATTAACTGTGATGGACTTGATTCCTTTCAAAAATTCAAAAATTATTTCAAGGTAATTTCAAAAGATTTGTGATGGAAAGTAACTCCCACATCCAGATAGAGAACTATGAAGCCTGATTGTGGATCAAAGCATAGTAGTTTTGCCTTTGTTATTGTTATTTGTTAAATTCATTTTTTTTTCTTTCTAGTGTTTTCCCTCTTTAACATGATTTTTCTTGTTCAGCATGAGAAATATGAAAATATGTTTAGAAAAACTGCACATGTTTAACCTATATAGGATTGTTGCTATCTTGGAGAGAAGGGAAGAAGGAAAAGAGGAATAGAATTTGGCAACATGAGGTTTTGCAAAGGTGAATATTGAAAACTATCTTTCCAGGTATTTGGAATGCTATTTTTAAAAAGAATTAGAGGCAGCTAAATGATGCAGTGAGTAGAGCACTGGCTCTGAAATCAGGTGGATCTGAGTTCAAATCCAACCTCAGGCACTTAACACTTCCTAAACTGTATAATTCTAGTCTAGTCATTTAATTTCAAATTCCTCACCCTCCCCAAAATAAGAATTTTTTAAAATGCTATTACCTCCAGAGAAAGAACTCAACGAGTCTAAAAGCAGATTGAAGAATACCCCCTTTTCACTTTCTTTATATGTGTTGGCCCTTTGGTTGTTTTCATCTGTTTTCTTTCCCAAGACTAATACGAAAAATTTTTTTGTGATGTTATATGTAAAACCTTTATCAAAGTGTTTACTTTATCAATGATAGATGGGGAAGGAAGGAAAGAAAATAATTTCTAGTTCATTTTTTTTTAAAAAATGAAACAAAATATTCTACAAGTACTTGGAAAAATAATATCCATGGTAGACATTCTGTCTTAATCTGAAGATCTCCAGTGATGAAGAATTTTCTGCCTCCAATGGCAATCTATTCCATTTCTGAAGAGGTTTTATTGTAATATTAATTTTCCTCACATTGTGTTAAATCTTTCTATGTCCTTGTCACTGTTACAGAACTGTGATTTTAAATCCTTTTTCCTATCATCCTTTTAAAAACTTATTGTACAAGTCATAATGAAATTTCCATAGGCTCAAAGGTTAAGTGGCTTGCCTATTATCACAAAGCTAGTAAGAGACAGAAGTGATGTTTAAACAACCTAGTTCTTTCTGACACCAAATGTAGCATTCTATATTGCACTACCTCAAAAAGAATACAGGACAATCACCTCCTTATTGCTGTATATTCTTCTTAAGTTAATGCAGCAAAGATTACATTAGATATTAAGTCTATGTAGGACAATGTTGACTCATATTTATGTATGTTTCTTGTGAGTATTGGAGGTGTGAGTGATATGAAGACAATATTTCCTCAGAGGAACTCTCAAAAGGGATTATTTAATGTTTTTACCCAAAAAAAAGGGATCATATGTTTAAATATTTTCCCAAAGAATTATACTAATCTAAATAAAAATATCTTATGCATTAAACTATTTTTATTCTTTAGAATTCAGAGTTGAGTTTTTATTTTCTGTATCCCACCTATTAAAATATTAAATGAAAAAATAAATAGGAAGCAATTAAAATATATACTTAGCCCTGTCCAAAAAGCAATGGTTATTAAATCTTTTGGTCTCATGTCCAATCTGGTGAGGACCCCACAACCCAAAGTGGTTGGATATAAGTCGATTTCATTTCTCTATATTTATTGCATTGGAAATTAAAATTTCTTAGCATTATAAAATAATTTTGACCTTGTTAAATTCTTGATTGATTCTTGATTGATTTCAAGGACTTTTGATTACTTTCAGAAAGGCTATATGAAAAGTATTTATAATTCAATTGTAGTAGATATACCACATCATTAATTTGTTTTTTTTTCACAAATCCAAAAATAAAATAACCCCTGAATATGGAAATATGTGATGACATCCACTAATTATTATAGAATGCCCACAATATCCTGTATTTTGTTGTTGTTGCTGTTTTTGTTGTTAAATTAGGGAAAGATTTTTGGAGGATCTGGTATTTGAAAACAAGGAAGGAAATACCCAGATTAGAAGTAAAGAATTATTAAAATATGTAGAACAATATCAGCAAAGAGAATGGGGAATGGAGGCAAGAGGCAATTAAGATTTGTAAGAAATAAAATGAAATAAAGAAAAATTAGATGCAAATAAAAGAAGGTATTAAATGTCTGGGGAGAAGCTGAGATGGGATACAGAACAGGACAGATAAACAATATAAAGTTTGAATAAGGTTTGAATTAAGTAAAATGTATTAAACATAGTTTAGATTCTTAGGCAACTTAATAGTTTCTATTGCCATTTGTAGCAATTATAATTTGAAATCAAAGTTCCCTGCCTTCAATATTCAAATACTCTGCTTCTTCTTGCCAAAAATACTTTCTTTTACTTTCCAACATTTTTACACAAGATCATATGTTCTAACAAACAGAAAGGACCTCAGATGGTCTTGCCACTATATATATATATATATATATATATATATGTGTGTGTATATTTATATGAATTGTATGAATTCCATCTGAAACATTCCCAACAAGATAACATGATCTTTTGTTTGAATATTACAAGTGAAAGAATATCTGGAAATATCCCTAGAAGTACACATCCAATCATCAGAAAGCTCTGTAAACTTGATATTATTTCTTAAATTTGGTCAAAATCTGCTTTCGTGTGACTTTTCTAAACACTGGTCAAAGTTGAATTTGTAATGGCACAGAATAACTCTTCCACATGATAACTCTTAAAAACTTTGAAGATAACTGCTCTCTCTCCCCTGATTCTTCCATTCTTTAAAAAAAAAAAAAAAAAAAAAAAAAAAAGTTCACTAATCCTCATTTGAAATAGTTTCAAATGTTTCTCCCTATAAAAGCTGGGCGATACAATGGATAGAGCATAACATTTGGAGTCAAAACATGCCTAACTAAATTCAAGTCTAGTCTTAAAACACGTTGCAAGTTTTATGAGCCTGCATGAGGCACTTAAATTTTCACTGCCTCACTTTTTTTTTTTTTTTTATCTGCAGAATGATGCTAAAATTAGGACCTAACTCCAGGATTTTTGAGAGAGCTGAAAGAAATATTTGTAAAATATTCCACAAACTTTAAAGTGCTAAACATGCTAATTATTGTAGTTTTAATCCAAATTAATCAAAGAACCACTTGAAAATCTCGTGTTCCAGTTTTTTTTTTCTCCATTCCTTCCTCCATCCCTCCTCTAGACTTCAAGTAATCCAATATATGTTAAAAATATCTATACATGTTTAAAGCAATTCTTTATTTGAATATAAGAAGCAATTTTATACATACTTCCACAATAACCATGCTGCACAAGAAAAAAAAAGCATATTCAAAAGGAAAAAATAAAACAAAATGCAAGCAAACAACAATTATGTTGTGATCCACACTCAGTCCCCATGGTCCTCTTTGGGTGCAGGTGACTATTTCCATCACAAGACCATTGGAACTAACTTGAATCAGTGCATTGTTGAAAAGAGCCAAGACCATAAGAATTGATTATCTTATAATCTTGCAGTTGCTATGTTCAAAATTCTCTTGGTTCTACTAACTTTATTTAGCATCATATTATATAAGTATTTCCAGACCTTCCTAAAATCATCCTGCTAATTGTTTCTCATAGAACAATAATATTCCATAACATTCATATATTATAACTTCTTCAGCAATTCTCCAACCAATGGACATCCACTCAGGTTTCATGCCCTTTCCATTACAAAAAGGGCTGCTGCTATCATTTTTGCACATATGTATCTTTTTATATGAACTCTTTGAGATAGAGGCCAAGTAGAGCAGCTGCTGGATCAAAGGCATAATCAGTTTTATAGCCCTTTGGATATAGTTCTATATTACTCTCCAGAAATCAGATCACAACTCCACCAACAATGTGTTAGTATCCCAGTTCCTATATCCCCTTCAACACTGATATTTCTCTTTTCCTATCACTTTAGCCAATCTGAGAGATGGCACCTCAGAGTTGTCTTAATTTGCATTTCTCTGACCAAGAGGGATTGAGAGCATTTTTATATGACTAGAAATTATTTTAATTTTTTCATCTGAAATTGTATTTTCATATTTTTATCATTTATCAGTTGCAAAATGCCTTGTATACTTATTAATGAGTCAATTATACATTTTAGAAATAAGGTCTTTATCAGAACTCTTGGCTGCAATTTTCCCCATCTAATGCTTTCCTTTTAATCTTGTCTGCATTGGTTTTGTTTGTACAAAAACTTTTTAACTTAATGTAATAAAAATTATCCATTTTGTTTTCCATAATGTTCTTTAGTTCTTCTTTGACAACAAATAACTACCTTCTCCATAAATCTGACTGATGGACTATCTGTTCTTTTAATTTGATTATAGTATCACTCTTTATGTCTAAATCATGAACTCATTTCAAATGTATCTTGTTATACAGTGTTAGGTATATGTTAATGCCTTATTTCTGCCATTATAATTCTGAGTTTTCCCAGTAATTTCTGTCAGATAGTGAATCCTTATCCCAGAAACTGGGGTCTTTGAACTTATTAAACACCACATTACAGTAGCCATTGACTATTGTATCCTGTGAACCTAACCTATTCCAGCCTTGCATTTCTGGTATAAATCCTAATTGGAAAGTGATGTATTATCCTGAGGATAATTTGATATGATACCTTTGTTATTAAGATTTTGACGTGAATATTCATCAGAGAAATTGGTGTATATAGATAGATAGATAGATAGATAGATAGATAGATAGATATTTTTCATTCTCTGTTTTGACCTTACCTGGTTTAGTTATCAGCACCCATTTGTGCTGGAATTTAGTGGGACTCCTTCTTTCCCTATTTTCCAAATAGTGTGCATAGTATTGAAATTAATTGTTCTTTAAATGTTTGGTAAAATTTACATTTAAATCTGTCTTGTCTTGGAGATTTTTTTTTCCTTAGGGAATTGATTAACAGCTTGTTTCATTTCTTTTTTTCCTAAAATGGAATTATTTATTTATTTCCGGCTCTGTCTTGCTCTGCAATCTATGTTTCCATAAGTATTTATCCATTTCACTTAAAATATCAGATTTATTGGCAGACAGGCAAAATACCGCCTAATTATTATTCTAATTTCTCTTCATTGGTGGAAGTTCACCCTTTTATTTTCAAAACTAACAATTTAACTTTTTTTTTCCTTTTTCTAATCAAATAAACTAAAGGTTTATCTATTTTGGGATTTTTTTTTTTCATGAAAGCAAATTTTAGTCTTGTTCATTAGTTCATTTTTTTTTACTTTGAGTTTTATTAATCTCCCCTTTTATTTTCAGAATTTCAAATTTGGTATTGAGTTGGGACTTTTAAATTCATTATTTTTGTAGATTTTTAAAAATTTCATATTTAATTCATTAATCTTCTCTTTCATTATGTTTGCAAGAAAGCTTCTAGATTTATAAAACTTTCCCTAAGAACTGCTTTGGCTGCATATCATAAATGTTGGTATGTTGTCTTATTGTCATTCATAGATTATTCATTGTGTCTATGATCTGTTGTTTTAGCCACTCATTGTTTCCAATTCATATTTTGTCTTTTTTTCCCTGGTCCTTTATTAGAGGTAATTTTTATTGCATTAAGAACTGGAAAAGATGTACATACTATTTTTTCCTTTCCATATTTTATTTTGATGCTTCTTTCTTATTTATTTTATGTTTCAATTTATCTAGTTCTAACATAGCATGGTTATGATCCCCCACGAGTATAGTTGTTTTGTCTATTTCTTCTTATACATTTCTAAGCTTCTTCTCTGGGAAGTTGAAAGTTATGCCACTTTTTATGTATATACATGTATATTAATTAATTTAGTATTATGTATGCATAAATTAGTTAATATAGATTAATGAATTGAATATGATTTTTTTTAAAAAATCTATGAAAATAATGAATTTAAAAGTCCCAACTCAATACCAAATTTGAAATTCTGAAAAAAAAAAGGGGAGATTAATAAAACTTAAAGTAAAAAAAAAAAATTTGAACTAATGAACAAGACTAAAATTTGCTTTCATGAAAAAAAATAGATAAACCTTTAGTTTATTTGATTAGAAAAAGGGGAAAAAAAAGAAAGTTAAATACATATATATGTTTAGTATTGATTTTACATCACTGTATTTTTATGTAAATAGTATCTATGGTACTTTTTAGCAAGATGTAATTTCCTTCTTTATCTTGTTTATTTAGATCTATTTGTGTTTTTGCTTTCTCTGAGATCAGGATCACTATCCTTGCTTTCTTTACTTCATCTGAAGCATAATAATTTTTATTTTACCTTTTACCTTTACTCTGCGTGTATCATTCTGCTTTAAAAGATTTTTTCTTGTAAACAACATTTTGTAGAATTTGGGCTTTTCAAAATTATGAAACACTTGCCACAAAAATAAAGTCAGATTTCAATAATTGGAAAGACATCCAGTGCTCATGAATAGGCTGAGCGAATATAATAAAGATGACAGTACTCCCCAAACTAATCTATTTATTTAGTGCTATACTAATCAGACTCCCAAGAAACTATTTTAGTGACCTAGAAAAAATAACAACAAAGTTCATATGGAAAAATAAAAGGTCGAGAATTTCAAGGGAATTAGTAAAAAAAAAAAGTCAGATGAAGGTGGTCTAGGTATACTAAAAACTATATTATATAGCAGCAGTCACCAAAAAGATTTGGTATTGGCTAAGAAACAGACTGGTTGATCAGTGGAACAGATTAGGTACAAAGGACAAAAAAGGGTACAACTATAGCAATCTAATGTTTGATAAACCCAAAGATACCAACATTAGGGATAAAAATGCATTATTTGAAAAAAAAAAACTGTTGGGAAAACTGGAAATCAGTATGCCAGAAATTAGATATGGACCCACACTTAACACCATATACCCAGATAAGATCAAAATGGGTCCATGATTTAGGCATAAAGAATGAAATCATAAACAGATTAGAGGAACAGAGGATAGTCTACCTCTCAGACCTGCAGAGGAGGAAGGAATTTACGACTAGAGAAGAACTAGAGATCATTATTGATCACAAAATAGAAGATTTTGATTACATCAAACTAAAAAGTTTCTGTACAAACAATACTAATTCAAACAAGATTAGAAGGGAAGTAACAAATTGGGAAAATATTTTTATCATTAAAGGTTCTGATAAAAGTCTCATTTCCAAAATATATAGAGAACTGACTCTAATTTATAAAAAAATCAAACCATTCTCCAATTGATAAATGGTCAAAGGATATGAACAGACAATTCTCAGATAATGAAATTGAAACTATATCCACTCATATGAAAGAGTGTTCCAAATCACTACTGATCAGAGAAATGCAAATTAAGACAACTCTGAGATATCACTACACACCTGTCAGGTTGGCTAAGATGACAGGAACAAATAATGATGAATGTTGGAGGGGATGTGGGAAAACTGGGACACTGATTCATTGTTGGTGGAGTTGTGAAAGAATCCAGGCATTTTGGAGAGTAATCTGGAACTATGCTCAAAAAATTATCAAATTGTGCATACCCTTTGATCCAGCAGTGCTACTACTGGGCTTATATCCCAAAGAAATACTAAAGAGGGGAAAGGGACCTGTGTGTGCCAAAATGTTTGTAGCAACTATTTTCTTAGTGGCAAGAAAATGGAAGATGAATGATGTCCATCAATTGGAGAACGATTGGGTAAATTATGGTATATGAAGGCTATGGAATATTATTGCTCTGTAAGAAATGACCAGCAAGATGAATTCAGAAAGGCCTGGAGAGACTTACATGAACTGATGCTGAGTGAAATGAGCAGAACCAGAAGATCACTTCAACAACAATGCTGTATGAAGATGTATTCTGATGGAAGTGGATATCTTCAACATAAAGAAAATCCAATTCACTTCCAGCTGATCAATGATGGACAGAAACAACTACACCCAGAGAAGGAACACCGGTAATTGAATGTAAAATATTAGCACTACTGTCTATCTACCCAGGTTACTTATACCTTCAGAATCCAATACTTAACGTGCAACAAGAAAATTGGATTTACACACATATATTATATCTAGGTTATACTGTAACACATGTAATATGTATGAGATTGCCTGTCATCTAGGGGAGGGAGTAGAGGGAAGGAGGGAGGGGAAAATCTGGAAAAATGAATACAAGGGATAATGTTATAAAAAAAATTACTCATGCATATATACTGTGAAAAAATATATAATTATAAAATTAATAAAAAAATAATAATTTGGGCTTTTAATCCACCCTATTATCCACTTCTGTTTTATGGGAGAGTTCATCTCATTCACATTCACAGTTATGATTATCAGTTCATCTCATTCATATTCACAGTTATGATTATCAGCTCTATATTTTCTGTCATATTCATTTCTCCAAGTTACATTTTCTTCTTTATCCTTTTCCCTCCTTACCAGTGTTTTGCTTCTGACTCCCTGTCTCTCTCAAACTGCCTTCACCTTTTACAGCTCTTCCTCCCTTTCTTATCCCTTTCCCCTTCTACTTCTGTTCTCCCTTTTTGACTTTTAATTTACTTTCTTCTTTCTCCTCCTACTTCCCTATAGGATCAGACAATTTTCTATATTAAACTAAATATGTCTGATACTCTCTCTTTGAGCCAACTGTAATAGGTCTTACCTTGTCATCGATTTATTTTGCCTCATTTTACTTCCCCTTCCCTCTTCTTCCAAAGCAATCTCATTTCCACCTATAGCTTTTTTTTTATATCATCACTTGTAACGAGCTGTCGTCTCCAGAAGCTGCTGGATCGCTCTCTGGGAAGAGATCTGCTGTGTCTACTCAAATCTTTCAGACAGATTCTTCTTGTAGTGAACCATTGTCTCCAGGCAGTTGCTGTTAACTCTTGTCCAGAGAAGTGACTTCCCTTCCTGCAGGGAGCCCCGTCAAGCCTGATGCAATGCAGAGTCTTTTTCTTGAATCCTGGCTCTGAATCTCCTCTAGCTCTTATCCTTCTCCAGGCCGATCTGCTCTCTGGGCCCAATGCTGTCTCTTTTATCCTCCCACAGAATGGGCATGGGATAATGCAAGGGCTTCTGGGAAGAACCACCCCAGCCAATGAGCTTGCCCCCTCTATCAAGTCAACCTGAGTTCTCACCTTGTAATTATCCAGACAACCTGAATTCTCACCTTGTCACTGTCCAGACAACCCGAGTTCTCACCTAGTAATCCTAACATCTCCCCCTTTCTTTTGATTTAGAACATAGGACAGTCATGACCTTGAAACATAAATCCATCAATATGGGAAGTATTACAGATAATTACATAAATTACATAAGCACATAGTAACATAGTAACATAATACATTCTAGAAGTATATAACAAATAACATAATCAAATAATCATAAATTGAAAATTTATAAATGTCCATAAGTCCATTGTCCATTAGTCTCATCTTGTGTGAGGAAGTCCAATGATTCCTGCTGGTTTTTAAAGTTCTTTAACAGTCTTCTTATTATCCATGCTCTTTCAGTGTCAGATGTTTCTTAGATCTTCTCCTTTATTTTGAGGTCTTTCTCTTTTTCTGTCTCTCTCTGATGGACAAGGCGAATATGACTCGTTGGCACCCATCTGATTCCTTCTCCTGCTGAAGAAATAGAAGCAAACCCTCTCTCCCAGCCAGTTAACCTATCTAATTACATTCTATTTACCACTTTCTAAATCTCTTCTCATCATCTAGCAATTACATTGGAATTTTTTGCACTGGATACAGCCCTGTTGGTTTAAAAGGCCTGTATTCTCCCCAAGTGTAATCCATTTTTGCAATCTGATTGCCTTTTGGCTCACTTATCAGGTAATCCCTTTCTGCCATGTGATTGCTTTTCTGCTGATTGATTAAATCAGAGTCCTGGCCTTCTAAAGGTTCTTTGGGTGTAACATCAGCTGCCATCATGCCCCAAGTCTTTTTTGCCTGGGGCCCTGGACCTGGGCCCCTCATCCCATTTCCCTGAATTATTCTACACTCTGATGCCCAATGGAGTCCTGTGTTGCATTTTGGACATGGGGTTTTAGGTCTTCTCTCACCCTGTCTTCTCACTGTAACTCCATACCTACACTGAGCTCTTAGATGTCCAATTTTTCCACATTGAAAACATCTCCGAGTTTCTCTAGAAGTCCCTTGCCAGGAGGGACCCTGTCTTTCCACGTTCATCATTGTCCGGGTGTAAAAAGCATTTGTTCCCACTGTAGCACAGCGTCTTATGATCTCCTCTAAAGGAGCATCTTTGTCTAATCCCCATATAATTCTTTTGCAAATCTCATTGGCATTTTCCTTAGCCAGATGTCTGGTCATTATTTCTGTAGCTGCATTTTCTCCAATAGTTCTTTTGACAGCAGTTTGCAAACGTCCCACAAAATCTGCAAAAGGTTCATTGGGACCTTGCTGTATTTTAGTGAAAGCCTCTCCACGATCTTTCTGTCCAGGAAGGACACCCCAAGCTTTTATTGCAGCCTTAGCAATTTGTTCATATATTGTCATGGTATAATTAATCTGTTCCGAATTCTCTCCATACTGACCTTCACCAGCTAAGTGCTCAAAAGTGAATTGTGTGTTAACTCCTATTTCCAAATTGCATCTGACTTGAATTTTACATAATTCATGAAATTCCGCAAGCCATAATAAATTTTCTCCAGGTTCCAGACATGTCCTTGCTATGGATTTCCAATCATTCGGGGTTAGGACTTCATAAGACAAACCATCTAGTAACATTTTGACATAAGCTGATGTAGCCCCATAAAGGGTACAACCTTTTTTCAAATCCTTAATTTTATTCAAATCTAAAGGTGCATATCTTCTCCTTTTTTTACCTACAGAGTCAATCTCTTCAATCACAGGATATGCATGTATAAAATCACTTTTATCCTGTCCTTCTCTCTTAGCTTTAACCAATGCTTTTTCTAATCTTGTCATAGGCTTAGGCTTCTTCACAGGCAATTCTGTTTGTATTTCTGCCTCTTCCCCTCTTTCTTCCTCCATCTCTGAAGGTGGGGTTGATGTGGGCCTGTCAATAATCTGTTCTCTAGGCAGGGTTGAAGCTTCTTCAAGAGAATCATACCATAATTCCTCATTTAAATCCTCTTGCTCTAGGGAAAGATCTTGATCTTTCCTTTTTTCCTCACACTTCCTCCTCTGTTCATTTTTAGAACTTTTCCTTCTCCTACAACTTGCTTGATAGTTTAAGGCTAATTGAACTATGTTGTAGATATAAAATACTTCTGCAGAAATTGAACGAGGCCCATTTTTTGCTTGAAATTCTTTCATTTCATATCCCACTAGCTTCCATTTATCTACATCTATCTTTTCTTCCTCTAAGAACCAAGGGGATGTGCGTCTTAATGCAGCCAAGAGTTTAGCAATCTGTACCCAGGTTACAAGTAAACTCTGCTCCTCAATTATCTTGATTATACTCTCTATAGTACCACTCCTGAATGGGGGTGGAGCTGAGGTTGCTTCTGGGGATGGGGTTGAGGTGGCTGAGGTCCAGGGATTGAATTTAGCTAACATCTGCCCCATTTCAGCTATAAGAGATTCCTGGTTTAGCCCTTAACAAGTTAAGTTCCTTATTTATCTATTAGCACGCTCACTTAATCTTTAACAAAGTTTCTTTGTTACTCACGGTTCTGGGTCAGAGAGACTGAGATCTGGATCGTAAGCTTTTCCACTGGAATCAGGACCGAGTCTGTCCCTGTTCGGGCGCCAAATTGCGAAGGTCTGGTCTAGCTCCTCTTGTCAGGATAAGCAAAAGTCCTTGCCCCACGTTGGGCGCCAAATTGTAACGAGCTGTCGTCTCCAGAAGCTGCTGGATCGCTCTCTGGGAAGAGATCTGCTGTGTCTACTCAAATCTTTCAGACAGATTCTTCTTCTTGTAGTGAACCATTGTCTCCAGGCAGTTGCTGTTAACTCTTGTCCAGAGAAGTGACTTCCCTTCCTGCAGGGAGCCCCGTCAAGCCTGATGCAATGCAGAGTCTTTTTCTTGAATCCTGGCTCTGAATCTCCTCCAGCTCTTATCCTTCTCCAGGCCGATCTGCTCTCTGGGCCCAATGCTGCCTCCTTTATCCTCCCACAGAATGGGCATGGGATAATGCAAGGGCTTCTGGGAAGAACCACCCCAGCCAATGAGCTTGCCCCCTCTATCAAGTCAACCTGAGTTCTCACCTTGTAATTATCCAGACAACCTGAATTCTCACCTTGTCACTGTCCAGACAACCCGAGTTCTCACCTAGTAATCCTAACAATCACTGTATAGTTAAATTATACCTATACTCTTAAAGTACACATCACCTTCCCATATAGGCATGAAAACATTTTAACTTTTAAAAACAGATTTCTTCCTTCCCTTTTTAGCTTTTTATGTTTCTCTTGAATTCTGTATTTGAAGATGAAATTTTCTTTTTAGCTCTGGTCTTTTCAAAAAAAAAAAAAAAAAAAAAAAGCAAATCCTTTATATCATCAAATATCCATCTTTTCCCCTGAAAGATAATACTTTATTTTGCTGGATAGTTGATTCTTTACTGCTCTTTCATTCTTTAAAGTAGAAGCCACTAGGTCCCTGTATTCCTGATTATGGCTCCTTGACATTTGAATAATTTCTTTATGGCTGCTTGCAGTATTTTATCCTTGATCAGACAATTCTGAAATTTGGCTGTAATATTCCATGGAGTTTTTATGTTGGGGTCTCTTTTCAGAGGTGATCAGTGAATCCTTTCAATGGCTGTTTTACCCTCTAGTTCTAGGACATCAGAACATTTTCTTTGATGATTTCATGAAGGATGTTGTATAGGCTCTTTTTTTCATCATGGTTTTAAGGAATTCCAAAAATTATTAAATCACTTCTCCTGGATCTATTTTCTAGGTCTTTTTGCAATGACATATTTTGCGTTTGCTTCTTTTTTTTTTTTTTTTTTTTTTTGTCTTTTTAGTTTTGTTTGACTGATCTTTGATGTCTCATTGAGTCATTGCTTCCATTTGTTCAGGTCTAATTTTTAATGAATTGTTTTCTTCAGTTAACTTTTTTATCTTCTTTTGCATTTAGCCAATTGAAATTTTAAATTAGTTCTTTTTTTATTGGATTTTTCCCATTTCAGAAATTCTGTTTTTCAAGGAGTTGATTTTGTTTTTCATCTTGCCAAAAACTATTTCTTAAGAATCATTTTATTTTCAGATAATTTCTGTGTTTCCTTTCCCCATTTTTCTTCTAACTCCCTTTGAAGATTCTTTGAATTCTTCCAAGGCAGCCTGTGAGATGGAGAGCTTTCTTTTGACGCTTCATCTGGACATGTTTTCCCTTTTGGGTCTTCAGAGTTTTAAAATCTGTTCTTTGTTTTCATAAAAGCTATCTATTATTGGAGATCTTTTTGCTTTTTTTGCTCATTTTTCAAAGTTGAGATCTGCTCTTATGGGAAAGGGGAGATTGTCCCAAGATTCCTGTATAGGTAAACAGAGACTTCATGCTACCATGGAGCTGGCAATGCTGGCTTCCTTCTCAAACTAGTTTGGTCATGGTCAAGTGTATTATGCTGGGATTCATGGCTGACTATTTTGCTTTCATAATTGTGTTGGAGATCTCATAGCTAATTTGCTGATGCAGAGCTTCTAAACCAAGGCAGAGTAGTCAATGCTTCTTTGTTTTGGCTACAAGCCTCCCACTAGATTCCTCCAATGCCTAGAAGCCTCTCTTTCCTGGCTCTCCCTACACTGCACAGCACTGCCTTGCACTGCCTTGAGCCTGTGCTAGACTACCACTTTTCTCTTGCCCAATGCCTGACTGAGAAAGACCTTTCCTGAATTTCTTCCAAAATATGTTTTGCTGGACATTTTTAACAGTCTAAATATGTGTGAGTTCTCTCACTACAAAACCCAGTTAGAGGCTTGATCTGGGGTTGATTTGAGAGAAGTCAGGAAGAGCTCAGAGAAATATTTGCCTACTCTCCACCAACTTGGCTCTGCCCAGAGAAGCAGCTATTTAGTTATCAGCAAAGGACTATTAATATGTTATTCCTTTCTTTGAAAAATGACACAGTTGAAAGAAGGAATCAGAGTGGGGAAGTAAAAAGAGACAGGGTAAAATATTCTAACACTTAATAGATCTCAAGTTGTATTACACACAATTATTATTTAAAACAATTTCATACTCATTAAAATGATTTAATTAGACAGACTAGATAAAGAACAATTAAACAAAAATACACTGCAGAATAATATTCATTAAATGCCCAACCATGGTATTTGGGTAAAAGTTTACTTGATGACAGAAACTGGAAAACTGGAGTAATTTGGCAGAAATTAAACATAGACCAACATATTACAGTGTACAACAAAACATAAGTACCTTAAGAAGTGATCATAATTAATTAGAAGAGCAGAAAAAGTATTAATTACCTTTTAGAATTACGGACAGGGAGAGGATTTTGAACCTAAACAAGTGATAGAGTCATAAAATTATAAAATATAACATTTTATCATATAAAATGTAAGTTTTATATGCACAAACTAGTGCATTTCAAATCATCGGGGAAAGGCATAACAGGTATTATACATATTTGGAGCAATTTTCTTTGGTAAAGTTCTCATATAAAATATTAATTTTTTTAAAAGATTCAAATTTAGGAAACTAAAAACAATCCAGAATACATAAGTAGTTAAGGAATATGAACAGTTATCAATGACAATATAAAAATCATCCAAATCACAAATAATTAAAATCAATATGAGGCTCTAACTTGGTGTATAGGATTGGCAAAGGAGACAAAAGTGGAAAATGACAAACAATGGAGGGACTGTGAAAAAGCAAGTACAATGATTCACTGTTTGTAGAGACATAAATTGGTCCATCAGCTTTGTAAAGTAATTATAACTATGACCCAAAAGTTACTATACTGATCATATCCTTCAAAAATTTGTTAGGGCTATATCCTAAAGATATCACAGTATAAAGTATTTTCACAATATTTAAGAGAGAAAATGTATAACATTTCCATAGATTAGAGGATATCTAAATTACTTATTGTATAATAATATAATAGATTAATAGTGAATTATAAATCAGCAATTTCAGAGGAAACAGAAGATTTGTATGTAGTCAATTGGAATGAAGTAGGTAGAACAAAGAGAATATTTTTTAAAAGACAATAATATTAGAAAGGAAAGTATATTTGAAAGATTCTAGCACTCAAATTAATGTAATGATAAACTCTAAGTCAACATAATGATTGTAAATTTATTTTGATTGATGATAATCCTTCACACACACACACACACACACACACACACACACACACACACACACATATACACCACAACAACACCAACAAAAACAACCTCCCATGGCTTTACTTCTAAGATCAAATATGAAATGATTTTTTTGTCGAAGTCCTTCATATCCTCTTACTACCTTTCCAGTCATCTTATATCTTCTTCCCCAAATGCTACATGTTGATCCACTGATAATGGCTTCCTAAGTATTCCACAAACAAAACATTTTATCTCTTGTCTCTAGACATTGTTTCTGATTGTCCCTTATGCCTGTAATTTTCTCTCTCCTCTCTCTAACTGGTAATCTCCCTGACTTCCTGTAAATCCCAAATAAAATGCCACCTTCTACAGGAAACTTTTTTCTACCCAGTTTTAATTTCAGTTTTAATTTTCATTACTCTTTATTGATTATTTCCTGTTTTTCTTATATATATAGCTTTCTTTCTATATATTTGTTTACATGTCCCCTCCTTCATTGGATTGGACTATAAATTGGTTGAGGTCAGGGACTTGCATTTTCTTACATTCTCAACACCTTAGCATATTGCCCAGCACATAGCAAGTGTTTAAATTAATTAAGGATGATGATATTGTAAATCCACCTAAATGATATCTACATTCACACATACTTACTATCTATGCATGAAAAAACAATGTACCAAGAATACTTGTTATGCTGACTAAAACAAATAGTTATATGAACAGCCTATTAAACTGATCCATGGAGGCCAATATCTTGAACAGATCCTCTGAATTGACAATAAACTGAGGATTGAACAGGAAGAAAAAATTCCATTGGACTATCTGTAGGACATTAGATGATACTTTTTAATGATCTTAAGCTTCTCCTTCCAAGAAAGAGCCAAGCTTTCATCCAATGTTGATATATGGCTATGAATATCAAATATTATAGTCTGAAGAATTAATGTTGCATATCATTCAGAAGACAGGAACAAACCCAAATTAGTCTTCAGTAGACTGTTACAGTGAGGTTAAACTAAAGTAGAAATACTTCCCTGTGAGTCCACATTGACTTAGAAAACAAGTTCATTTTTATAGATTTTTATTGGCAAAACATATGCATGGGTAATTTTTCAACATTGACCCTTGCAAAAATATCTGTTCCAACTTTTCCCCTCTTTCCCACCACCACCCTATCCCCTAGAGGGCAAGTAGTCCCATACATATTAAATATGTTCAAGTATATGTTGAATACAATATATACATATATATACACACACACAAACATATTTATACAGTTAACTTGCTAAACAAGAAAAATCAGATTTAGAAAGAAGGTAAAAATAACCTGGGAAGAAAAACAATGCATGCAAGTAATAACAGAAAGAGTATAAATGCTATGTTGTAGTCCACACTCATTTCCCAGTGTTCTTTCTTTGGGGTGTAGCTATTCTGTTCATTACTGATCAATTGGAACAGATGTGGATCTTCTCATTGTTGAAGATAGCCACTTCCATTAGAATTGATCCTCATATAGTATTGTTGCTGAAGTGTATAATGATCCCCTGCTTCTCCTCATTTCATTTTGCATCAGTTCATGCAAATCTCTCCAAGCCTTTCTGTATTCATCCTGCTGGTTATTTCTTAGAGAACAATAATATCCTGTAACATTCATATACCAAAATTTACCCAGCCATTCTCTAATTGATGAGCATGCATTCAATTTCCAGTTTCTAGCCACTACAAAAAGGGCTGCCACAAACATTTTTGCACATACAGGTCCCTTTCCCTTCTTTAGTATATCTTTGGGGTATAAGCCCAAGATTAATATTGCTGGATCAAAGGGTATGCACAGTTTGACAACTTTTTGATCATAGTTCCAAACTGATCTCTAGAATGGTTGGATCTGTTCACAACTCCACCAACAATTCAGAGTGTCCCAGTTTTTCCACATCACCTCCAACATTTGTCACTATCTTTTCCTGTCATTTTAGTCAATCTGAGAGGTGTGTAATTGTATCTCAGAGTTGTCTTAATGTGCTTTTCTCTGATCAATAATGATTTGGAACACATTTTCATATGGGTAAGAATAGTTTCAATTTCATCATCTGAAAACTATGTGTTCATATCCTTTGACCATTTATCAATTGGAGAATAGCTTGATTTCCTATAAATTTGAGTCAATTCTGTATATATTTTGGAAATGAGGCCTTTATCAGAACCTTTAAATGTAAAGATGTTTTACCAGTTTATTGCTTCCCTTATAAGGTTGTTTGCATTAGTTTTGTTTGGACAAAAGCTTTTTAACTTGATTTGATCAAAAATTTCTATTTCGTGGTCAATAATGATATCTAGTTCTTCTTTGGTCACAGATTCCTTCTTCCTTCACAGGTCTGAGAGATAAACTATCCTATGTTCTTCTAATTTATTTATAATCTCATTCTTTATGCCTAGATCATGAACCCATTTTGATCTTTTCTTGGTGTATGATGTTACCTGTGGGTCAATGCCTAGTTTCTGCCATACTGATATCCAATTTTCCCAGCAGTTCCCAGTCAAATAGTGCATTCTTATCCCAAAAGTTGGGGTCATTGGGTTTGTCAAACACTAGCTTGCTATACTTATTGACTATTTTGTCCTGTGAACCTAACCTATTGCACTGATCAACTAGTCTATTTCTTAGCCAATATCAAATAGTTTTGGTGACCACTGCTTTATAATATAGTTTTAGATCAAGTACAGCTAGGCCACCTTCATTTGATTTTTTTTTCATTAGTTCCCTTGAAATTCTTGATTTTTTTTGTTTTTCCAGATGAATTTTTTTTCTATGTCATTAAAATAGTTTCTTGGGAGTCTGATTGGTATAGCACTAAATAAATAGATTAGTTTAGGGAGTATTGTCATCTTTATTACATTTGCTTGACCTATCCAAGAGCACTTAATATTTTTCCAATTATAACAAGTTAATGTTATGTTTAGTTATATTTATATTTATTTTTAAACATCACTTAATTACATTTTAATCTTGTTTGAATCCATTCAGGAACCCATAGCCAGCTGTTCAGGAGTTTGAAACTGCCTTGCCAATGACATAGCTCCAACTGAAAATAGTGGCGAAAGATAATATCAACTAAAAGTATGACCAAACTTTTTTAAAATTACCTTCAAGTTTCTATGTTGTACATATTTTGATCATTTATACTTGTTGGTATGCTATTTCTCCCTTTAGCTATTGAGGGCTCACAGTTAAATGAAGTAGACAATATATTTTGTCCCCCTTTTGTGGTTTTATTTTTGTATTGAACTCCATGAAGTTTCATAATAAGTATTTACTGATTGAGACAAAGTAGTTGAGCCTATGACATTAAAAATGGACAAACATATTATATTGTAATATCAAGAAATACAAAGAAAGGCTCCTAGAACATAAGTAGGACTCCATGGATGATGTAGGGATCACATGGATAAGAGTAGCACATGATGATGAAAAGAAATGGATTGGTCATGATCTCTACCCACATCAATGAGATCACAAATCCAAAAGTTTAAAAATAACAGCAAACCCTGGAGGAGGGGTGATAGAATATTGATTCAGATACCACTGATTTAGATTGTAAACTCTGTCTTATACAGTCTATTTTGCTGTTAGAGGAATAGGAAAATGGGCAATGCTTCTTTTCAAAGATGTATTAACATAGAGAAATCATAGAAACAGTCTGGCACAGAAGTTCTTTCATTTTATGTTGTTGTTTCTACTGCTGTGGCTGCTATTGTTCCCCAAGAGCAAATATTCTTCACAGATCCTCATTGTTCTGAGTTGTGTGCATCATATAATAGGCAGTTTTCAAGGCTTTTTGACAGATGCAATTATATGCACCCAGACACCCACATGAATACACCTGATGAAACCAGACATCAACTTCCTTACAGTTGCTGCTTTTGTCCCAACACCATCTTAAAGAGTAATTTGGGCTATTAGAGGACTTGTTATCCTGTATAGGGATTTAAACTCAAGAAAGCTTTATTTATTATTTCACTAATAATTCTGCAATCCACATTCCAGCAATTCACACTTGTTTTAGAGACTTGGGAAGGTTAATTCTCCTACTTCCTCAAAATTGTTTGATCTCAGTTAACTGCAGAATACATTTTATATCTTCAAAGTGCTACAGTATCCATCCTTTCATTACACTTGCCATCTTATCCATATCACTCAGTCTCATTGCCTTAAATATAATTCACATTTCACTATTATCTCCTCCAATTTTTTATTATTCTGATGAGCTCTATTTTTGCTAAGTACATCTTTGTGCTCTCCTACTCGATCTTTCATAATGCCTCCTCACTCTTCAAAAGAACTGAAATGTATAGTTTTAGTTAGAAGGAAGTCATACATTAACCAAACACTTCTTTAATGTAAGCCCAGGGGAAAAAAAAAAAGTATTATCTTCCATCCACTTAAAAATATTCAATTAAAAAAACTTTTTTTTCCTTTGCTGTTTGAACAGTTGATAAAAATATTGTCTGTCTTTCCATGGTGTTCAGTTTTCCTGCCTAAAATTTCATAATTCTTTGTAATACTTTCTAGAAGTTCTTAACATTTGGTTAAGTTACAGTTCAATCTTGATAACTATATTTCAATATAATTGATTTCATTTGCAATACTATGTATTTTATTTGATGCATTAAAAAATTCCAAGAAAGGGTCTATAAGCTTAAGTTAACCAGGGGTTCATAATATAAACAAGTAAAGAAACCTTAGTCTTGGGTACAAGTTTCACATAAAATGAGTATGGCAATGATGCAGGTAAAATAAATCTTGTGCAGCAGTAATTTATTACATTTTTTATTCTCTGACAAAACAGTAAACTTCTTTCTTTGTTCTCTATTGATTGTGTCGAGATTTTGTAAGAAAAGAAGTTATCATCTACCTCTATTTGTCTTCTTTTTCATTCTTTAATGGTCTCTCATATGATGGTAACTACCAATGCCTATCATGATTCTTTGAAAAAAAATGCTTTCTTTATAAAGGAGCTAAAGTCATTCCTTTTTGGAAATATTTTTAATACACAATTCTTTCCTTTTCCTTAGGAACAGTGGTGCTAATGGGCCCTTTCTTCAATTACTTTCAATTGATATAGACTTACATATAAATACAATGTTACTTCCTTTAGAATGTAAACTCTCCGACTGGTCAATTTTTGCTTTTGGATTTTTAGCACATTATTAAAGTGTATAGTGCACCAAAGATCCTAAATCAATATATCTTTATTGCTGGTTGTAGTTCAAAAAGAATCGCTCTGGAGTCAGAAAATCAGTTTAAATCCAATTGCGAATATTTACTATGCAGCTTTTGCCACAATGCTTCATCTTCCTAGATCTTAGTTCCCTCAGTTATAAAAGGAGGAATGGTATAGATTATCCCTAAGGTCCCCTCCAATAATTAAGCACTGTGCTAAGGTTGCATCTTCAGATCCATGTATGACTCTATGATTGATATCCTTCAGAGGTAAGCGAACATTTGTTTTCTTCCTCTTCTGTATCATCTACTTCAATTTTTCATCCTCCCAACATAGATTAAGATACATATATATCTTCAGATTCATTTTTTTTGGTTGATCCTTTGTATAATAATAGCTAGCATTTGTGTATACCTTAAATTTTGCAAAATGTTTTTCTTTGATTCTCTTTTTACCCAGAGAGGTGGGTGCTATTGTTATCTTCATTTTATAGACTGAGGCATGCTGAAGTTAAATGACTTGTCCAGGCAAATCAAATATGAGACAGAATTAGACTTCTGTTCTTTCTGAAACCATGTTTGCAACTTTGTAACCTCTACTACTCAAATGACATTTTTTCTGTTCTTTTTAGAAACACTTCATTTTTCCTGATAACTTGTAAGTATGCATACTCAACTCTTTAAACTTTTTTTTTTTCCCCCCCTAGGAGAAAGGCTGTTAGGTTCTTACTAAGTGCTAATGAGATAATGAGATATTAGGTTCTTACTAAGTGATAAATCGGTTCTTAACAATTCTCTACTTCTGGTCTTTACTAGGAGTTCAACCCCTTTGAATTCCTGGGGAGGAGCTTGCATGCTTAGGAGGAGCAAGTTCATTGGTTGAAGTAATTTTTCCCAGAAGCCCTTGCATTATCCCACTCCCATTCTCTGGGAGGATAAAAGAGGGTGGCACTCAAAAGATAGAGAGTCTTGTTTGGACCAGACTTGAGGAGGCTCTCTGGAGGAAGAAGTCTCTCCTCTAGACCAGAGAGCGATCCGCAGTTTCTGAAGACAACAGCACGTTACAAAAGGCCAACCTGTAAGTTATGCATAATGCATAGATCCTACTTTAGACTAATACAAGGACATAGCATACTCCTTGACAATCACTATAAAATTACTGGCAATAAGATGTTTGATTTTCTGTCTCTTTCTTAATTAAAGCTTTTTATTTTCAGCACATATGCATGGCTAATTTTAAAAACTGACCCTTGCAAAACTTTGTGTTCCAAATTCCCCTCCTTTCCCCCACTCCCTCTCCTAGATGGCAAGAAATCCAATATATGTAAAACATGTTAAATATATGCTAAATTCAATATATGTATGCAGATTTCTGCAAGTATCATGCTACACAAGAAAAATCATATCAAAAAGGAAAAAAAGTGAGAAAGAAAACAAAATGAAAGCAAAAAACAAAAAAGTGAAAATGGTATTTTGTGATCCACACTCAGCTTTTAGTCTTCTCACTAAGTGTCAATGGTTATTTTCATCACAAGATCATTGGAACTAGTCTCAAATATCTCATTGTTGAAAAGAGCCACATCCATCAGAATTGATCTTTATATATCCTTGCTGTTGCCATGTACAATGATCTCCTGGTTCTGCTCATTTCACTTAGCATCAGATCATGTAAGTCTCTCTAGGCCTCTCTGAAATTATCCTGATGATTGTTTCTTACAGAATAATAATATTCTATAACATTCATGTGCCAGAATTTATTCAGCCATTTTCCAACTGATGGTCATCCACTCAGTTTCCAGATTCTTGTCACTACAAATAGGGCTGCCATAAACATTTTTGCCTATGTAGGTCCCTTTCCCATCTTTGTGATCTCTTTGGGATATAAGCCCAGTAGAAATACTATTGAATCAAAGGGTATGCATATTTTGATAGCCCTTTGGGCACAGTTCCAAATTGCTCTCCAGCATGGCTGTATCAGTTCACAACTCCATCAACAATACTTTAGTGATAGAGATAAATTTCATTTAAAATAACTGAAGATAATATAAAATATTTGGAAGTCTACCTGCCAAGGCAAAGTCAAAAACTATATGAACTCAACTACAAAACACTTTCTACACAAATAAAATCATATTTTATCAATTGGAAAAATATCAAGTGCTCATATATAGATAGCAAATATAATAAAAATGACAATACTACCTAAATTAATCTACTTATTCAGTGCCATACTATTCAAACTCCCAAGAAAGTATTATACAGAGCTCAAAAAATAATAATAAAGTTCATCTGGAAGATCAAGAATATTAAGGGAATTCATGAAAAAGAATGCCAATGAAGATGTCTTCATTGTGCTAGATCTAAAACAGTATTACAAAACAGTGGTTATCAAAACCATTTGGTACTGGCTAAGAAATAGTCAATCAATGGAATAGGTAAGGATCACAGGACAAAATAGTCAATGACTATGGTAATCTAGTGTTTGACAAATCCAAAAGCCCAATATTTTGTGATAAGAACTCACTATTTGACAAAAACTGCTGGAAAAATTGGAAATTACTATGGCAGAAACTAGGCATTGATCCATACTTAACACTATATACCAAGCTAAGGTTGAAATGGGTTCATGATTAGATATAGAGTGATATTATATCATAAAGAATGATGTTATAAGTAAATTAGAACAAAAGATAGTTTACCTCTCATCTATGGAGAAGGAATGAGTTTTTGTCCAAAGAAGAATTGGAGTACATTATTGAATACAAAATTTCTAGTCATATGAAAAAGTGTTCTAAATTACCATTGATCAGAGAAATGCAAGTTAAGACAACTTTAAAGTATTACTACACACCTCTCAGATTGGCTAAGTTGACTAGAAAAGATAATGATGAATGTTGGAGGGGATGTGGGAAAACTGGATTTTTCATCTTTTTTCATTGGCAAGCCTTGTGGTTGACTCTTTTTGGTAAACTCTCATGGCAGCAACTGATTTACAGCAACTGGTTTCACTCTGTCATTGATTTAGTTCT
Source organism: Sminthopsis crassicaudata (assembly GCF_048593235.1). NCBI lineage: Eukaryota > Metazoa > Chordata > Mammalia > Dasyuromorphia > Dasyuridae > Sminthopsis > Sminthopsis crassicaudata. The sequence continues at coordinate 643,734,305 of NC_133618.1, read as the reverse complement.
CCTCCCCAGTGTATTCTCTCACCATATTATAACATAAATCTTAGTTGTTTTGAATTGGTCATCTGTACAGGACTAATGGAAATAGAAACTGCCTTCATTTTTTTCTGCAAGAAGATTTCAAGTGGAAATCTAATTACCAGCTAATGTTAGCAACATTTTATTTATGTTATTATATCCACTTACTTCTTCTCTCTTTTTCACTGCATCTATGGCCACAGTATCATCTTTCTCCTTCCTTTCATTCTTGAACTAATATTTTTCCAACTGATTTTCAATTAATACTTTCCTCACAAATTTCTTTAATTACAATCTTGTGTTATATTTTAAACAATGCAATTTGCTTGCAACAATCTATTTTAAAATCATTACTTTCCTTTTTCTCCCCATTTCACAGAATCAGTGAGAAGCACTAATGTAATCCTTTCTATTCCCTGATACTTTTGGATACAGCTGCCAACTAAGACTCAATGATTTCTTTTTTGAAAGCCTAACCATTCCATGTATAGTAATTATTTCTTGTCTTTACATGTATTATCTACCAACTCTTGTCTCTTCACTAAGATAAATGACATTAGGTCCTGATTAATGATTTTCCTCTCCAACAAGCCCTCCCACATCATTCTCAGGGACATCAATATTGTTGATAATGAACTAAATATTCAGATCACATTGGTCCTCAACTTAATCAACTAATATGAACTCCTACATTCTGCCCTTAATCACTTCAAATAGATGTTACATTGTAAACATGTATTGCATATTCTGGTTGCTTGGCCCCTTGGCTACTCTCTAATTTCATAAACTCTCTCAAGTTTAACTTACTTTCAAGACCACTTTTTAAATCATATGTTTGGTACTTTAATGATTCACTAATTAGTATTCTAAAATCCTTCATGTGTGTTCATGTCCCCCATAAATCTTCAGGTTTCTGAAAATCAATGAGAAAGTCGGAAAATTTAATTGATTTTACCTACCACTAATTTGTTTCATAACGAGATCCTAATTTGTCAACTATTTTCTCATTCTGTGTTTATCAACTCTTTACCTCATTCTCCAAACATACTGTTGCAAATTGTTTCCATTGTCCTCATTTCCCCAATTGCACATTGACTCACATAAGGCAACACACAAAAGAGACTTGAATCTTTTTTTTTTTTTTTTTTTTTTTTTTTTAAGCATCATTGGCAATTCTTTTCTCTTTCTGGACATTTCAAGATGTCATACTTACTCTTTACTACGTGCAATTTCTCTTGAGTACCTTTTCTTATCTTTCCTTCTGACTTCTCCAGAATGTACTTATCATTCCCAATACTTCATGAATGAATTCCAATGGGGACAATTGGTGTAGAGCCATGAAAGAAGGAAATGGAATACTGAGTTCAGAGAACAACCAGTGGGCCAGTTTGTCTGGAACATGAAAAGTTTGAAGGGGAATGATATGTAACTAGGGCTGGAAGCAGACAATGAAGGGCTTTAAATGTCAAACTTATGAGTTTGATGAATTTATTTTAGAACAACACAGAAGCCCTGAATATTGTTGAGTTAAGGAGTGACATACTCAGTATTGGGCTTCAGATATATTATTTTTGCAACTTTCTCAATGTTAGATTTGAAAAGGGAGAGATGAAGGAATAAAGAGAAAAAAAAAAAAAAAAAAAGAGAGATAGGGCCGAGCCAAGATGGCGGGGAAAGTACACAAGACTTTCTATGCTCCTCTCATGCCCTCACATGACTACTTATTAAATTTAGCCTCAAAATAGCGCTTGACTGGTAAAATCCATGAAGATTAAAAGTACAACAATTTCCCAGCTGAAGATAATCTGGAAGACTGCCAAAAAAGGTTTGTCCTGAGAAGCCAGAGCAGATCAGTGCAAGCAGGGAGGTAGGAGAGCTAAGGTCCATAGCAGATGACTCTGCCATTGGCTGACTGCTCTGCCTTGATTACAAAGCATAGACCAGCAGAGAGATTAAAGCCAAAGATAGAGGATATTCTAAAAATATCAAACCTAACAAGATCTGGCTATACCCACCCAACACTGGAAGTGACTCAGCACAGACCACAACACAGCTGAACAGTGGCAATCTGCAGCACAGGGCTCTAGCAGGCAGTCACTAATCTGCATGGCAAGGGGGTGCAGCCCAGGGCAGCCTCTAATCTGCACAGTGGGGGGCTCAGCCTGGGGCAATAGAACTTCCACAGTTCCCTGGGCAGAGCCACTTCCAGTGTTTGAGCAGCACTATTCCCTGGGCAACTGTTAATAACCAAAGCTCAGCAGTTTGCTTTGGCTTGGGATAGTGATGCTTTCACTACTTAGCCTCTATCCTCAGGGCAGTCGCTAATCCACTCAGTGGGGTTCTTCACTGGGCACTTCCACAGCTAAGACCCTGCAGGCCTGACTCACTTCTGGAGGGAGCCCTTTTCCCTGAGCAGCTCTTTGCAGCCCATTGGCACCTCTCCCTATTTTCCAGAGGAAGCTGGTAACCTCCTTGCCCTGAAGGCAGACCCTACAGGCTTTTAAAAAAAAATGAGTAAAAAAAAAAATCAAACGGATGATTGATAGCTTCTATACAGAAAAAAAAAGCAGATTTCCAACCCCAAGGAGACTAATAGCAAACAGTCTCCAGATGTAACCTGGCCCCCATCACACACATCTCTCCTAGAAGAGACTATTAAAAATCTTAAAAGAGAAGTAGAAGAAAAATGGGGAAAGGAAAGAGAAGCTATACAAGAGAGTAACTAGTTCCTGAAATGTGAATTGGAAAAGGTAAAAAACTCCCAGGAAGTTCAGGGAAATAGAATTTGTGAAATTGGAAAAGGTAAAGAATCTCAGGAAAGTAGGATTTGTGAATTGGAAAAAAGAAAATAACTCACTAAAAAAAAAAAAAAAAAAAATTACAGAGCAAAGCAACTCATTTAAAAACTCAATTGAACATATACAAAAAGAAGGGGAAAAAAGCTAATGAAGAAAATAACTCATTAAAAATCAGTACTGAACAAATAGAAATGAATGATTCCCTTGAATCATTGTATATATAATTATGTGGATACATTGAATGTATGTATATATATATATATATATATATATATATATATATATATATATATATGTATGTATATATGTATATGTATATGTACATGTATATATATATATATATATATATATATATATATGTATATGTATATGTATATATTGTGTTTAATATAAACTATCTCTGGTGTAGGAAAAGAGAAGGGCAAAAAGAAAGGAAAAAAATTGTACATGATAACTTTATTGTATAATTGTGTAATTAAATGGAATAGCAAGTTATACATAATAGATTTATTGTTTCATATACAATCAGATTTTTTATTTACCATGTTATGGAAATATTTATTTCATAAATTTTAAAAAAAAATTAAGAAGGGGTGGGATAGAAGATAAGTGAAAAAGATACAACAAAGAAGGCAGTTTGTTGGAGGAGACAGGATGGAATGCTGTGCTAATCTACTGGCTTGCAACCAGGGCAGAGTAGTCAAAACTGCTGCAGATTCCTTCCTAGAGATTCCTTCTGATAGATTCTCTTGCACAAGGAATCCACACTACCCTAGGACTGTGCATCGCCTGCACTCCATTTCTGTCCTCGGCCTGCTTGTGCTTGGCTCACCTCCCTCCATGCCTGATTGAAACAGACCTTTTCTGGAGATCTTTGAAATTATTTTCAGCTGATAATTTGTTGCACTCCCAATTTTTGCGGGTTCTGCCAGTCCAAAATTAATTTAGAGGCTGAATTTGATACTTAGTCTGAGGGTCATGGAAAGAGGTCAGAAAGAAATGTGTGTCCTCTCTGCCATCTTGGCTCTGCCTCCACTATCTCATTTTCCATAATAGGATCTTCAAACCTTTTTAATCTATATTCAAATCTGAGAACATAATTCACTAAAAATCATCATACAAATGGAAATGAATGACTCAATGAGACATCAAGAATCAGTCAATCGAAACAAAAAAATGAAAAAAAAAATAGAAGAAAATGGAAAGTGAGAATAAATTGATATGGGAGATATAGAAATAAAATTTGGAAAATATTCTGACAGAAAATTTGTATGGTGTTTTCCACCTTCATACATGTTTATGGGTAAAAATGTCAGATGGTGAAAATAATCCAAGACTGACTCTTGGCAGTGTGCAGCAATATATTAAGAGACCCAGGGACTCAAAATAAGAGGGAAGTATAGAATTGAATTTGTTCACCAAGTTGTCAAGAAGGTTTCAACATACTTCATTTCCCATCTGAGCATTTTTACTGACTGTCCACTTTTCATATAATGCTTTCTCCTCATCTCTACCTCATGGCTTTCTTAAAGTTCCTATTAAAGCTTTATCTTCTTTAAGAAATTTTTCTTGATTCCTCACAATTCTACTACCTTTCACTGAGTACTTCCAATGTATCTTGTCTATAGCTTCTTTTTAACATAGTTGTTTGTATGTTCTCTACCCTATTATACTAATCTCTTCAAGTATGGGGAGCATATTTTAACTTTATATTCCAGTGCTTAGCACAGTGCCTCAAACTTAATAAATGTTTGTGGCCTGACTGATATACATTTTAACTGATCTATTTATTCTTATTTAGCATAATATTTTGTCCATTTTCTTTCTCAGATCTACACAAGAGACTCCACAGGCCACTTTAAGTCATCTGCACAGCATATGTTTTTAGATTTCTTCATATTATCTGGACCTTACTATAACTTGTAGATTGTTCAAACATGAGTTTTCTTGCCACATGACTGACCCATATTTTTTTATTGGGGGGAATATATTTCTCAATTATACACCACTGCCCATGTGTAGTTCTTCATCTTATATCTTATTTGTGTCCACCATGTGTCTGTCCATTAGTTTTTGAGCTATACAAAGGTTTAATTTCTAAAATCATAATGTTATTTATGATATATTCCAAGTCACTAATTTTACGTTGCTTATTCCTCTAATCACACTGTGTATTGCAAAGTATATTCCTATAATGCTCCCCTCCTTCATTAATGGAATTACCTAAAATGTTTCATTAAATCTTACCTGGTACAGCGTTTGTTTCCACCCTAGAGTTCTGGTGTCCCTGCAACTATTTGTAAATACAATCTTCAAAGTGAATATAATACTCTGAGTATTGTAGATTAGAAAACAATCCAGTGAAATCATGAGATCATTAGATGTGAATGTTATGCACATTACTGCAGTCTACATTAGCTTTTTATTTTTGGTGAAGTAGGCAGACAAACTACATTCTTATTGAGCTTATGGTTAACTAAAGCTTCAATGCCTTTTTCACTTGCATTAATGTCAGGTAATCCTGTATTTATGCCATCATTTTTTGAATCTGAGTGTAGAACTTGTGTAGCTGGTATTTGAAGCTAAATAATACTTAAACGTAATACATTTTATTTTGGTAAATCTGGACTATATTTCCATCCTGTCAATCTTTTTAAATTAATCCAACTTATGACATCCAAAGTAATATTTCCCTCCTAGCTTCTTGCCATCTGTAAATATAAGCATGTCATCCATCTATATAATCATTTTATTAATGTTTATGAATATATTTAATAAGTTAAGTCTATATGTGTTGACATCTAGAGACCTCCCTTTTTCCTAAAACCTATGTAAAACCTGATATTCATTAATATATATATATATATGTAAATATTCAGTTTGCATCATTGAATCTTGTTCATGAGAAATTCAAGAAATCTTCTCTCAAAACTCCCCCTGAAATTAAAAATAAAATGTGTGGACTTTACTCACTTTGTTAATTAGTTGAATTACCCTATCAACAACAATAGCAGCAAAAGGGTACCAGTGATTAAACACCTCTACTTTCTATTCAAAATATGTGTTACCCTACACATTTTATAATGTTTACCAGTGTTAGAAACCAATTTTGGATTTCAAGATCAGTAATATGTTTCTGTAGAATCTACATGTCCTAATTTTTAAAAAAAATCAGATAATTTTCCCATCTTCAATGTGACAGCACCTCTCTCATTTACTACAAATTCTCCAGTGATTTTTCAGTCACACTGATAAGTTTTCTCTGTTCTGGGAGAAAAGATTTTAAGTTGGAATAAATAGAAAATAAATAGAAAATCATGGATTTAATTTATTTTCTAGATGTTTTTCTTTTACCCTATTTTAATTCTAAAATTTATTTTTTTAGTCTTGTCAATGAAATGAAAATAACATTTAACACTTTATAGAATTAGACCCAAAAAGAAACTTAAGAACCATTTTCTTCAAACCCATCATGTTATAAAGAAAAAAAAAGAAAGAAAGAAAGAAATTCAGAGTTTAAATGACTTTCTCAAGGTCAATAAGTTTTGTGTTTTTTTTTCCCCTGAGGCTGGGTTTAAGTGACTTGCCCAGATGACACAGCTAGGAAGTGTGAAGTGTCTGAGACCAGATTTGAACTCAGGTCCTCCTGAATTCAGGGCTGGTGCTTTATCCATTTTACCACCTAGCAAGTTTTTTTTTTTAATAAAAAACAAAAAAAAAGAAAAGGAATTTGAACTCAGGTCCTAAATAGCATATACCACATTCATTCTATTATCTTATCTTTCTTATTGGGAATGCATTTATATAAATGTATTAGCATTTTCCCCCCAACATCAACTCATTATGTATTCAGCTTTCTTAACATTCTTAAAAATTCCTACAACATTGACATATTTTTGTATATATCACTGTTTGCTTTTAAAAAAGGAAAAAAAAAACAAACTACCTAGCTATTCACCTCTAAGCAAGTCACTTAATCCCAACTTCCTCAGCAAAAAATTTAAAAATAATTTAAAAATAAAAATTATAAAAAAATAAAGAAAAGAAATTTGAGTTTATCAAAGAGTACCTTTTGCAGTCACATTGAACTTTTTAAGATATTGCCATCTTAGTGACATAATACAGTCTTTTTGTTAACTACAAAGATTATAATATCATGCTCAATGCCTACCAAGGTTCTTACCATTTTCATTCAGTAAGGTAATTCCTTTTTCAAAATTCACTCCAAAGCAAGAATTTTTCCAATTAATTATCCTAGTAGTTGCAATATAGAATTGTCAAAAAGTTAATACTATGAATCAGATAAATTGTTATCAGTTGAAACATCTAGCAGTTGTCCACATTATTGAACTCTCCCATCACAAATATCCCATCTCTATGTTAATTGTGTCACTGCCTGAAGATCTGCTGACATGGTCATTAACATGCCAAAGATGAATGAGATTGAATCCTTGTCCTCAATGACTTTCCTATCTTGATAGTAAGAAGAAATGTGAAGAGAAGAAATTTAGATGAACACTGGAAGAATGTAATAGAATCTCCAGACCAAAGATTTTATATTAAACAATTTATCAACTTCTTAAATTATTCACACTCATATATTTAGCAAGAACTTTAAAGTGTTATTAACCTATGCAAAATGATTTTCTTCACATTTTGTCATTATGTTTAAAGAAAAAAGTTAAAGTTCAAAGTCTCTATGGCATCTTTTCCTTAGGATTAAATTATCTTTGGAATATAACAGACAACAGGCCAATTAATGACCAGTATTGAAACTTGTTTTCATGAGATTTTATATGAAGAATTTAAAATAAGAAAATCACAAAATCTTAGGCAAAAAAAATATATATATATTATAAATTATTAAATAAAATTCAAGTCAACAAGATTTTGTTTTTTGTTTTTGCAATTTTTTTTTATTCTGAAATATCTAGTATATCATATATCTTTAAAAGGGAGCATTTTCAACCACATCTTTACATTTATTCATCCAGTCATTCTTGAAAATCTATCATGATGGGGAGTTCTTGCCTTTTTTTAATAAAACTTTTAAATTAAGTATTCCTTTATATCATTACTAAATCCCCCTCATTTAAACTTCTACATCTTATACCTAGTTCTGTCCATTGAGGCCAAGCAGATCAAGTTAAATGACCTTTCTGCTGACAGCCATTCAAATATTTCAAAACAGCAACCATGCTTCCTATAAACCATTTTTTTCCTCCAGTTTCTTCAACTTATGCTCTTATGTTACAGTTCCAAATATTATCACTGTCATGCTGGCCTTCAGAATATTGTCCATTTCTTTCCATGTTCTTCCTAAAAGTGCCTAAGGAATAGATTGTAATCAAGAATTAATCCTGTTTCCAAAAATTGAAGAAAAAGGAGGGAGAGATAAGCAAATATATTTTGGTGTAGGGACAGGTTCACCAAAATTAAGGGGCAGAAGGTATGAATTTGAGTTCCAGCTTTACCACTTATTGATTAGCAAGTCACTTAACAGTTATTTATAAATTCAAGATAATGCCACTAAAGATAATTCCTTCAAGGTTACCATATTTAAGCACTTGGTCCATAGGCATGTCTTTGTCAGCTTTCTCCTTCTATTGGTGTTGTCATCCTTCTTACCAGGAAGCTAAACACCAAAGTGAGATTTTATTCTTGGTTTTGTTTTCACCCACAACAACTTATTAAGCATTGCAGAAATGTAAGTGGATTATGATATGCACTGCATCCCTGAAAGATTAATCCACACAGATTGAATCAGTGGTCCTTGATATATCAAGGTGGTATCATTATTATTTGCAAGCATAGATATAAAATGCTTTCCTGACAGCCAGATGATTAGGTCATTGCAGGAAGAGGTCACAGGCCCTAAACATTAAAGAAATAGCAAATTCATTCCCTTGATGAGTGAATATATCTTGAGTTCAAATCCAATCCACAGATGTTAGCTTTGTAAATCTATGCAAGGCACATACTCTTCCAGCCTCAGTTTCTTCATCTGTAAATGAGTATAATAATAACACCTACCTCCCATATCTGTTCTGAGGATAAAATAAGATATTTGTAATGCACTTTGGAAACCTTACAATACTATTGAAATGTAAGCTATTATTTATTGTAGTGATGTTTATTTTTATTTTTATTTCAGAATATAGCTGTATGAATGTCATATGTAGTTCTGAGAACTTTCAATTTAGAGCCAAGTATTTCTACTCAAATAAGTATGTTGTCCTCCTTACAGTTCCTGAGATTTCAAGTAAAATCATGCATGGGAACTTGAGGGAAGAGTTTGACAATGGGATTTCTTTTAAATGGCAGCAGAATTAGGCCCAAAATGTGTTACAAGAAAGAGATGGCTGTGATTCAGAATCATATTTCAATCCTTTGTTGCTTCCAGGTTTAAATGAGCAGGTTAAGTTGTAACGATACATTCCTGCTTCTGTCACAGTCTTTTCTTGATTAAGAGAAAACAAAGTCTTAATACCTCCATCACTGGGCTTGAGGAATGGCCTTTTTGTAACTCTCTTGCTTTGAGACTACATTTCTCTGTAAGTCAAAACATTCCTGGCTAGAACACAATGGAATTGTGTCACATATATCTCAGCAATCCCATAGAGCACCAGGAAGGCAGAACTATATAAAAACCTAATTGTATCATGGAACAAAACATATATTCAATCACAACTTTCCTCTAAAAAAAGAAATGAAATAACTGTTCCAAGTATTTTCTACTTTTAAATAATCCCTTAGAGGTACACAGGGAGAAAGAAAAACACTCCTGACTAGGAAATGCCCCAGAACAATAAAATTTTGAACTATGCCATAGTATTTTTGCAAAAGTAACTATCCTTCTCCATCTTAATAGATCTTATGTGATTACTGCATTAGAAAAGGGAAGGGGCAATCTCTTATAATGTGAACACATATTCACTGTCTCCCTTACCTATGACCCTTATGAATTATCCTAAATATCATGCTGATTCTTCACATTGCAGTCTACTTATTGCTGTGAGTTGCCTCTAGCCAACTATAGCAAATAAAAAGGAACAAAACACTAAGGGAACTCATAAAGAATAATAACACAGAATAATAACATGGACATTCTATGGCACTTTAGGTTAATAATAAAGTCTTTCCCACAAAACAAAAAATTCTATAAAGTGGGTAGAATAAGGGTCATCATCCTAACTTTGCAGATTAAAATTTCCTTAAGAGTAATTTTCACCACCAGTTCCCCAACTACCCTTGTCCTTTTATCAAAAACTTCAAGAAGCCCATTAAATATCAGCTCTGAATTCCACTAGGGAATGTCTGTAATACCCATTAAACTAAACGACACTAACAGAGCACACATAACTATACAAGCAAATGAGGGAGAAAAAGAAAAGGTAGTTATAGAGAAGAGAAGTAATCAATAAGAACTATAGAGCATAGAACATCAGGGAAATGTCTGGCTCTGCACAAACAAAAATAACAAGAATGGGAAAAAATCAGAATAAAATTCTTAGTAATAGTTCCAAAAGTATAATCCATCAAACTATTTCTAAAAAGTGGGTCACAATGATTATCCCTGCCAGACCCAGTTGGAACTTCTTTGACCTGATAATAAGTAGATCTACCAACTCAGGAATGGGAAAGGCAGGAAGCAAGGGGCAAAGAATGGAAAGGAAGGAAAAAATAGTTGAAAAAAAATTTATCTACCAGGATAGCACACTTCAACCCATCTCCAACCAATTGATCAAATAATGAACAAACATATATTTAGTGGTTACTATGTGCTAGACATTCTACTAACGCAGTAGGAATATAAAGACAAACTAATATAAAACCAACATTACCTTCAATTAAGGATCTTACACACTAATGAGGCAATTGGCAGTATAGTAGATAGACTATTAAACCTGAAATCAAGAAGATCTGAGTTTAAACACTTCAGCAAAAGTTTAACTTCAGAAATGTACTAATTGTGAATCCAGAATAAGTCACTAAATCTTTGTGTAATAAAGATAATTATAGCACCTAACTCACAGAGTTGCAGTGAGGATCAATTTAGCTATTTGTTTGTTTCTTAAAATGCTTAACAAGTGCCTAGCACAATGTAAGCACAATTTAACACTATTCCCTTAGCTTCTTTCACAGAGCAATGGAGATATATATATATATATATATATATATATATATATATATATATATATATATGCAGTTAAGATGACAGAGTAGAGAAAGCACTCAACTGAGCCCTGAAAACATCTTCCTCCAAACAACTTTTGAATAATACCTTAAATTAATTAATTTCTGGAATGGCAGGACCAACAAAAGCTAAAACTAAAAAAATTTTTCCAGATCAGATTTTGGGGAAAAATTGAAGGGGGGGGGGGGGGGAGTAGAGGGTGGCATGAACTTAAATAGATGAAATATGAGTGGAAGGACAAGGTTGTATTAGTTGAATTAGAAACAGCAGCAGCTTTGGGAGTTCCCATGACACACATGGTAAGAGAACCTGGCAAATAGTTAGGGAAAAAAAAAACAAACCAACAACAACAACAGAGAAGACCCATGAGCTAGCATTGGACAGAGGACCAAAAACTGCTTGGCAATTCCATTGCTTAATGGCCACCAGTCAAAAGAAGGGAGGAGCACTTTCAGTCAAGAAGGAATTACAGCCAGGAGGAGCAATTGTTTAGTAGTTCCATTGTCTATACCTATTTCTGTGTCATGATTCAAAGCCACTAAGAATAATTGTCTTTCAAGGGGATGGGGAAACCCTGAGGGATGGAATCCATTCCTGTTCCAAGAAATCAGGAACCCTTCCAAACAAAAGTCAGAGTATACCAGGAGAGTAGTGAACATATTTCCCTTCAAATCACTCCATTTTAGAAACAATTAAAACCTCCAGTCCTCCTTTTCCCTTCCTTGGGAACTAGCTCTGGAAAAAAAAAATTGTTAAAAAAGCATGAATCTTGAAACAGAGTACCACATTAACAAAAAAATGTTCCAATTCAAGAAATAGTGAAAAGATGGCAGAGTGAATCCAGGAAGCTTCAAGAGCTCTCCAAGTTTCCCTTGAAAAGCACATGAAAACAAACCTCTGAATAGATTCTGATGGAATGAAACCATTCTCCAACTCAAGATAGATTGGAAGAACTTCAAGTAAAATCAGTCTCACTGGAATGAAAGTTCAACCCAACTTAGAGTCTGAGAAAGCCAATGAGAGATTCTTAAAACACAGCAGAAGAATAATTGAGATTCTCAGCACTGATTCAACAGGAGGAACATATCAGTGGCACAGCCTCCAGCCCCAAAGGCAAATTCTAGAAAATTACATTGCTTCCTGAAAAGAGCAGATGAAGCCACCCCCTGCAAACATGAGGGGCCCTTGTGCTCAAGGCCAAGGCTTAGAGCTACACAGAAAGTTTGGATTAGCACTCCTTTTACCCTAGAAGTAGAGCTCAACCATAAACATCACTAAAAGAAAAGGAAAGAAAATGAGCAACAAACAGAAAAGAATCTTGACCATGTAAAGTTACTACAATGAGAGGGAAGACCAAAACGCAAACTCAGACAAGGACAAAATGTCCACAGAGGAAATCTCAAAGAGTGATATGAATTGGTCTCAAGCCCAAAGAGCCTTCTTGGAAGTGCTGAGGGGAAAAAAAAAAAAAAAAAAAAAAAAAAAAAAAAAAAAAAAAAAAAAAAAACCTTTAAAAGGCAAATAATAGAGTTAGAAGGAACAAAAGGAAAAAAAGAAATGAGAGGCATGCAAGAGCAAGTAAAGGAGATACAAAAGCCAAGTGAAGAAAACAACACATTAAAAACTATAACAGGCAAATGGAAACTAATGAGTCTATGAGACATCAAGAATAAATCAAACAAACCAAAAATAATTTTTAAAATGGAAGAAAATTAAAATATTTCATTGAAAAAACAGCTGACCTGGAAAATAGATCCAGGAGAGACAATTTAAAAATTATTGGTCTATCTTCAGATCAAAAGCAAAAAAAAAAAAAAAAGAGCCTGGATAGCATTTTTCAAGAGATCATCAAGGAAAATTACCCTGATATACTAGAAACAAAGTGGGAAGTAGTCACAGAAAGAATCTATCCTCACTTCTGGAAAAAAATTCCACAAAGAAACCCCTAAAGAATATTGTTGCAAAACTCCAGAATTACAATCTCAAGAATAAAATACTGCAAACTACCAGAAAAAAAAAAAAAGTAATTCAGATATTAAAGAGTAACAATCATTATTATCCAGGATCTAGCAGCTTCTTCATAAAGGCTCAGGTTGCCTGGAATATCATATTCCAAAAAGCAAAGGACCTTGGGCTATAGCCAAGAATTAACTACCCAGTGAGACTGAGCATCATCTTTCTGGAAAGGAGAAAGATATTCAGTGAGGTAAGAGGCTTTCTATCATTTATATTGAAAAAAACAGAATTAAACAGAAATTGACCTTCAAACACAAGACGCAAAAGAAGCATAGAAAAATAAAAAGGGAGCAAAATGATAAGTGCGATTCTTGAGAACTGCATGTATTATAAGAGCAGTTAGAGAAGAGCATTACTTGGACAGAAGGTATAATTGTGAATGGACTCTGATGTGATGATATCAAAGAAAAGGACATCACTGGGTGGAATAAGGCCTATACTGGGAGACAAGGAAAGGGGGAGTATAATGGCACAAATTAGGTCACTTAAAGAAGCACAAAAGACCAAATACATTAGAGGAAAAGAAGGGATGGGATGATCTTTGTCTGAAGCTTAATCTCATCAGTTTTGGCTCAAAGAGAAGCTAACTTAATCACTCAATTGGGTATAGAAATTTATCTTATCCTACAAAGAAGTAGGAGGAGAAAGGGGAAAGAACAGGAAAGAATTTGAAAAAAGAAAGGTATAAACACTTGGAGAAAGGGGTATGAGAAGGAGGAAATAAAATATAAGGCAGGTAATGGGTGGGGTGGGATAAAAATATTAATCGGGAGGAACAGGGTGGAAAGAGAGAAAAAAAGTATATACAGAGGAGAAAACAGAACTGAAGAAAATACAGATCTGGTAATCATAACTATGAATGTGAATTGGGTGAACTCTCCCATAAAACTGAATTAAATAGCAGAGTGTATTAAAAAAAAACAAACAAAAAAATAGAATTCTATGTTGTTTACAAGAAATGCATTTGAAATTAAGATATACATAAAGAGTAAAGGTAAAAGGGTAGAGCAGAATGTATTATGCTTCAGCTGAACCAAGAAAAAAAAAAAAAAAAGCAGGGGTGGCAATTCTAATCTCAGATAAAGCAAAAGTAAAAATAGGTCTTATTAAAAGACATAAGAAAGAAAATTGTGTTTTGTCTAAGAGTACCATAAACAATGAAGTAATAACGATACTAAATATATATGCACCAAGGGGCAAAGCATCCAAATTCCTAAAAAGATACTAAGCCAGTTACAGAAGAAATAGAAAGCAAAATTATATTAGTGAGGGACTTTAACTTTCCCCTCTCAGAATCATATAAATTTAACCACAAAATAAACAAAAAAGAAATTGGGGAGATTAATAGAATCCTAGAAAATTTATATATGGTAGACTTATGAAGAAAACTGAATAGGGACAGAGGAATACATACTTTCCTCTGCTGTACATGGCAGCTATATAAAAACAGATCATGTTTTAGCGCATAAAAACCTCATAGACAAATTCAGAAAGGAAAAAAAAAAAAAAAAAACAGCAAATGCTTCCACATGCAGTGCCACTATTAGAACTGAATAAGATGTGGTATATGAAGGTAAATAATATTGTTTAATAAAAAAAAAAATAATAGGGGACAGCTAGGTGGCAAAGTGGATAGAGCACTGGCCCTGAAATCAGGAGAATCTGAGTTCAAATGTGGCCTCAGAGACTTCACACTTCCTAGCTGTATGACCCTGGACAAATCACTTAACCTCAACTGCCTCAGCAAAAGAAGAAAAAGAAAGAAAGAAAGAAAGAAAGAAAGAAAGAAAGAAAGAAAGAAAGAAAGAAAGAAAGAAAGAGCAAGAGAGAGAAAGAGAGAAAGAAAGAAAGAAAGAGCAAGAGAGAGAGAAAGAAAGAAAGAGAGAAAGAAAGAAAGAAAGAAAGAAAGAAAGAAAGAAAGAAAGAAAGAAAGAAAGAAAGAAAGAAAGAGAAATAAGGAAAGAAAGAAAGAAAGTGCCATTTGCATCTAGAAAAAAACTTGGGAGAATATAAATCAATGCATTGTTCACTTCCTTTTTTTTTTTTTTTTTTTCTTTTCTGTTTTATTCCCTCTTTTTTGTTTTTTTCCCTTTTGTTCTAATTTTTCTCTCCCAATATGATTCATAAAAAAAAAAACTGTATTTAAAAATAAAATTAAATTTAATTTAAAAAGAAGATGAAAAAATAAACAACTAAAATGAAATTATTCATTAAAAAGTTACTATGGTGACAAGGAAGATTAGAAAAACTCAGAGGTAGATAATAACATCAAAACAGCTGAAAGCAAATCCTCAAAGGCAGGGAAGGAAATTGGACATATGCCCAACACAAATTTCTAAAACAGTCAAATTTTTTTTTTCAAGATCAAATTAATGTAATAAGGGAATAATTAGATAAAGAAATGGCAACAAAAGAAGAAAATCATGAAAAAAAATTAACAATAAAACAAGGCACAAAAAACAGTCTTATAATAGAATTGGACAAATGGGAAAAAGAACAATGAAGAACTCCTTAGAAGAAGCAGAATTCACCAAAATTAAAGTCGAAACACAAAAACAAACTGAAGAAAATAATTCCTTAAAAATTGGAATTGAAAAAATGAAAATTTATGATTACATAAGATATAAAATAAACAAAATGAAGTCAAAACCAAAAAAGAAGAAAATATGAAATATCTCATGAGAAACACAACTTACCTGGAAAATAGATTGAGGAGAAAGATTGTTTGTAAATTATCAGATAACCTAAAAGTCATGATTAAAGAAAAAGCCAAGACATGAAATATTTTAGCAGCCAGAATGATACCATTAAGATATTATGGACACATAGCCAGGATCATACAGGATTCAACAACTTCAATTTTAAAGCAACATATTGTTTGGATTTTAATATTTCAAGGTGGGACTTCAACTAAGAATAACACACACAGAAAAACTGAATATAATACTACAAGGAATATTTAATGTTTAATGAAATATAGGACTTTTAAACAATTGTGGTGAAAATATCAGAGCTGAATTTTTAAAACAATAATTTTTATATGTAAGACTCAAGAGAAGCATAAAAAGTAAATATAAAAGAGAAATTATAAGGAATTCATTAAAGTTAAACTCTGCCTTCCCATATTGGAAGATAATATATGTATCTTCTAAGAAGTTTACAATTATTAGGACAGTTAGAAGGATATTACATAGAAAAGGAAGGAAGAAATAAGTTGATTATATTGTTGTCATGATCTAAAAAATGAATAGGTGAGAAAGAGGGAAATTTGGGAGAAGGGGGAGAATAATAATTAGGAAAATTATCTTACATATAAAAGGTACATAAGAAGAATATTTTCACTTAAAGCAACAATGAAGGAGATAATTGCACTTTAGTCATCTAAATTGGTTTTAAAAATAAAAATACACATACATTCAGTTGATAATAGAAATATACATAACATAAAGAAATAGAATTGGAAGTGATAAAAGGGAGGGAAGATAAAAAAAAGTAGGAAAAAGCAAAACAAAATTTTGAGGAAGGATAGGATAAAAGGAAAGAGAACAAAAAGAAGAACAAGAACAAGAAAGGTAAGAAGATGAAGGACAAAAAAAAGCAAGAAGAAGAAAAGAGGAATAAGAACAAGAAGGAGGAGTACAAAGAGAAGGAGGAGAAGTAAAGGAGGAGGAGGAGAAAGAAGAGGAAAAAGAAGAGGAGAAAAAAGAGGTAGAGGAGAAAGAGGAGGAAGATAAGTTGGAAGGACATGACCAGTTAATAATCATTACTACAAAAGTGAATGGCATGAACTTACCTATAAAATAGAAATAGATAGCAGAATAAATTAGAAACCCAAATCCAACCTTGTTATTTAAAAGATAATTACTTGAAAAAGAGAAGCACGCAGAATTAAAATAATGGGCTGGGGCAAATTCTTTTTATGACACAAATATGATGCTGATATCCAAAACAGGAAGTGCAAAAATAGAAAAAGAAAACTATAGGCCAATTTTCATAATGAAAATTAACACAAAAAAATTAAATAAAGTACTAGCAAGAAGATTATAATATATTACAAATATCATACATATGATGCATATGAGGAGATGAGATTTACATAGTAATTTTGGTTCAATATTAGGAAGAAATTAGCATCTTTGACCATATCAATAAAAATAACAATTATATAATTATATGAATAGATGCAGAAAAATATTTGACAAACTATAACACCAATTCTCACTGAAAAACAAGAAAGCATATTAGTTATTGGAGTCTTCTTAAAATGATTAAGTACATTCTTTCTATGACCAACAATCAATGTTGTCTGTAATGGCAATAACTTTGAAATCTTCCCAATAAAATTAAGAATGAAGCAATAACAACATTATGATTTATATTGTATTAGAATTGCTAGCTATATCAAAAACAGAAAAAAATAACTTGAGGGAAAAAAAACAAGCAATGAAAAAAGAAAAATATCACTTTTGGCAGATGAAATGATGGTACGTTTGGAAAACCTTAGAAAATCAACTAAAAGAAAAGCTGAAATAATAACTTTGTCAATATTATGGAATATTAAATAAACATGCATGAGATCAATTTGGGGGGGGAATAGCTAAGTAAGTTGTGGCATATGATTGTAATGAAAAAAACTATTGTGCTATAAGAAATGATGAGGAAGATGGTTTAAAAAAATAAACCACATCCTGAGAAGACTTATATGACTTCATTCATTGTGAAGTGAACAGAAAAAAATGTATAATCGCATACATTTATAATAATCAACCAAAAAAGGTTTAGTTATTCTGATCAAGACAATGACCACAGGCAACTCCAAAGTATCAACAAAGAAAGATGCTATCCTCCACCAGAATGAAAGCTGATGAAGTCTGAATGCTGATCCCTTTTTTAAAGTATCCAGTTTTATTGCTTTATTTTGTTTGGTTTCTTTTGCAGCATGGCTAATATGGAAATATCTTTTGAATGACTTTATATGTATAGTTAATAAAAATTTTTCTTCTTTGGGAGAAGGGAAAAGTGAAAGAGGGAGAGAATTTGAAACTCAAAATGGTTTTTAAAATGTAAACATTTGACACATGATCTGGAAATATTTAATGAAATATATATATATTTTTTAATTAAGAAGGTTAATATGACAAGTGAACAGGCAGACTCAGAAGAACAAGTGAATCTTCTAAAGAAGATCTCATTTAAAACTAGTTTTGAACATGTGAAGAAAAGAAGTTAACAATGCAGAATATTTCAAGCTTAGGTAAGAGGATGGGGAAAGGTAACAGGGAAGAAAATAAAGTGTAAATGCTAGAAGCAGTTCTGAATGATTTGACTAGAGATAGAGTACAGAATAAGAAGATAGGAAAGGTAGGAAAATCCGAACTTCATAATTTCTAAGATTTTTTTTATATTTGGTCTTGGAGGGACTTTATTGAGAAAGGAAATTATATATTTAGACTTACACACTAGGAAAATAATTTAAAGAGATATTTAGTAGATAGATTGGAATGGACAGAGATTTATGGCAGGAAAACCACTTAGGAGGCTTGAGCAATACTCTAAATGTGATGTGTGAAAGCCTACACTTGAGTAGTGGTTGAGATACATACAATAAAAGCAGATTTGAGATTTGAGAATATATTGCAGGAGCAGCTAGGTGGTGCAGTATATAAAGCATCAGCCCTGAAGTCAGGGGGATCTGAGTTCAAATCTGACCTCAGACACTTAATATTTCCTGGCTATATGAACCTGGGTAAGTCATTTAATTCCAGTTGCCTCAGGGGGAAAAAGAGAAAATACATTGAAATTCTGGGGTAAATTACAGTGTATCATCAAGGGTAATAAATTTAGAAAATGATGGATGGTGTCAACTTCAACAATAACAGGGACATTTCAAAAGTAGGAAAAGTTTTAAGATAAAGATAATGAATTTTATCTTTAAAAAATTGAACTTGAGATGCCTACAAGAACAGTTGGTTCAAAATGTCCAATAGGCACCAGGAATTGTGGAACTGGAGTTCAGAAGACAGACTATGGCATGTTTTTAGGTAGCAGAGAAGTTAGAAAATGATTGAAAGCTGAAGAGTTGGGATAATAGGAGCAATATGCTGAAGATAGGAAAATATACAAAGGAGGAAGAATTTTCCTTAGCATGTCATTTCTTCATATGAGACAGAGTTGAGAGAAGAGAAAAGGGAAAGATATCTGAGATATATGATATGAGGTAGATGGAATAAGAAAAAGAGTTCTCAGTAAATGTCTTCAACTATTTTTTTTTCTTTTTTTAAAAAAAATCTTTTTATTTATAAAGCATATGCATGGGTAATTTTTTCCAACGTTGATCACTGCATCACTCTTTGTTCCAAATTTTCCCCTCCTTTCCCTCATAGCCTTCTCTAACTGGAAGGTAGTCAAATACATGTTAATATGTTGAAATACATGTTAGATCTAATATATGTATACATATGTATACACATTATCTTGTTGCACAAGTAAAAACAGATCAAGAAGGAAGAAAAAGAAAAACCGAGAAAAAAACAAAAACAAAATGCAAGCAAATAACAACAGAGAGAGTGAGAATGCTATGTTGTGTTTCACACTGCTCCTATGGTTCTCTCTCTAGGTGTAGATGGCTCTCTTCATCACTGCACAAGTGGAACAGGTTTGAATCATCTCAATGTTGAAGACAGCCACATCCATCAGAATTGATTATCATATAGTTTTGTTGTTGCCATGTATAATGATCTGGTTCATTTCATTTTACTTAGCATCAGTTCATGTAGGTCTCTCCAAGTCTCTCTGAAATCATCCTGCAAGTCATTTTAGAGAACAATAATATTCCCTCCTTTAAGAACTCTTTGTTCTATGGAATTTTTTTTTTCCATTTTAGCCAATTTTATTTTTTAAAGAGCTATTTTCTTTTTCCAACTCACTAATTCTGTTTATCAAGGATTTAATGTCTTTATCCACTCTATCTTTAAATATGGTATGACTTATCCAGATTCTCTGTGAAGCTTCCCTTTTCTTTTCCCATTTTTCTTCTAGTTCTCTTGTGAGAGTCTTTTTAATTTCTTCTATGAGAGTCTTGTGTCTTGAGAACCAGATTATATCCCCCTTTGTGGATTCATCTGGAGACAGTCTGTTTTTAGTCTCCTCACAGTTTAAAGTCTGCTCTCTATCCATATAGAAGCTATCAATGATCAATGGTTAGAATCCGTTTTAATTTTTTGCTCATTTTGTTAGAGAAGAATCAAAGAAAACAAACTAAGAAGCAAAACAAATGATCTACTTTTTTTTTTTTTTTGGCCTGAATGTTATTATCGAGCTTCAGGGGGCAGTAGAGAGACACTAGTAGACAACAATGGCTGCACTACATCTGCACTCTGAGATTCTGAGAGTGTGCTGAGACATTCCAGGTGGGTGTGTCCAGGTCCTGAGAGACCCTAGCTTTTCAGAGCTATAGTTTTTACCCCCTGCATTTTTAGTTTTTCTGTGTGTCTATTGGCTTGCTTCCAAGGCAAAATAGCTGACACTGCAATAAAGCTCTTCCTTCAGAAAAGGCTGAAATCACACCCCACCATGCCCCCTCTCCCCTCTCATCTGCTCAGCTGTGAGCTGCCTGACTTACTCTCACTGTCTGTCATGCTGCCACTGCCTGCCTTCAATTTCTGCCCAATCTAACCACCCTACCCATGAGCAAAAATGGACCTTTTCTAGCAAATTTCGAGAATATCTTCTCTTGGTAATTATTTGTGTTTTTTTTTTTTTTTTCAGTCAAGCACTAATTCCAAGGTTTCTCAGGAAATAAATATTCTGAGAGAAAAGACGTTGCTTAAGTACATATGTGTGTCCTCTTTACAATCTTGGCTAGAAGTCTCCCCCTGGTGAAATGGGGGAAAAAAAATTCCATAGCACAAAACAACTCACTTGCACAATTAGAAAAAGATATAAAAAAGTGAGTGAAGAAAATAACTCATTAAAAATCAGAATCAAACAAAGGGAAATAAGTGACTCAAGGAGACACCAAGAATCAGTCAAACAAAACCAAAAATATGAAACAATGGGAAAAAATGTCAAATACTTTCTTGGGAAAACAACAGAACTGGAAAATAGATCTAAGAGAGATAATCTGGGAATTTTTGGACTTCCTGAAAAATATGATGAAAAAAAGGGTCTGGACACTATCTTCCAGAAAATTATCAAGGAGATTCTGCCCCAAAACAGAGGGTAAAATAGACATTGAAATAATTCATCAATCACCTACTGAAAGGGACCCTAAAATCAAAACAACAAGAAATATAGTGGCCAAATTCCAGAACTATCAAACAAAAGGAAAAAATACTGCAAGCTGCTAGAAAAAAAAAATCAATTCAAATATGGAGGAGCCACAATAAGAATTACTCAGGATCTAGCAGCGGCGTTCACATTAAAGGATTGAAGGGCCTGGAATCTGATATTCTGAATGGCTAAGGAACTTGGTATGCAGCCAAAAATAACTTAGCCAGCCAAAATGAACATCTTTTTCCAGGGAAGAAGATGGACATTCAATGAAATAAGTGAATTTCATCTATTTCTGATGAAAAAACTGGACATAAACAAAAAGTTTGATCTACAAATGTAGAACACAAGAAAAAACTAAAAAGGTAAAAAAAAATCTTGGCAACTATATTTCTGCTATAAAGATATATAAAGAACTCATGTATACTTTTTTCTAGAAACTAGAGGTGGAAAGAAATTGTACCAGGAAAAGGATAAAGTAGGGGTACTACATCTCACACAGAGGCAAAGGAACCCTATTATATCTGAGAGAAACAATGGAGGGGGATGAACATAGTGTATCTTACTGCCATTAGAATTGGCTTAAAGAGAAAAATATTAGACATATTCGATTTATGGTGAAACTCCTTCCACTTCATTGAAAAGTG
Organism: Sminthopsis crassicaudata; assembly: GCF_048593235.1. Taxonomy (NCBI): domain Eukaryota; kingdom Metazoa; phylum Chordata; class Mammalia; order Dasyuromorphia; family Dasyuridae; genus Sminthopsis; species Sminthopsis crassicaudata. The sequence continues at coordinate 643,712,361 of NC_133618.1, read as the reverse complement.
GGACGGGAAAAGTGAAAAGGAAAGGAGTAAGCTAAGTGGAAGGGAATGCAAAAATTGTGAGGAAAAGGAGTAAGATACAGGGAGGAACTTTAAGGTAGGGGGAAGGATACTAAAAAGGGAAGGCTGTGAAAAGCAAGTGGTGCTCACAAGTTTAACACTGGGGAGGGGGGTAAAGGGGAAGGAAAAGAGAAAAGCATAAACAGGGGTTAACAAGATGGCAAGGAATACAGAATTGGTAATTTTAACCACAAATGTGAATGGGGTAAACTCCCCCACAAAGAGGAAGCAATAAGCAGACTGGATTAAAAGCCAGAATCCTACAATATGTTGTTTACATGAAACACACTTGAAGCAGAGCGATACATACAAAGTAAAAGTAAAAGGTTGGAGCAGAACCTTCTATGATTCAGGTAAAGTAAAAAAAAAAAAAAAAAAAAAAAAAAAAGCAGTAACCACCCTGATCTCAGATCAAGCAAAAGTAAAAATTGAACTAATTTTGAACTAATTAAAAGAGATAAGGAAGGGCACTATATCTTGCTAAAGGATAGCAGAGATAATGAAGCAATATCAATATAACATATATACACCAAGTGGTATAGCATCTAAATTCTTAAAAGAAATTAAAAGAGTTGCAAAAAGAAATAGACAGTGAAACTATAATAGTGGGAGAATTCAACCTTGCACTCTCAGAATTAGATAAATTAAATCACAAAATAAATAAGAAAGAAGTCAAATAGGTAAATAGAATACTAGAAAAGTTCGATATAATAGATCTTTGCTGAAAACTAAATGGAGACAAAAAGAGTACACTTTCTTCTCAGCAGTTCATGGAACCTATACAAAAATTGACCATATATTAGGACATAAAAACCTCAAACTCAAATGCAGCATGGCAGAAATAGTAAATGCATCCTTTTCATACCATGAAGCAATGAAAATTACATTCAATAACAAGCCAGGGGAAAGTAGAGCAAAAATAATTGCAAACTAAATAATCTCATGCTAAAAAATGATTGGGTGAAACAGCAAATTATAGACATGAATGATAATAATGAGACATCATACCAAAATGTGTGGGATGTAGCCATAGCAGAAATAAGTGGAAAGTTTATATCTCCAGAGTCCTACTTGCATAAAACAGAGAAAGAGAAGGTCAATAAACTGGGCTTGCAACTAAAAATGCTAAAAAAGGAACAAATTAAGAACCCCCAGTAAAACACTAAACTTGAAATTCTAAAAATAAAAGAAGAGATTAATAAAACTGAAAGAAAAAACAACTTGAATTGATTAATAAAACTGAATTGGTTCTATGAAAAACCCAATAAAATAGATAAACCATTGGTAAATCTGATTTAAAAAAGGAAAGAGGAAAATCAAATTGTTAGTTTTAAAAATGGAAAGGGAAAAGTCACCACTAATGAAGAGGAAATTAGAGCAATAATTAAGAATTACTTTGCCTAGTTTTATGCCAATAAATTCAATAGCTTAAATGGAATGGAATAACACCTTCAAAAATATAGCTTGCCCAGATTAACAGAGGAAGAAGTAAATTGGTTAAACAGTCCCATCTTAGAAAAAGAAATAGAACAAGTTATTAATCAACTTCACAAGAAAAAATTCCTAGGACTAGATGGATTTACTTGTGAATTGTACCAAACATTTAAAGAAAATTAGTCCTAATTCTATATAAACTATTTGAAAAAATAGGGAATGAAGGAGCCCTACAAAATTCCTTTTGTGACACAGACATGGTACTGACACCTAAACCAGGTAAATTGAAAACAGAAAGAAAATTATAGACCAATCTCCCTAATGAATATTGCTGCAAAAATCTTTTTTTTTTAATTATTAATAGTTTTTATTTACCAGATATATGCATGGGTAATTTTACAACATTGACAGTTGGCAAATCTTTTGTTCTAATTTTCCCCTCCTTTCCCCCACCCCTTACCCCAGACTGCAGGTTGACCAATACAAGTTAAATATCTTAAAGTATAAATTAAATACAATATATGTATACATATCCAAACAGTTGTTTTGCTGTACAAAAAAAAAAAATGAACTTTGAAATAGTGTACAATTAGCCTGTGAAGGAAATCTAAAATGCAGGTGGACAAGAATAGAGGGATTGGGAATGTAATGGTTCACAGTCATCTCCCAGAGTTCTTTACCTGGATGTAGCTGGTTCAGTTCATTATACTCTATTGGAACTGATTTGGTTTATCTCATTGTTGAAGATGGCCACATCCATCAGAAAATTGATCATCATATAATATTGTTGTTGAAGTATACAACAATCTTCTGGTCCTGCTCATTTCACAAAGCAGCAGTTCATGAAAGTTTTTCCAGGCCTTTCTGAAATCATCCTGTTGGTCATTTCTCACAGAACAATAATATTCCATAATATTCATATACCACAATTTATTCAGGCAATCTCCAATTGATGGGCATCCACTTACTTTCCAGTTTCTGGCCACTACAAAGAGGGCTACCACAAACATTCTTGCAAATACAGGCCCCTTCCTCTTCTTTAAGATCTCATTGGGATATAAACCCAGTAGTAACACTGCTGGGTCAAAGGGTATGAACAGTTTGATAACTTTTTGAGCATAGTTCCAAATCGCTCTCCAGAATGGCTGGATGTATTCAAAATTACACCAATAAAGTATTAGTGTCCCAGTTTTCCCACAGCCCCTCCACATTCATCATTAGTTTTTCTTGTCATTCTAGCCAATCTGACAGGTGTGTAGTGGTATCTCAGAGTTGTCTTAATTTGCCTTTCCCTGATTAATAATGACTTGGAGCATCTTTTCATATGGCTAGAAATAGTTTCAATTTCTTCATCTGAGAATTGTCTGTTTATATCCTTTGATCATTTATCAATTGGAGAATGGCTTGATTTCTTATAAATTAGAGTCAATTCTCTATATATTTTGGAAATGAGGCCTTTATCAGAACTCTTGACTATAAAAATGTTTTTCTAGTTTATTTTTTTTCCCTTCTAATCTTATCTGCATTTGTTTTATTTGTACAAAACCTTTTCAATTTGATATAATCAAAGTTTTCTACTTTGTGATCAATTATAATCTCTAGTTCTTCTTTGGACATAAATTCATTCCTCTTCCACAGGTCTGAGAGGTAAACTGTCTTATGTTCCTCTAATTTATTTATAATCTCATTCTTTCTGCCAAGGTCATGAACCCATTTTGACCTCATTTTGGTGTATGGTGTTAAGTATGGTTCAATGCCTAGTTTCTGCCATATTAATTTTCAATTTTCCCAACAATTTTTGTCAAACTTTGAGTTCTTATCCCAAAAGCTGAGGTCCTTGGGTTTGTCAAACACTAGATTATTAAAGTTCTTGATTATTTTGTCCTTTGGACCTATTCCACTGATCAACTAGTCTATTTCTTAGCCAATATGAAATGGTTTTGAGCCACTGCTTTATAATATAATTTTAGATCTGGTACAGCTAGGCCACCTTCATTTGATTTTGTTTTTTATTAATTCCCTTGAAATTCTTGACCTTTTGTTTTTCCATATAAATTTTATTGTTATTTTTTCTAGGTCATTAAAATATTTTTGGGAGTCTGATTGATATAGCACTAAATAAATAGATTAGTTGAGGTGGTATTGTCATCTTTATTATATTTGCTCACCCTATCTAAGAGCATGTAATATTCTTTCCAATTGGTTAGATCAGACTTTATTTGTGTTGAAAGTATATTATAGTTTTGCTCATATAGTTTCTGATTTTCCCTTGGCAGATAGATTCCTAAATATTTTATACTATTGGTAGTTACTTTAAATGGAATTTCTCTTTGTAACTCTAACTGTTGGATTTTGTTAGTGACATATAAGAATGCTGATGATTTATGTGGATTTATTTTGTATCCTTTGCTAAAGGTGTGGATTATTTCTAATAGCTTTTTAGTAGAATCTTTGGGGTTCTCTAAGTATACCATCATATCATCAGCAAAGAGTGATAATTTGGTTTCCCCATTACCTACTCTAATTCATTTCATCTCTTTCTCCACTCTTATTGCCAAAGCTAGCATTTCTATTACAACATTGAATAGTAATGGTGATAGTGGGCAAGCTTGTTTCACTCCTTATCTTATTGGGAATGGTTGCAGTTTATCCCCATTACATATGGTGCTTACAGATGATTTTAAATAGATGCTACTGATTACTTTAAGGAAAAGTGTTTTTAATAGGAATGGAAGTTGGATTTTATCAAATGCTTTTTCTGCATCTATTGAGAAGATCATATGTTAGGATTACTAGGTGAGAACTCAGGTTGTCTGGACAATGACAAGGTGAGAATTCAGATTGTCTGGACAATTACAAGGTGAGAATTCAGGTTGACTTGATAAGAGGAGCAAGCTCATTGGTTGAAGTGGTACTTCCCAGAAGCCCTTGCATTATCCCACGCCCATTCTCTGGGAGGATAAAAGAGGCAACATTGGGCCTGGACAAGCAGTCTGGACTGGGGAAGGACAAGAGCTGGAGGAGATTCAGAGCCAGGATTCAGGAAGAAGAAGAGGCTGGCTGGAGGCTCCAGAAGCCTCCCAAGAAACCTGCTCATAGAGGAAAAGATTATACAGAAAAGAAACCTCCTCCCAGGAAAGGATTACAACTGAGAGACGACCAGACCCTCACAATTCAAGAACATTATAATCATATATGTTTTTTGTTAATTTGGTTATTAATATGGCCAATTATATGATAGTTTTCCTAATATTGAACCAGGCCTGCATTCCTTGTATAAATCCTACTTGATCATGATGTATTATCCTGGGGATGATTTTCTGTAGTGTTTTTGCTAATATCTTATTTAATATTTTAGCATCAATATTCATTAAGGAGATTGGTCTATAGTTTTCTTTCTCCATTTTCAACCTATCTGGTTTGGATATCAGTACCATGTCTGTGTCATAAAAGGAATTTTATAGGACTCCTTCATTCCCTATTTTTATCAAATAGTTTATATAGCATTGGGGCTAATCATTCCTTGAATGTTTGGTGGAATTTACATGTAAATCCATCTGGTCCTGGAGATTTTTTCTTAGACAGTTGATTAATAGCTTATTCTATTTCTTTTTCTGAAATGCGACTATTTAAGCAATTTACTTCCTCCTCTGTTAATCTGGGAAGCCTGTACTTTTGGAGGTAGTCATCCATTTTATTAGCATAAAGTTGAGCAAAGTAACTCCTTATTATTTCTCTAATTTCCTCTTCATTGGTGCAAAGTTCCCCCTTTTCATTTTTAAGACTAACAATTTGATTTTCCTCTCTCCATTTTCTAATCAGATTTACCAGAGGTTTATTTAATTTTTTGTTTTTTTTATAAAACCAACTCTTGGTTATATATATATATATATATATATATATATATATATATACATTAGTTCAATAGTTTTTTTAGGGTCTTTTTCAGAAGGTGTTCAATGAATTCTTTCAATGCCTATTTTACCTTCTGGTTCTATTACCTCTGGATAGGTTTCTTTGATGATTTCCTGTAAACTAGAATCTTGGCTCTTTTTTTTTCATCATACTTTTCGGGAAGTCCAATAATCCTCAGATTTTCTAGGTCTGTCATTTTGACAAGTAGATATTTGACATTTTTCTCCAGTTTGTCTTTTTCTTTTTTTTTTTGGTTTTGTTTGACTGATTTTTGGTGTCTCAATGAATCATTCATTTCTATTTGTTCAGTTCTCATTTTTAATGAGTTATTTTCTTAATTAACTTTTTTGTACTTATTTTTGTATATGTCCAATTGAGTTTTTAAATAAGTTGTTTTGCTCTATGGGATTTTATTTTATTTTTTTTTTTTCATTTCACTAAATTTGTTTTTCAGTGAGTTATTATTTTCTTTTTCCAATTCACAAATCCTACTTTCTTGGGAATTCTTTATCTTTTCCAATTCACAAATCCTATTTTCCTGTGATTTCTTTACCTTTTCCAATTCACAGTTCTGTTTTCCTGAACTTCCTGGGAATTTTTTACTTTTTCCAATTCACTTTTCAGGAAGTTGTTGCTTTCTTGCATACCTTCTCTTTCCTTTCCCCATTTTTCTTGTTAACTCTCTTGTGAGACTTTTAATAGTCTCTTCTAGGATAGCGTTATTTGGTGTCTTGTCTGGATGCTGTTTACTATTAGTCTCCTCAGGGTTGAGAACCTGTTCTCTTTCTGTATAGAAGCTATCAATCATCCTTTTGATTTTTTAAATTATGTTTAATAGCCTGTAGGGTCTGCCTTCAAGGCAAGGAGGTAACCAGCTTCCTCTGCAAAGCAGGGATAAGTACCAGCTGGCTAACATCAGTGACCAGCTATGGAGTGCTTTGGGAAAGAATTCCCCATCCCCATTGAAAGTGATTTAGACTTGATTTCACAGCTGAGCTGTGGAAGTGCCCAGTGAAGAACCCCATTGTGCAGATTAGTGACTGTGCTGGGGCTAGAGACTGGGCAGTGAAAGTGTCACTGCCCCAAGCCAAATCCCAGCTGTGGGTATTAGCAACTGACCAGCAAATAGCCTCATATGGACTGGAAGTGGCTCTGCCCCAGAAGCACAGTCATGCTTTGGAAGTTATATTGCCCCAGGCTGAGCACCCCACTGTACAGATTAGAGGCTGCCCCGGGAATGTGCCCCCCTGCCATGCAGATTTGCAGCTGCCTAGAGGAAAATTCTCTTACTGCAGAATGGGGCCTTACAGTTGTATTGTGGTCTGTGCTGAGTCACTTCTAGTTTTGGGTAGGTGTAGTCAGGTCCTGTTAGGATTTGGCATTTTTTAGAGTATCCTCTGCCCTTGGCTCTAATTTCTCTGATGCTTTGCTGCTTTATAACCAAGGCAGAGCAATCAGCCTATGCCAGAGTCAACCCTGTTGTTTATTTTTCTAACCACAGAGGCCAATCCCTCCCCGGGTCCGCTCTGTTTGACAGCCTCTCCCACCTCTTGGTTTGTGCTGATCTGCTCTAGCCCCTCAAGACAAACCTTTTTGGGTGAATTTTTAGATTGCCTTTGGTGGGTGAGTTGTACTTTTAGTTTTTGTGAATTTTACCAGTCAGGTACTATTTTTGAGGCTGAATTTAATTATTGGTCTTGAGGTATGAGATGAGCCTAGAAATTCATGTGTGCCTTCTCCATCCCCACATCTATATTTTAAGGAGTTATATACCTTTTCCATTTTGCTAAGTCTGTTTTGTAGTGAATTTTCTTTAGATAGTTTCTGTGTTGCCCTTTCCAAATCCTCTTGCAAATTTTTCATTTCCTTTCCCCAGTTTTCTTCTAGCTCTCCTTTAAGATCCTTTTTAATTTCTTTTAGGAGAGCCTTATGTGTTGGGGACTAGGTTATATCACCTTTTGGGGCTTCTTCTGAAGAAAATCTGCCTTTAGTCTTCTCGGAGTTTGAAATCTGTTCTTCTCTTTTGTCATAAAAACTGTATAATTTTAGAGTCATCTTTAGTTTTTTACATATTTTTTTTTATTTTTTAATTTTTTTTAGTTAATGTCTTCCTTTTAGGCAGAGGACGTTTTTCAAGGGGCAGCAGCTGCGCTGGGTCAGTCACAGCTTCTGGTGCTGTGTGGGCCTTACTAGACTCTGTGAGATTTTGGCATTTTGGGCTTCACTATTGATCTTTTATGTTTGTGTTGGATGTTTTGTAACTTCTCTGTTGATCTACTGATTTGCAACCAGTGCAGAGTGGCCAACACTGCTATAGATTCGTGTAGATTCTTCCCCATAGATTCTCTTCCACATCGAGTTTGTACCACTCCATGGAATCAGCACAACCCTAGGACTCTGAGCTAGCTGTTCTGGTGTTTGTGGTCAGCTGTTTGAGTTAGGCTGCCTTCCTGCCATTTCCAATAGAAACAAACCTTTTCTGGAGATCTTCAAATATATCTCTTGCTGATAATTTGTTGCACTCCCAATATTTGTGGGTTCTGCCAGTTCAGAGCTAATTCAGAGGCTGGATTTCATAATTATTGTGAGAGTTGTAGAGAAGGTCAGAGAGAAACATGTGTCATTCCCACCATCTTGGCTCTGATCCCCCTATCTTCAATTATTTTGATGAAATATGAGGTTAGAAAAGAGAAATAAAAAGAGGAGCATTGGTGCCAGGCTTGAGGAAAGACCACAAAAAGTTTAAAATGGCTGCCTTTTGATATACATTGTTTAAGGAATTTGCCTCATCTAATAGTTTCCAAGACCAATTAAATAACAGATTCAATACCTCTTCCTATCTATGTTTTGTATATATTAATGGATTTTTTTTCACAAATACATACATGCACACATAAAATAGAATAAATTTTTGGGGGGGCACAATTGTTTTTGTATTTTGTTCCATGTGACCAATCTGAAATCTGGCACATAATATTTTATAAGTACTTATTAAATTGAAGAAAAGAAAGAAAGGGAAAAAAAAGAGAGAAGCTCTATGTTCCTCACCCTCAATTAAATTAGAAGGAAGGAGAATTGAGTTTGAGAAACAAAATGCTCTCCGAAAAGTCAAATATTTTGTACCACATTTATTCTTAGTAGAGCTTGTTTTTCTCAATTCTGATATTTTTATAGTTGGAATCCATATTGAGTATTTTCTCCATTCCAAGCTTTGTTATACTTTGAAGAAAAAAATGTTCTCCCTTGCCTAAGAAGGAGTTAATATTGAATCAAAGGGTTCCTGCCCTAGTCTTGACAAAAACTGCTCTCCTTCATCCTTTCAAAACCTTAAAGACTACTCTTCTGTTGTCTGGAAACCAATTGAGAAAGATATCCCTTTTCAAATTGTAAATTATTTATTGTTTATTGGGTGTTAACAATTGTGGTTTTCTTGAAAATTAACTAAAGAAATTGAATATTTTAACAGATAGGTTATATATTTAATAGTTGTCAGAACCAGGAATTGAGCTCAAGTTTTGAATTAAATTGAACCCCAAAGCAGTGCTACTTTTATTTTATTACATTAACACTTCATTATAGTGTCATGGAATAATATTCAAAACTTACTACTTTTCATCTTGCCTTTTTATTTTGGACATTTTTGAGACATGTCCTTGGGAAAAGGAAAGAGCTTAACAAGAAGCAATGGCCTATTATTTTCAAGATTTTTAATCAGTTCCAATAGGAAAAATGGAACAATACAGCTGGTCATATGAAAGTTGCATTTGTAAATAAAGCAAGCATAGTTATAAAGTTATATAGAAAGAGGTGTGATTAGACAGGCTACCAGTTATAAATTATAGCTACAAAGAGAAAGGATAAGCAAGTTACCAGTGAAAAAAGCTAAATATATAAAAGTCTTTATTCAAGATCCTAATAACATGAAATTCTAAGTTGTACTTAGGGAATTTTTTTTCACTTATTATCCAAAAACAGAAAATATAACATTATATATGATTGATGCCAGCAAGCCAATTTCACAATGTAGGAATAAACTAATAAGCCAACATACTAATTTAGACATATATTACACAATGTAAGATAAATAAATTCTATTTGAAAGGTGTTAAACATCTGATGATCACATGATAATGTTTCCTTCTCTTTCATTTTCCTTTTCTGTTTTTAATCTTATTTTATATGTGATTTAATAAAAAAAATTAAAATATGTCAAGCAAAATAGAAATGATAGCATAAACAGTCCTGCAAGGGGAGAGGAACATAAATAATAAATAGTAATAGTGCTCTCTCTCTCTCTTTCTCTCTCAGATGATAATGATGAAAATTTATAAAGGCAACCAAACTAAATTTCTTTAAAATAAATTGAGCTTAGAATGAGCAGGTTGCATCCAAATGTTGAAGCCAGATCATGCTTATTTTACCATATAAAATGCATTTCATTGTTGGGGGACATTATCTCAAATTATGCAGAATTAAACTCCTTTGTATCTTACTTGAAAGTCTATCACTTATTGGAGTTACAGAAATGAAGTTACCTTCCTAGGATAGTCTTTCTGACTACAGTTTTATTGATCTTTGGACAACAGAAGTAGTTTATTACTGAACTCATACTTGAACTCTATAGAAAAGCTCTTTGGGACCTGCTAGTCTATTCTCTTCAGAAATAACCTTAACCACCTCCAAATCAGCTATAGACCACAAGAAGGCATCTAAGCATTGTAAGGAAGTAGGATGGAATCTATTTTTGATACTAACTCTTACTTTGTACCTCATTTTCTTTCTCTGAAATAACTAAAATTTCATTCATATTCTTTAACCATGTACTCCCTACAAACAATTATAATATTGATAGCCCATATTATCTGTGATATTTTGATTCCAGGCATAAAAACTTGTATTTATAGAAGTCAGAGTACTGTAAAGCATGTTATATACATTATTATTTCATGTTATTCCCACTATAAATCTGGGAGTTACATGCTATTATTATCCCCATTTTCTAAGAAATTAAGGTTAAAAAAAAAAAAAAAAAAAAAGATTTACCCAAGATCACCTAACCAGAAAATGTTTAGAGCAGAATTTAAACTCAAATCATATTGATTTCAAGCCCAAAACTATTCACAGCTCTATAAATAAGTGGATCAACATATATTCATATCTTTTATCAAAAAAGATTTAAAATCATATTCTAACATTAATATAATACAAATAGTTATATACCTTATAAAATTTGTGAAAAAATAGAATAAAATTTTAAAATGACGATAAAATATTTAATTTTAGAGTCAATCAGGAATTCCTGGGTTTTATTGAGTTAGGAAGTGACATGATTAGATCAGAATTTTGGAAAAATCACTTTGGTACCAATCCAGTCATGCTTGCTACATCATCCTACATGATAAGCTGTATGAAATCTAAAACAGAAAGGGTAGGTTCTTCCTGTTAATTACCATAAAAGGTAAAATTTATCCTTAGGAGGTAAGAGGGAAGGAATAGTAAAATTTTCCCAATGAGTCCATAGAATTGCTGCAATCCTTGTGGTAGTTAGCTTAAACTTTCTTGATTTCAGTAAGCAAAAGTCATTGAGGGTAAGAGTGAGAGTTGGGGGTAGATAGTGTGGGGAGTGAAAGGTGATAGATAAAAAGCAAATGTGTCTGTGTTGAAGATATAGGGGAAGTTGTAGAATACATCTAGCTATCCTGCAACCTGTTGATCACGTGCTTATTGGTACCAGACTCCTGCTCTCCCTACCTCCCCATGTCATCATGATTTCCACACCTAGGAGTCAGCCATTCACCATCAGGGGGACTCAGTACTTACTTTGGAAAGCAAGGATTTTGTTCAATTTCTAGATTTGGTATAACTATCATGAAACTATAAATTAGAGAAGTACATTCTTGTGGAGTTTTTGGTGGATGTACCACATGAAAAATTTTGTTTGTTTTCTTTTATATCATAGAAACCATGATTAATTACCCATGAATCATCATACAAGATCTTACAAAGATTTTATCTATGAAACTTTTGATCTGGATTTTAAATGATTATTTGATTAATCAGAGGTAGTGGTAAAATTGAATGTATTTAAAATCTTAGTGTCTTAGGTTCATGCTTTCATTGCTCATTTGAATTTTAAAATCATTGTTATAATTATTCACTTTACAGATGAGGAAGATAAGACCAAAAGAGCCAAGTGACTTGTTCAGATCCTCACATTTTGTAAGTATCACAAAACTTTTTAAACTCAAGTCCATTACACAATCCATTGTTCTAAAATCCTATTTTTTTATTCAAATAGACCTCTTTTTCCAATTACTTCAAATGAGCAAAATTCTACATATAAAGTTACTTGCTCTAGTCAGGTAAATTATTATTATTTTTTTTAAAAAGACAGGTCGACAGTTTCCTTAAATGTTTTGTCTAATGCAAAAAGGGATCTTTTGAGAGCAGAACAAAGATGGAAGGGCAAAAAGGTCTTGGTCTGAGCTCTGCCTGTCTTTCCTCAGAACAACACCAGATTAAGCCTCTGAATTGGTGTGAGAGAACTCACAAATATACAGAGTGTAACAAACTTCCAAAAGAAGATATTTTGGGAGAATTTAAGTACAGGTCTGTTTTGGTCAGGCAAAGAAGGAGGGAGATGAGCAAGCATAGGTACAGCCAGGAACTCAGGACAGTATAGTGTCTCCCCAGGAGGGGGATCTCCAGGGAAACACACCCAAAATATAGCAGCATTGGCTACTCTATTCTGGTGCAGAAGCCAGTAGTAAATCAGCAGGCTAGTTGTGAGAAACCCCAAACTACAAAAGTTAAAAAGTGAGCCCTTGAACCTCAGAATAACTTGGGATTAGGCCACACCCACCTAGCACAGGAAGGAAGTCAACAGCACCAGCCCCAGGGGAGCATGAAGCCACTATCACCTGTAGAGGAAGCTTGAAGGAATCTCTGCTTTGCCCCAACCACACACCCCAACTTTTTAAAAATGAGCAAAAAAACAAAAGGAGCTCTTACCATAAAGAGCTTTTGTGGAGAAAGAGAACAGACAACAGAATTCAAACCTTAAGGATACTAAAGGCAAAACATTTTCAGAGAATGCTCCAAAGGCTGATGTATGTTTATCTCCATCTCAAAATTCTCTCTTAGAAGACTTCAAAAAGGCTCTTAAAAGAAAGAAGAAAAATGGGGAAAGAAAATGAGAACTTTGCAAGGGAATTTAGAAAAGGAGACAAAGAAACGACCTGAAGAAAAAATTCTTGAAAATAGATTTAATGAAATAGAAATAGCATATAATTCCTTACAAAATAGATTTGACAAAAGGGAAAAAGAAACCAACTTGTTGAAAGATATAATTTGTGAAATGGAAAAAAAATCCAATAAACAAAACAACTTATTTAAAAGTTCAGTTGGTCAAATGCAAAAGGAGATAAAAAGCTAACTGAAGAAAATAATTCACTAGAAATTAAAATTCAACAAATGTAAGTGAATGACTTATTGAGACTTAAAGAAAAAGTGGAAAAAAAATTTAAAAATAGAAGAAAATGTAAAATATCTCATTGGAAAAACAACTTGCCTAGAAAATAGATCCAGGACAGACAGTTTAAGAATTATTGTATTACCTAAAATCCATGATGAAAAAAAAAAAAAAAAAAAAAAAAAAAAAAAGCCTAGACAACATTTTTCAAGAAATATGGGAAACGTCCTTGATATCCTGGAATCAGAGAGTAAAATAGCATTAAACTAATTAACTGATCATCTTTTGAAAGACACTAAAAAATTAAAACATCCAGGAATATCACAGTTAAATTTTAGAATTATCAGATCAAAGGGAAAATATTGCAAGCCAGGAGAAAGAATTCATTCAATTTTTGAGAAGCAACAATTCAGGGTTATCCAGGACTTCACAGCTTCTATTTTAAATGATTAAAGGACATGGAGTCATATATTCTGAAGGGAAAAGTAACTTGGCTTTCAGTAAAGAATCAATTATCCAGAAAAATTATGTATTAAGTTTGTGGGAAAAAAAGATGAATATTCAATGAAACTGCTGAATTTCCTATGATGAAAAGACCAGAGCTGAACACAAAATTTGATCTTCAAATAAAGAAGTATAAAAGAGTAAAAAGGAAAGAAAAAATAACTATTTCTTTTAAAAGTTAAAAATTCTACATCCCTTTATGGTAAGATATGTTTAACTATTGAAAGCTGTATCTCTGTTTGGGGCATATTTAGAAGGTGTAGCTATAATTTGATTTTATTGTGCTGATATAATAAAAGAAACTAGAGGAGAAAAGGGAATTACAGTGGAAGAAAAGGGAAATGGAGGTAAAATGGGGTAAATTACTTGTCATAAAGAGGCAAAAAGATTAATTTATTTAGAATCTCATTCTTTATGTCTAGGTCATGAACCTATTTTGACTTGATCTTGTTGTACAGTGTTAAGTGTGTGTCAATGCCTAGTTTCTGCCATACTAATTTCCAATTTTCCTAGCAATTTTTGTCAAACAGTGAGTTTTTATATCAAAAGCTGTTTTCTTTGGGTTTGTGAAACTAGATTGTTAAAGTTATTGGCTGTTTTGTCCTTTAAACTTAACCTATTCCACTGATCAACTGGACTTTTTGTAGCCAATATCAAATCATTTTGGCAACCACTGCTTTATAATATAATTTTAGATCAGGTACATCTAGGCCACCTTCATTTGATTTTTTTTTTCATTAATTCTGTTGAAATTCTTGACCTTTAGTTTTTCCATATAAACTTTGTTGTTATTTTTCCTAGGTCATTAAAATAGTTTTTGGGGAGTCTGATTGATTTAGCACTAAATAAATGGATTAGTTTATGTAGTAATTTCATCTTTCTGATATTTGCTCACTTTATAGAAGAGCATTTAATATATTTCCAATTGGTTAGATCAGACTTAATTTGTGTGGAAAATAGTTCTGCTGATATACTTTCTGATTTTCCCTTGGCAGATAGATTCCTAAATATTTTATACTATAAGTAGTTACTTTAAATTGAATTTCTCTTTGTAGCTCTAACTGTTGAATTTTGTTAATGATATATAAGAATACTGATGCTTTATGTGGGTTTATTTTGTATCCTGCAACTTTGCTAAAGGAGTAGATTATTTCTAATAGCTTTTAAGTAGAATCTCTGGGATTCTCTAAGTATACCTTCCTATTTTCAGCAAAGAGTGATAGTTTGGTTTCCTCATTACCTACTCTAATTCCTTTAAATTTCTTTATCAACTCTTATTGCCAAAGATAACATTTCTAATACAATATTGAATAGTAATGATGATAGTGGGCAACCTTATTTCACTCCTGATCTTATTGGGAGTGGTTCCAGTTTACCCCCATTACATATGATACTTACTGATGGTCGTAAATATATGCTCCTGATTATTCTAAGGAATAGTCCATTTATTCCTATACTCTCAAGCGTTTTTAGTAGGAATGGATGTTGGATTTTATCAAATGCTTTTTCTGCATCTATTGATATGATCATATGTTTTTTATTAATTTGATTATTAATATGGTCAATTATACTACTCCTTTTAAGTCCCTTCCCTTTCTTGTCTTGTACCCTTCCCTTATTCCTCTTTTCCTTTTTCCTCTTACCCCTTATAATTAGGTGAGAGAGAATTCTCTGAAAAACAAATATGTCAATGACTTACTCTTTGAGCCTACTCTAACAACAGTAAGATGCACACAATGTTTCTCCCCCTTTCTAAGTTCCCTCAGATGTGGTAAATTTTATATGCTTTTTCCTGGGATGTAATTTCCCTCTTTTTATCTCTCTTTTCCCTTTTTCTGATACTATCCCCTTCCCTTTACTACTTCCCTTTTTTATGTTATATCAATAAAATCAAGTTATCCATGTGGACTTTCTGTATATCCACAACAGAGATACAGTTCTCAAGAGTTCTTTTTACCTTTTTCTGCTTCTCTTCAGCCTTGTGGATGTAGATCAAATTTTTTGTTTAAGTCTGTTTTTTTTCATAGAATCAAATGGAATTCCTCTGTTTCATCAAATGTCCATCTTCTTCCATGGAAGAAAATGCTAAACTTAGCTGGGTAGTTTATTATTGGTTGCAGTCCTAGTTCTTTTGCCATTCAGAATATCAGGTTCCAAGCCCTTGGATCCTTTAATGTGGAGGCAGCCAGATCTTGAGTGACCCTTATTGTGGAACCTTGATATTTGAATTGTTTTTTCCTAGCTGCTTGCAATATTTTTTCCTTAGTTTAGTACTTCTGCAGCTTAGCCACTATGTTCCATGGAGTTCTTTTTTTTAGGGTCTTTTTCAGAAGGTGTTTGATGAATTCTTTCAACGGCTATTTTCCCTTCTATTTCTATTATGTCTGGACAGTTCTCTTTGATGATTTCCTGTAAAATAGAACCTATGCTATTTTTTTGGTCATAGTTTTTGGGAAGTCCAATGATCTTCAGATTATCTCTCCTAGATCTATTTTCCAGGTCTATAGATTTTCCCAGTAAATATTTGACATTCTCCAGCTTTTCATTTTTTTTGTTTTGCTTGACTGATTCTTGGTTTCTCAATGAATCATTCATTTCTATTTGTTCAGTCCTGATTTTTAATGAGTTATTTTCTTCATTCACATTTTCTAATTCTTTTTTGTATATGTCCAAATGTGTTTTTAAATGAATTATTTTGCTCTGTTGAATTTTTTTTTCCATTTCACTATTTTTTTTTAGTGAGTTATTTTCTTTTTCCAAATCACAAATCCTACTTTCTTGGGAATTTTTTATATTTTCCAATTCAGAAATCCTACTTTCCTGTGAATTTTTAACCTTTTCTAATTCACAAATTTTGTTTCCCTGCACCTCCTGGGAATTCTTTATTTTTTCCAACTCAAATTTCAGGACGTTGTTATTTTCTATCATAACTTCTCATTCCTTTCCCTTTTTTTCTTCAAACTCCCTTAACTTTTTAATACTCTCTTCTAGGAGAGAGTTATATGATGGAGGGTAGGTATCATTTCCCCTTTAGGGTGTTATCTGGAGACTCTCTGCTGTTAGCCTCCTCAGGGTTGGATACCCTCTCTTTCTCTGTATAGAAGGTGTCAATCATTCTCTTCAGCTTCTTACTCATTGTTAACACTCTGTGGGGTCTGCTCTTGGGTAAGAAATTTATTTATCAGCTTCCTCCCAGACTGGATGGATGCAGCAATCCTGTGCCTGTGCTAAGAGAGAGCTCTGAGAGAGAGTTCCCCTCTCTCCTCCCCAGAAATGCCTCAGAAGTGGTTAGCACCATTATGCTGCAAGGAGTGCCCAGTGAAGAACCCTACTGTGTGTCCTAGCAACTGCCCTGAGGTCACAAACCCCAGCCAAAGTCTCCTGTGGGGCTGTGGATATTAGCAGCTGACCCGTGAAAAGCCCCTGCTCTCAAACTGGAAGTATCTGCCTGGAAAGCACAGTCCCTGCTGTTGAGTTTCTGCTGCTGTGGGAGTTCTGCTGCTGCTAGAGTTTCTTTACTGGGAGAATTCCACTGCCTCGGGCTGAATGTGTGAATTAGAGGCTGCCCTGGACTGTGTCCCACACTATTCAGGCTCTTAACTGCCCCAAGGAAAAGCCCTGGACAACAGCAGATGGCTGCACAGCGGTTCTGAGATCTGTGTTAGGCTACTTCTGGCTTGGGGTGATTATATTTTCTGGCTTTTTACTTTAAAGTGTTTTTGATTTCTCTTCTGATCTGCTGTTTTATAAGCAGAGTAGAGCTATCAGCCTATGCTAGATTCTTCTATCTCAGTGGTTTCTCTGATCTCAGAGTTTTCCCCAGCCCGTTTGGCACAATGTGCTAGCCCCTAGTCCAACCCTGTCTGTGCCAGTCTTTTTTTTTTTTCCTCCCCTTGGAATAGACCTTTTCTGTGGAAATTCCAGATTCTCTTTGGCTGGTAAGTTGTGCTTCTAATCCTTGTGGTTTTTATCAGTCCAGTGTTATTTTTGAGTCTGATTTAACTAGTTGGTATTGAGGGAAGAAGGGACCTTAGAAATTTATGTGTATCTTCTCTGCCATCTTGCCCCCCCTCTCCAATTGAGTTTTTAAATGAGTTGCTTTGCTCTATGAATTTTTTTTCCATTTTTCTATTTTTTTTAGTGAGTTATTTTCTTTTTCCAATTCAGAAATCCTACTTTCTTGGGAATTCTTTATCTTTTCCAATTTACAAGCCTACTTTCCTGGAAGTTCTTTACCTTTTCCAATTCACAAATTCTGTTTCCCTGCACTTCCTGGGAGTTTTTTACCTTTTCCAATTCACATTTCAGGAAATTTTTACTCTCTTGCATAGCTTTTCATTCCTTTCCTCATTTTTGTTCTAGCTCTCTTTTAAGATTTTTGATAGTTTCTTCTAGGAGTGCCTTTTGTGTTGGGGACTAACAATTGTCTGGAGACTGCCGGCTATTAGTCTCCTTGGAGTTGAAAACCTATTCCCTTCTGTATAGAAGCTATGGATTGTCCTTTTGATTTTTTTACTCATTTTTAAAAGTCTATATTGTCTGCCTTCAGGGCAAGGAGGTTACTAGCTTCCTCTGCAGAATAGGGATAGGTGTATGGACAGCCTGCCAACCAGCTACAAAAAGTGGACAGGTATGGGAGTGCTCTGGGAAAGAGTTCCCCACTGGAAGTGACTCAGGCCTGCACAGCTGAGCTGTGGAAGTGCCCTGCAAAGAACCCCGCTGTGTGGATTAACAACTGCTCTGGAGCTAGAGGCTGAGCAGTGAAAGTGTCACTTTCCCAAGCCAAAGCCTGCTGTGGAGCTGTGAGTATTAGCAGTTGTCCAGGGAATAGTCTCACAAGGCACTGGAAGTGGCTCTGCCCAGGGAAGCACAGTCCAGCTGGGGAAGTTTTATTGCCTTAGGCCAAGCCCCCACTGTGCAGATTAGAGGCTGCCCCAGACTGCGCCCCCCTGTTGTGCAGATTAGAAAAGAAATTATAGGAATTAAAGTAGGCAATATGGAAAGAAAATTATTACTCTTTTCACATGATATGATGATATACTTAGAGAACCCCAGATAATCACTAAAAAGCTGTAAAAATAACACTCAACTTTACTTAAGTTGCAGGATACAAAATAAATCCACATAAATCATCATCATTTTTATACATCACTAACAAAATTCAACAGTAAGAGATACAAAGAGAAGTTCCATTTAAAATAACTACAGATAGTATAAAATATTTGGGAAGCCATATGCCAAGGGAAAGTCAGGAAGTATATGAGCAAAACTACAAAACACTTTCCACACAAATAAAGTAAGATCTAAGCAATGGGAAAATATTAAATGATCTTGAATAGGTCAAGAAAATATAATAAAGATGACAATACTACATAAACTAATCTATTTATTTAGTACTATATCAATTAGACTCCCAAGAAACTATTTTATTGACCTAGGAAAAATAACAACAAAATTCATCTGGAAGAACAAAAGTTCAAGAATTTCAAGGGAACTAAAGAAAAAAAAAAAAATCAAATGAAGATGGCCAAGCTATACTAGATATAAAACTATATTAGAAAGCAGCAGTCATCAAAATTTTGTGGTACTGGCTAAGAAATAGATTAGTTGATCAATGGAATAGGTTAGGTTCACAGGACAAAATAGTCAATAACTATAGTAATCTAGTGCTTGACCAACCCAAAGACCTCAACTTTTGAGATAAATATTCACTATTTGACAAAAAGTGCTGGAAAAATTCGAAATTAGTATGGCAGAAACTAGGCATTGACCCACACTTAATACCATATACCAAGATAAGGTCAAAATAGGTTCATGAACTAGGCATAAAGAATGATATTATAAATGAACTAGAAGAAAATAGGAGAATTAACCTCTCAGAGCTGTGGAGGAGGAAGGAATTTGTGACCAAAGAACAATTAGGTATCATTATTGATCACAAAATACATAATTTTAATTATATTAAGTTAAAAAAGATTTTGTATAAACAAAACTAATGTAAAGATTAGAAGGGAAGCAAAAACTTGGAAAGGTTCTGATAAAGGCCTCATTTACAAATTATATAGAGAATTGACTCAAATTTATAAGAAATCAAGCCTTTTCCAATTGATAAACGGTCTAAAGATATGAACAGACAATTTTCACATGAAGAAATTGAAACTATTTCTAGTCATATGAAAAGGTGCTCAAAATCATTATTAATCAGAGAAATGCAAATTAAGATAACTCTGAGATACCACTACACACCTCTCAGATTGGCTGATGACAGGAAAAGATAATGATGAATGTTGGAGGGAATGTGGGAAAATTGAGACACTGATAACATTGTTGATGGAATTTTGAATGAATCAAACCATTCTGGAGAACAATTTGAAACTATGCTCAAAAAGTTATCAAGCTCTGCATATCCTTTGACCAGCAGTGTTATTACTGGGAGATCTTAAAGGAGGGAAAGGAACCCACATGTGCAAATGTGTTTATGACAGCCCTTTCTGTAGTGTCTAGAAACTGGAACTGAATGGATACTCATCATTCATGAGCTGAACAAATTATGGTATATGAATGTTATGGAATATTGTTGTTCTGTAAGAAATGAACAGCAGGATGATTTCAAAGAGGACTGGAAAGACTTACATGAACTAATGCTAAGTGAAATGAGCAGAACCAGAAGATCATTGTACATGGCAACAAAACTATACAAATGATCAATTGTGATGTATGTGGCTCTCTTCCACAATGAATTGATTCAGAACAATTCCAGTTGTTCAGCAATGAATAAAGCCATCTACAGCCAGGGAGAGTACTGTGGGAACTTAATGTGCACCAAAACATAGCATTTTCACTCTTTCTGTTATTGTTTGCTTGGATTTTTTTTCCTTCTCATGATTTTTATTTTTCTTTCTAGATCTGATTTATCTCATGCAGCAAGGTAACAGTATGGACATATATACATTTACTGGATTTAACATACATTTTATCATGCATTGGAATACCTTCCATGTAGGGGTAGGGGTAAGGGAAGGAGGGAAAATTTGCAACAGAAAGTTTTGCAAGTGTCAGTGTTGAAAAATTACCTGTGTCTATATTTTGTAAATAAAAAGCCATAATAAAAAAAGAAAAAAAAACAATATAATTAAAAAAGACACAATAATTAATGACCATAGTAATCTAATGTTTGATAAACCCAAAGACTCCAGTTTCTGAGATAAGAACTCAGTATTTGACAAAAATTGCCTGAAAATTGGAAATTTTCCCAGAAACTAGACACTGAAACTATATACATATATAACACCCTATGCCATGATAAAGTTGAAATAGGTTCATGATTTACAAATAAAGAGTGGTACTACAAGTAAATTAAAAGAACAAAGGATAGTTTATCTCTCAAATCTATGGAAAACAAAGGAATTTATGATTAAAAAATAGAGTAAGTTGTGAAATGCAAAATGGATAATTCTGATGATATTAAGTTGAAAAGGTTTTGAAAACCAATGTAGACAAGATTAGAGAGAAGCAGCAAACTGGAAAAAAATTACATCCAAGGGTTCTGATAAAGGTGTCATTTATAAAATATATAGAAAATTGACTCTAACTTCTAAGAATTCAAACCATCCTCCCATTGTTGAATGGTCAAACATACGAACTAGACAATTTTCAGACAAAGAAATTAAAACAATTTCTAGTCATTAAAAGATAAAATCACTATTGATCAGAAAAATGCAAATTAAGATAATTCTGAGGTACCATCTCACATTTCTCAGATTGACTAAATTTATAGAAAAAGATAATGGTGAATACTATATAGCTTGTGAGAAAGCTGTAACACTAATATGTTGTTGATAGGAATTGTGAACTGATCCAACCATTCTTTTTTTTTTTTTTTTTTTAAATTTTTTTATTTTAAGGCAAGTTTTAGAAAGGGGAATTTGCAAAGGTGATACAGTAAAAATAATTAATTAAATTTTTTTCTCAAAAGTCTAACACAATCTTGTATCAGTGTGTATATAAATTCCAGAGACAGTGGGTCAAACTTAAGAGAATATATGTGTCACAGAGATAAGTTAGCTCTTGGTTGCTAGAAGTACTATTTTCCCCTTCATGGAGTACTTTAAAAATATCTTTAAGACACATATTTGATCCAAATAGTCTTCATATCAATCTGGAATTATGACCTAAGGGCTATTAAAATGTGCATATCCATTGATCCAGGAGTGTCTCTACTGAGCCTGTATCCTGAAAAGATCATAAAAAAATGGAAAAGGACATATGAGTGCAAAAATATTTGTGGCATTCCTTTTGGTAGTAACAAGAAAATGGAAATGGCATGGATACCCATCATTTGGAGAATGGCTAAATGAATTATGGAATATGAATGTTTTGCAATATTATTGTTTCATAAGAAATGATTGACAAGATGATGTCAGAAAGGCATGGAAAAACTTATGTGAACTAATGCTAAGTGAAATGAGTATAACCAGGAGATCATTGTACACAGCATCAGCAATATTATACAAAGATTAATTCTGGTAGATGTGGCTCTTTTCAACAACGAGAAGATTTGGGTCAGTTCCAATGGTCTTGTGATGAAGAGAGAAATCTGCATCCAAAGAGAGGACTATGGGGATTGAGTGTGGATCGCAGCATAGCATTTTTATTCTTTTTATTGTTGTTTGCTTACGTTTTATTTTTTTCTCATTTTTTCTTTCATATGATTTTTTATAATTTCATAACTATGGAAATATATATATATATATAAAAGAATTATACATGTTTAACATATATTGGATTATTTGCCTTTCAGGGGAAGGGAATGGAGGGAAAAATTGGAACATAAAATTTTGCAAAGTTGTTGCATGTGTTTTGTTAATAAAAAGCTTTAATTAAAAAAAAGGGACCATTTTGTTAAGCTCCAACAATCATAATTAATAACTTCTCTCTAACTTTTAGCCTTATGACCAACTTGATAACTCAGCGGATAGAGCACCAGAACTGGAGTCAGCAGACTCATTTGCTTGAGTTCAAATTCAGCCTTAGATACTTAATATCTTTGTGACCTTGGATAAATCACTTAATTCTGTCTGCCTCAGTTTCTTCATTTATAAAGTAAGCTGGAGAAAGAAATGACCAAACATGGTAGTATCTTTTTCATACATGATTAAATAACAAGAACTATCTACAACCTTAGATCATTGCTTAGAGCCAAACCAAATGGCTTGTTCCGGGTCACATAGCTCGAATGTGTCAGAGATAGAACTTAAAATAATTAACTCTGAGGCCAGTTTACTTTCCACTGCATTGTTCTGATTCCATGGATATAAGAAAACAGTGTGAATAAAGATTTGAATTTAACATAATCTTGCAAGTAAGTTGGTAGATAAGCAAACATTAACATATATACACATCTTTCAAATATATATATATATGAAATAGTTTTTCTCTTTACAATAAAATAGTATAGTTAGAGCTTTAGAGCTTACTAAAAGTTTAAATCATCTTGGTTTGAAGAACCACTCTGATCCTTAAAGAATACAATATTCAACAAACAGTGAAAGTAGCAAGAGGGCATCAGAGAATAGAAATCAGGCCAAACAAGGCTCAAAATTGTCTCCAGAATCTTAACAATTGATTCCTAAAAGAAAGTATGGAGGTATCTATGTAGCACAGTGGATAAGGCATTGGCCCTGGAGTTAGAAGGACCTGCTTTCAAATACAGCTTCAGATAATTACTATTTGTTTGACCTTAGCAACTCATAATACAAATTACCTAAATAACAACAACAACAACAAAATTTTCCTATCTGGGAAGGAAGAAGTCTGAAAGAATAAAAATAAAAAAGACTCAGAGCTATTATGTCAATTTATACACCAGAAGAAAATGCAGAAGAATAAAAATCTATAAGAAAACATACAAACACACAGAGAAAGAGAAATAGAGACAGAGAGACACAATCACAGTCACAGACATAGACACAGAGACACAGAGAAGCACAGACAGAGAGAGATAGAGAGAAATCACAAAGTTAATTAAAAGTACTAGAGAAAAAGAAGAAAGATTTTGATGAACTTCTGAGAGTGGAGTCAAGAAGCTGCTCAAGCTCTCATAGGTTCCTCCCAAAACTACATGAAAACAAGCCTACAGAGTCTGAAGAAATGAAACCACTCTCCAACTCAAGATAGGTCAGAAAATTCAAGAAAGTTCAGTCTCACTGGAGAAAGGGATGTTCAGCTCAGCTCAGACAGTGTCTAGGAAAGTCAGTGACTGTCTCTTAATTACATCAGATTAGCACCTGATACACTTGGTCCTAGCTCAGTAGTGGAGCAAACCAGTAGGACAGTCACCAAATCCAGCTCAAAAGATAAATTCTTGGAAACTATGCTATTTCCTGGAAAGAACAGATACTGCTACCCTTGCAAAGGCAAGGTGATGCTGTGCTCAAAGCTTCACAGGAAGCTTGGGGTAGTACCCCTTTTGCCCTCGGATCAGAGTTCAACCATAAAAGTAAACAAAAAAGAGAAATTACTAAAAGAAAAGGTTACTGGCACAGGGGGGGGGGCCATCACATAAACTGAGGGAGTGTTAGTGAATGAACTCTGATGTGAGGATTAAAGACTGGAAAAAGGACTGTGCTGCAAGAAGAGGAAAGGGGATATATAATGGGACAAATGAGATCAAATAAAGAGGCAAAAAGGCTTATTTCAATCCAAGGAAAGAAGGGAGAGGAATGAGCGTTGTCTGAAGCTTGATCTCATCAGTTTTGACTAAAAGAGGAAATACTTTAATCATTCAGTTGTTTATGCAAATTTATTTAACATTATAAAGAAGGAAGGAAAGAAAGAAGAAATAAAAGGAAAGAGATGGATAGAAGGGAGGGCAAAAACACAAAGAAAAAATGATAAGAAAAGGGGAGAGATTGATAGAAGTTAAGGTAGTAGGTAGAGTGGGTCAACAAAACACAAAACAGTATTAAGGATAGGGTGGAAGAAAGAACAAAAATATAGAGAGAAGAGAAAATAAGATAGAGGGAAATATAGAGGTAATAATCATAACTGTGTTAATTAGATAAACTCTTCCATAAAATAGAAGAGAATAGTACAATGAATTGAAAAAAAAAATTTTGTTTAGAAGAAACACATTTGAAACAGAGAGATACAGAGTAAGGGTTTAAGGGTTAAAGATTGAAGCTTCAGCTGAAGTAAAAAAAAAAAAAAAAAAAAAAAAAAAGCAGGAGTAGCTCTTCTGATCTCAGATAAAGCAAAAGTAAAAAAGAAAAAAAAATCTAATAAAAAGAGATAAGCAAGGAAAGTATATCTTGATAAAAGGTACCCTAAACACTGAAATAATAATGTTACTAAATGTATATGAACCAAGTAGTAGAACATACAGATTCCCTGAAAATAAATTAATTTAGTTACAGGAAGAAATTAACATAAAAATTTTATTTGTGGGTGACCTCAACTTTCCCCTCTCAGAATCAGACAAATCCAATGCCAAAATAAACAAAAATGAAACTAGGGATTTAATAGGCCCCTTGAAAAATCCATATATGATAGACCTCTAGAGACACTAGAAATAGAGACAGAAAGGAATAAACAATTTTCTCAGCAATATATGGAACCTACACAAAACACTGACCATATATTATGGCATAAAATCACACAATCAAATGAAGAAAGGTAGAAATAGCAAATGCTACCTTTTTTAGACCAAAGTGCAATAAAATATATTCAATAAAAGGCCAGGGAAAGATAGAGTAAAAACCAATTTGAAATTAAATAATTTAATTCTAAACAATGAGTAGGTAAAACAACAAATCACAGAAATACTCCACAATTTCATCCAAAAAATAACAATAATGAGACTATATACTAAAATCTAAGGGATGAAGAAAAACAGTCCTTAGGGGGAAATTGTATATCTCTAAATACTAATTGGGTAGAATAGAGAAAGAGGAGATCAATGAATTGGGCATGCAACTAAAAAAGTTAGAAAAAGAACAAATTAAAAAACTCCCAATTAAATACCAAATTAGAAATTATGTAACTCAAAGGAATGATTAATAAAATTGAAACTAAGAAAACTATTGAACTAATTAATAAAACTAAGAGTCGGTTATGTGAAGAAAAAAAAAAAAGCAAAATAGATAAACCTTTGGATAATTTGATTAGGAAAAAGGAAATAAAAAACTCACATCATCACCAGCATCAAAAATCAAAAGGATGAATTTACCACCAATGAAAATGTGAATAAAGCCATAATTAAGAGTTATTTTGCCCAACTGTATGACAGCAAATCTTAAAAACTAACAGAAATGAAGGAATATTTGCAAAAATATAAATTTCCTAGATTAATAGAAGAAATACACTATTTAAATAATCCTATTTTAGAAAAACAAATTGAACAAGTCATTAATGAACCCCCCAAAAAATCTCCAGAGCCAGAAGGATTTACAAGTGAATTCTGCCAAACATTTGAAGAACAATTAATTCTATTACTATTCTAATTCTAATACTATTCTAATTCTATAGTATTGTGGAAATTATTTAGAAAAGTCAGTAAAGAACTTGTCTATCAAATTCCTTTTATGCACAAATATGGAGATACCTAAACCAGGAAGAGACAAAACAGAAAGAAAATTAATGAATATTAATGAAATAATTTTAAATAAAATATCAAATATCAAATAAATAATATAATATGATAAATATAAATAATATAATATAATAATAAATAGGTAAAATATTAAATAAAATACAGTTTATCAGCAGAATAATAACTATGAGAAAGTGAGATTTATATTAGGATTGCAAGGGCAAATTAAATATCAGGAAAATTATTGTAATTGAAAGTATCAATAACAAAACCAACAGGAATCATTTGGGAATCTCAATAGATGAAGAAAAAGCTTTAGACAAAATTCGACAACCATTTCTATTAAAAACATTATAGAGTATAGGGATAAAAGGATTTTTCATTAAAATAATAAGCATTAGCTATCTAAAACCAATAGCAAACATTATTTTTAATATAGAGAAGCTGATTGCATTCCCAATAAGATTAGGGATGAAACAAGGATTCCCATTATCACTATTATTCAATATTTTACTGGAAATGTTGGATTTAGCAATAAGAAAAAAAGGAATTAGAATAAGCAACAAGGAAATAAAACTATCACTATCTGAAAATACGATCATGATATACATAGAGAATCCTAGAAAATCATGCAAAAACCCACCAGAAGCAATTCACAACTTTAACAAAGTTGCAAGATATTAAATAAATCCACACAAATTATTAGCATTTTATATATTATTGACAAACTCTGCACCATTATAGAAAGAAAATTTTCATTTAAAATCACTAGATAAAACAAAATATTTGGGTGTCTACCTGTCCAGACAAACTCAGAAATTATATAAACACAATAACAAAACACTTTTTGCATAAATAAAATCAGATCTAAACAACTGTAAAAACATCTATTATTCATGGGTAGGCCAAACTAATATGACAAAATTGACAATTCTGACTAAACTCCTCTACTTCTTCTAACAATACAACACCCAAATTCCAGTTTTGGGTATAAAAACTCACTATTTGACAAAAATTCTTGAGAAAACTCAAAAATGCTATATCAGAAACTTAACATAGACCAACATTTCACAGTACTCTGGGGCCTTTTTCACTTATAAGATTCTGTGATTTCATTAAATTGACAAGAATTTATATTTTACATTATTAAAAAATTAGGGTAAAATTTTGCCTCAATTATTAAATATCTGACACTATGCCAATCACTTAAATTCTGTGTCTCAATTTCTTCATGTGTAAAATAGGCTTAATATTAATAGCTACCTTGTAGGTAATTACAATGATCAAATGAGCTACTATATGTATAGCACTTTGTAGAGCTTTAAGTGTTTTATAAATGATAGCAATGATTATCATTCCAATTTAAATAATTCTAATGAATACTGAGTACTGGACAGTCTTCAGATATCAGATTTAACTTAGAGAGTACATTGAGGCCAAGCATTAAAAAGCAAAGATATTATTTATTTAGGATATCATTGAACTTAGTGAAGGGCAGTGATACTGGAGCCACCTGCTTATGGCTACTGAGGATTTAATTCTGTCTGGCAGAATAGTTCCCTTCATTGAATGGATAATAATAATGCACAGAGACTGAGAGGAAGTTGCATTGTCTGACCTCTCTCTTTATTTCATTCCTAATCCACAAGAAATATTTGCATCAGTAAAGGCTGCTTTGCAACTCCATTAGAGGTGTTATGATTCACAGCTTTGGGGGCTTTCAGAGAATTGACCTGCCCCTTCACACTTTGGCATGGTCCTTAAGGGTAGAACCAAGATGGTAGAGAATAAATACTTTTTTTGTCTGAACTCTTCCTGGTTTCCCTCAGATAAACACCAGATCAAGTCTCTGAATGGGTTTTCAAGTGACTGAACACATAAATATTTCTAATGTAACACATTTCCAGCAGAAAATATTGTGGAATAACTTCTGTTTCAGTTGTGCATGTGTGAGTAGGGCACAGGCTTAGCACAGGAACCTTGGTCTGTGTGGTGTTCATGCATCTGGAAATTCTTAGCCAACATACCACAGAATTGGCTATTCTGTCCTGGTGCAAAAGCCAGTAAATCAGCAGACTAACTTTGAGATACCCAACAGAACTACAAAAGGTTCTGAAATCCAGAATAATAGGGAACTTGGCCATGCCCACCCAGCATAGGAAGGAAGCCAGCATCATCAGCCCTGGGTCAAAGTGAAACCACTGTCACCTGTAGTGGAAGTTTTACCCTAAGAACAAACCTCAACCTTTAAAAATGAGCAAAATATCAAAAGAGCTTGTGCACAGATAGATTTTGTGCAGGAAAAGAACAGATTTCAACCCCTAAGGATACTAAAGGCAAAATGTCTCCAGATAATGCCCAAAAGGCTTATATGAGTTGGTCCCTATCTCACAACTCTCTTGGAAGAATTCAAAAAATAATTAAAAGAGAGAAGAAAAATAGGGAAAGGAAATGAGAACTTTATAGGAGAGTTTAGAAAAAAATACAGAAATAATCTGAAGAAAATTCCTTTAAAATTGATTTAGAGAAAAGTAAAAAAAAAAAAAAAAAAAAAAAAAAAAAAAAAAGCATATATCTCCTTACAAAATAGATTTGATAAAAATGGAAAAAGCACATCCTTATAAAGTAGATATGATGAAATGGAAAAAAGAAACCAACTCAGAATTTGTGAAATGAAAAACAACAACAACAAAACAACTAATTTAAAAGTTCAATTGGCCAAAATACAAAAGGAGATTTTTTAAAAAGCTAACTGAAGAAAATAAAAATGACTCATTAAAAATTAACACTGATGAACAAATGGAAATGAATGATTCAATGAGACTTCAAGAATCAGTCAAAGAAAACAAAAAAACAAAAAAAAAGAAAAAAGAAAAAATAGGAGAAAGTGTAAAATACCTCATTGGAAAAAACAACTGACCTGGAACATATATCCAGGACAAGACAGTCTAAGAATTATTTGATTTTTTTAAAACCATGATGAAAAAAAAAAAAAAAAAAAAAAAAAAAAAAAAAAAAAAAAGAATATCCTACACAATATCTTTAAGGAAAAAGGAAAATTGCCCTAATGTCCTAGAACCAGAGGGTAAACTAGCCATTGAAAAAATTTACCAACCACCTCCTGAGACTCTGAAATGAAAATCCCAAGGATATTGTAGCTAAATTTCAGAATTTTCAAACCAAGGAAAATATTTTTTTCAAGCAGCCAAAAATAAAAACAAATAAATAAATAAATGAATAAATGAATAAATAAATAAATGAATAAATGAATAAATGAATGAATGAATGAATAAATAAATAAATAAACAAATAAATAAATAAATAAAATAAAAATTGTGGAGCCACAATGAGGATTATCCAGGACCTAGCTGCTTCCACTTTAAAGGATTAAAGGGCCTGGAATTTGATATTCTGAAGAGAAATGGCACTGGGATTGCAGCCAAGAATCAACTATGAAGCAAAATTAAACATTATCTTTCAGGGAAAAATATAGACATTTAATGAAACAGGTAAATTTCATTTATTTCTGATGATAAGACCAGAGCTAAACAGAAAATTTGATCTTCAAATACAAAACTCAAGAGAAGCAATAAAAGATAAAAAGAAAATAAAAAAATGTTTCTTTTAAAAGTCAAAAGTTTACACACTTATATGGGTAGAGGATATGTTTAACTCTTGAGAACTATATTTCTGATATGGGTATACTTAAAGGGTATAGTATAATTTGATTTTATAGTGTTGATATAAAAAGAAACGAGAGGTGGAAAGGGGATTGTACTTCAAGAAGAGGAAAAAGGATGTAAAATGGGATAAATTATATCTCATGAAGAGGCAAAAGAGACCTATATACAAAATTGAACTTAGAGGTCATTTCAATGGTACTTTATCTTACATAAAGATATCTCTTACTTATATTCAGAGAATATCTTTGTAAATATCCAAATTGGAATACTTTTTAATTTTTTAAACATTAATTTTCTAAAGAAGAAATACAGGTAGGTGAGTAAAGACTGAATAATACTATATTTATACCATTTTTGTGTTTACACAAAATATTTTTGTGTTTACAGAAAAATACACCCAAAAGTATATAAAATAAAACCATGACCCAGGAAACACAGCCTGCCCATTGTATACTATACAATTCTCTTGCCAGGGTTTCATTATTCAATAATGAAGTATTTGTGAATAATGTTGTTCTGACAGGAGGTATTCCTTTGAAATCTAATCTGCAAAGGAAAAAAAAAATACCTATATTTATAGATCACAGCTCAGCTTGTGACTTCTTACAAGTTTATTCCCTTGGAATTAATTTAAATAGATTTTACTGTGTATTTAAAGTGACATTTTTGTATTGTTATTGAATTAATTTTTATTCCTACCATTTAATTGCCACAGTTTCCTACATAAGGAATCTTGTGATCTGATGGAATTAACAGGTAGTTGATAGACTTACTGTTGTGAGGTTTGATCATATTTGTGCAGGTTAAAAGAAGTCTGCATTAGATTCTATCTAGCCTTTGTTGAGAATGTAGGTGTTCATAGTATTGTCTTGCTAGAACTATGCTTGTAATTGACTCTTTTCCAATTTTATGTCAAAACTAAAAGGAAAAACAAAATGTCCAGTAAGTAACTTTATTTCTTTATCTAAAGTGCTTTCAACTACCTCTTCATGAGCACAAATCAGCATTTCACCATTTCCTTTTATTGTAAGAACAATGTTTTTGCCTCTTACCAAATGAATTTTACCTTCAAGTTAATTGAATACATTGTTTGCCTTCCCAGCAGAAACTAGGGGTCTCTGAATATGAAATACGTAAATTATCCATTAAGTGTATTATCCCAGGGCTACATGACCCAACCATTTACACTTGACATTACTTTAATCTAACAAAGTCTCTGCTCATTTACAAAATTGTCAAAACTTTTGAATTGGATCCTACCCCATAAACTACCCTTCATCCAACCTATATCTATACTTTATATTTCTGTTTGGGTAATCTTCCTAGTGCAATCAACTAATCAATAAGGATTTGTTTTCTTTAAGTGCCAGGCATTGTGCACTTATTGGATTATATGTATTTAAAATCTTCAGTGTTTTTTCATTACAGAACATGTAAATGAATCTGTGATCAGATCAATATGTCTTCACTTCAGTGAAAATGGTTACCATTTGTGTTCCATGAAGCCCTTGTCCGTGTTTTGTAACAAGCATAATGCATGTTTAACACTAATATAATAAAAAAGGAATGATGTCCTTATGAAAATCTGGACCTTTGGTTTTTATAGAATCTGAAGACTTTAAAAAGAACTGTGCCATTTCCCAGAGGTATTCAACCTATCCTTGACAATTCTTATGTATTTATGATATCTGTCCTTGATAAGTAAATACTAAGAAATGAATTTTATAGATTATTTTCAGAACTTCATAGTATAATCTGGACAAAAAGGCATGTTCATTCACTTTTTTTTTTTTTTTTTTTTTTTACTGTGTGAAGTTATAACAAGGACAAATAGGTGTTTTCTTTGACTCCGATGCTACTATTGTCCTCCTCCCTACATTTCTTAGCAAATAAATATCTTCTTGTTTATATTTTGCCTGTTATAAGAGATCACTAAACAAGTCTATGTTTCCTGTGGTATCTTTCAAATACATTTGCATAATTTTGATGTAGTCAGAAAGGATACCAGAAAAGAGCCATTTAGGTAGGATTTTGGTTGTAGTCAACAAACAAGCATAAGGGGATTTTACATTATCTGTTTTTAATGAGTCATATTTTGAAAAATGTATGACCTGTGATGGTCAATCTATCAAATATTTATTAAACACATTCCATGTTCTAGGTACTATGATAGATGCTGGGGATACAAAGAAAAAAGTGAGACAGTTCTGCCCACAAAAAAACCTACATTTTATTAAGGAAATATAATGTTTTCATATTAAATGGACTGTTTCCAATGCAATACAAGTTATTCCCAATAAATTCAAAGTAATGGGATGTTATTAACTATCTAGGGAATAAAGAAAAACTATTGGAAGGTAATAGTGTCTTAAAGGGAGTTAAAGGTGGTAAAAGATAGTGAAGACAGGTAAAATGAGCATAGACACAGAAGGACGAGATGTACAAAGAATAACAAATAAGTCAATTTTGTTCAATTCTAGTATTCATTGGATATAGGAAAAGGGGATAAGAATATAATTTGGAGAGATAGATTGGAGTCAGGTAGTAAACACTTAAAAAAAACAACAGAGAAGAGACTATTGTTTATGAAAGTGACTTTCTTACTGATAATGTAATCAACTATGCATCCAACATGTGCACAATCTTCTCATACAAAGTTAAAATACAAATATTAGTGAAAGTAGTTATATTCAATAGGTCAAAAGAAATTGGTTTTAGGCCACCTTCCTAGCAATAATAAGATTTGATATTTTTCTTACACTTCTATATTTTTCCCTCCTTCATATCCTCTGAAAATTGATCCCACTGTGTTTTCAAAATTATATCAGCAACATTACAGACATCCTCTATTTACTCTTCATGCAGTCCAGATATCTTTGTTTTATTTTTTCTCTTAGGGATCATTTCTATCTCTATGAGTAAATCATCAATCTAGGACAATGATGTTATAGTACAAGTGTGGTAGTTCTTATACCATGTTCACATGCACACACATAAGAATATATGTTTGTATGTATAAATATATATATATATATATATATGCATATGCAAATATAGATGTGTATATATGAATACACATATTATGTGAGTTTATATGTATATATGTAAATTAAAATATTTTTAAAAGATTTAGGAGATAATGGCCAGTTACTGGGAAAATCATAATTCAAAGAATAACTTCTTGGGATAATCCCTTCCCTTGTCACAGTGATAATGAGAATGACAGTAGAAATGGCAACAGTGCTTCCTTTGATCAAATAATGCTATGAATTTACCATTAGTTCTGTAGAATTAGATTCAAATTCATACCACCTTCACTTTTGTATAGTCTTTTAATACATGTAAAATTGGCACTTTCCATTCATTTAGTTCAGTTCAACAGCTCCTAAATATCTAAGATTTATATGATAGGTTTTCATAGACTAGATATTAAAGTAAATTAAAAATTAATACACAACTAAGACGATTTTGCTCTTAAGAATATTAATTAGGAAGCTCACGAACTTGGGAGATGAAAAATACAACTTCATTTTCACTAACTTTGGGTTACCTTTATAATCCTATCTATTATTTTATACATTTAAAAACAATATTTGCAAATGGAACCAATCGTCTTCACTAGACTGAATAAGTGAACCATGCTATAAAAATGGTTAAGGCCACTATATCTGCAAGATGCAACACATACACAATTTGGAAGTTAAAGGCTTTTTTTTTTTTTTTTTTTTTTTTTTTTTGGTATTGTGTTAATGGCTTTATGTCCACTTAATTTTGTTAACTGTTGTTTTGTCATACCTGTGGAGTACAGGCTCACTCACTGGAAGAGCTTGGGGTAACCCTGAGTCAAGATAATTCATGCATGCATGTAATGTGTTGTTGTCTCCAGAAGCTGTCAGTCACTCTCTGGGAGGAGATCATCTGTGTCAACTCAAATCTCTCAGACAGATTCTTCTTCCTGTAGAGAGCTGACTTCCCTTCCTGCAGAGAGCAGCCTGAAGTCTTGTCCAGAAAACAACTCCCTTTTTCCTCCAGAGTTGCCCTCTTTATCCTCCCAGAGAATGGGCGTGGGATAATGCAAGGGCTTCTGGGAAGAATTACTTCAACCAATGAACTTGCTCCTCCTAAGCATGCAAGCTCTTCCCCAGGAAAGGCCGGAACTAGAGAATTGTCAAGTACCAACTTAGCACTTAGTAAGAACCTAATATCTCATTATCTCATTAGCACTTAGTAAGAACCTAACACACTCATCTAGAAATTTAAAGAAAATAAGGCAAAAATGACAAACAGGATGATTTCAGAAAAGCCTACAGAGACTTACATGAACTGATGCTGAGTTAAATGAGTAGAACCAGGAGATTATTGTATACTTCCCTCCCTGGAGGACCTCAGGTTCAGCCAGAGTCAGGATAATTCAAGCATTCATCTAGAAATTTACTAGACTTACATGAACTGTAAGTCTTTAGGGGGAGAAGTTAAGGAGGCAGGCAAGCAGAATCCTTGATCCTGGAGTCCAGAGTCATCAGCCTCTCTCCTCCTCATCCTGCCACCAAGTGACTCTGCCTCCCACCCTCTGCCCTCCAATCCTTGTTTATGATTATCTTAACACCAAACATTCATCAAGCACCAACAGTGAGAAGAGCCATTTATCCAAATATATGCTTGTAAAGGGCTAGAACTGAGCAAATGCTCTTGGATAATGGAGCACGTGAGACTAATTACCAATTGGATGGTTCTCTATTAACTTGTTTGAAGGTTGACCCTCCCCAGCTGTTCTGTGCTGACTTGATTGGTGGGACAAAGGGGGGAAGTGATGTGTGGGGGGAGAGTAGGAGGAGGAAATTGAGGCACTCTCTCTTGTGGTGGTTGAGAGAAGAAGGTGGTGTGGAGATTCCTAGATCTAATCTCCTGAAGGTGACCTTGAGAGACCAAAAATAATGACTTTTGGTGATCCTGACTCCGGCTGATTTCTGGGAAAACAGAGTTCCAGCGTTTGGGGTCCAATGTGGGCCAGGCACCCTACCTTCACTGAAGTTCTCCAGTAACCAGGAGATTAGGTGAGTATTTTAATAGACAAATAAGGAACTTACCTTGTTAAGGGCTAAATCAGCAATCTCTCATAGCTGAAATGGGGCAGATGTTAGCTATAATCATTCCCTCAACCTCAGCCGATCCTGCTCCAGCCTCAGCTCCAGCACCACCCAGGAATGGTGCTATAGAGAGTATAATTAGGATAATTGAGGAGAAGAGTTTACTTGTAAACTGGCTACAGATTGATAAACTCTTGGGCATATTAAAACACACGTCCCCTTGCTTCTTAGAGGAAGAAACTAAGTGTAGATAACTGGAAGCTAGTGGGACTTCAATTGAAAGAATTTTACACAAAAAATAGGCCTTGTTCAATTTCTGCAGAGGTATTTTATATGTACAACTTAATTCAATTAGACTTAAACTACTGAGCAAGTTGTAGAAGGAAAAGTTTTAAAAATGAACAGAGGAGGAAGTGTGAGGGAAAAAAGATAGAAGATAAGCAATCTCAAAACCTTCTTGGAGAGAAAGGGGATTCAAATGAGGAATTAGGGTGTGATGATTCTGATTCCCTTGAAGAAGCTTTAACCCCGCCTAAAGAGCACATTATTGACCGGCCCATATCAACTCCACCTTCAGGGACTGAGGGAGAAGTAGCAGTGGAGGGGTGGTGATATCATCAGCACCTCCTCCCCAGCAATCACCAACTCCTATAACTAGATTACAAAAAGGGATTGTTGAAGCTACTAAAAATGGAAAAAAAAATAGATAATGATTTGGAACCTCAAAATTTTCCCATGATTCAACAGTATAATTCTGCAGGCCAAAAAAGTAGAAGATACACTCCTTTTAATATGGACATCCTTAAAGACCTGAAAAAAGCTTGAACTCTCTATGGGACTGTATCAGCTCATGTTAAGATGTTATTACAGAATTTGGTTTATGAAGTCTTAACACCTTGTGACTGGAAAGACACTGCAAGGGTTTGCTTAGAACCTGGACAAAACTTGTTGTGGCTTTCTGAATATAGTGAGTTCTGTAGGATACAAGCCCAACAAAATAGTCAAACTGGAGTTAATACTTCAATCACCTGTGACCTCCTAACAGGTGTAGGTTCTTATGCAGATGCTTCAGTACAGATTAATTACTCCATAACAGCATTTGAGCAAATTGCTACTGCTGCTATCAAAGCATGGGCTTCTCTCCCCAGTAAAAATGACAAGGGTAAGACCTTCACAAAATTGTACAAGCACCAAATGAACCCTTTGCTGATTTTGTGACACATTTACAGACATCTGTCATATGGACTAATGGTGAAAATATAGTAACAGACACTTTGGTAAGGCAACTTGCTAAAGAAAATGCTAATGAGGTTTGCAGAAGGATTATACTAGGACTACATAGAGATGCTCCTTTAGAGGAGATCATAAGATGCTGTGCCACAGCGGGCACAAATACCTTTTATAGCCAGGCTATGGTGTAGACTTCCCAAGATCCCAACATGGGAAGACAGTGTCCCTTTTGGCAAGGAACTTCCAGAGAGACTCATCAATGCTTTCAATGCGGTAAAGTAGGCCATCTGAAAGCTCAATGTTGGCATAGAGACCGAGTGAGAAAACAGGGTGGAAGAACAAAACTCAAAACCCCATGTCCAAAATGCAGCAGAGGACTCCATTGGTTATCAGAGTGTAGACTGATTCAGGGAAACGGGATGAGGGGCCTAGCTCTAGGGCCAGAGGCAAAAAATACCCGGGGCATGATGGCAGCCCATGCCACACTCAGAGAGGGCCTACAAGTCCAATACCCAGACATGAAAAATCAACCAAGAAGCCATATGATGGGAGAAAGGGATTACACAATCAATCAACCAGGAAGCAACATGATGGGAGAAAGGGACTACAATTAGGGAGGATAGAGTTGTATGCAGCTGGGGCAACTGAGATACCCCCTGGAGAGGTGAAATCTGTTCCTCTCCAGCCTATGGATCCCTTGCCTCCAGGCACAGTAGGCTTGACCATTTCACCTCCTTAGAGTACTTACAAAACAGTGTTCATTCATACACTGATGTGGGAAACTGGAGAATGTGTAGATAATATCACAGTCACTAACACAGGTAGACAATGTTTGACTAATCAACCAAGGGAAATAGTAGCATCGGGTTTATTGATACAGACCCCTAATAAGCAATCTGGTGACAGTCACCCACGTTTGACTCCAAGCAGCAAAACCAAGGAATATAATTGACAGCAGCTGTGACAGCTAACTGCCCTATGCTCACCATCTATATAAATGGCATACCATTAGAAGGACTGGTGGACACAGGTGCAGATCGCACAGTCATTAGAGGTGACAACTGGCCCAGTCACTGGCCAAAGACTAAGGCAGACACCTACATGTCTGGGGTAGGAGGATCAATAGCAGCTGAAGTTAGTGCTACCCCTGTAAGATGGATATTTGAAGGTAAAACAAGAGTTTTTACTCCTTTTATAGTTGAAAAAATCCCCATCAATCTGTGGGGAAGAGACATTTTACAACAATTAGGCTTAAAAATGAGTACTTCATTTTTTTTTAGGCAGGGCTGCTGTTGAAGGCCTGCCACAACTTTCACCTGTTCCTATACAATGGAAAACTGATACACCAGTGTGGATAAAACAGTGGCCCTTAGGTAGCAATAAAATTCAGGCCTTATTAGACATAGTACAGGAACAACTTGACCAAGGACACTTTCAACCTTCTCTAAGTCCTTGGAATTCCCCAGTATTTGTTGTAAAAAAGAAATCTTGAAAATGGAGGGTTTTGACTGATTTAAGAAAGGTAAATGAACAGATGGAAACTATGGGAACTCTTCAACCTGGACTTCCATCTCCTACTCAGTTGCCTAGGGAATGGCCTCTTTGGGTTATAGACATTAAGGATTGTTTCTATTGTATCCCTCTAGATAAAGAGGATATGAAAATATTTGCCTTTTCAGTGCTCAGCGTTAACTTAGCTTAGCCTTATAAAAGATATGAATGGACAGTTTTGCCACAGGGAATGAAAAACAGCTCTACTATGTGTCAAATGTATGTTGCTGCTGCTCTTACTCCAGTAAGAAAAGCATTTCCAAAAGTAATGTTAATACATTACAAGGATGATATATTGGGATGTGCACCTGAGGAACAAATATTAGAAACGTGTTTACAAAAAAAACATAGAAACACTAAAGAATTATAAATTATACATAGCTTCAGAAAATATTCAAAGACATGCTCCTTTTCAATATTTAGGATATGAAGTATATCCTAAGGTGCTTACAGTACAAAAACTCTCCTTAAGAACAGAGAAGCTAAACACCTTAAATGACTTCTAGAAATTGGAGATATCCAATGGATGTGTCCCATGCTAGGTTTGACTATTTGTCAATTGCAACCATTATATGACATTTTAAGGGGAGACAGTGTTTTAAATTCACCACACCAACTTACAAAAGAAGCTCAAGAGGCTTTGAGACAAGTTGAACTGGCTTGATCCAATGTGGTTGAAAGAGTCTCTCAAAAACCTTTGGAAATATCAGTTTTTGCTACACAAGAGGGACCCACAGCAGTCCTTCATCAAGGAGACAGTGTGATAGAATGGGTGAACCTCCCAGCACAACCAGAACAAAGTCTTATTCCTTACCCAGTGCTTGTGGCTAGAATTTTATTAAAGGCCATTAAACAAGCAGTACAATTATCTGGGATAAGACCTGACAAGATATACACCTTTTATACTAATGCACAAGTTAATGTGTGCTGTGAAACCATCCCAGAGTGGCAAATTTTATTAGCCATGGCTCCAAATTTTACACACAGGTCTCCATTAAAGAAAACCAGACTGTTACATAATTGGCAATGGATTCTTGAAGAAAAGGTTTCTAAAGTTCCTCTTAAAGGACCAACTATCTTTACAGATGTATCCAAACATAATATTTGCGCTGTATACTCTCGTGCCTTAACTATAAAGAGAGTAATTAGAATTCCTTTTCAGTCCACTCAGCAGAATGAATTGTATGCAATCATTCTAGTTCTTGCTTATTATCCAGGAGACATAAATATAATATCTGATTCAGCCTATTCAGTAGAGGTGTGGTACAAAGAATTGCCATAGCCCAAATAAAATTTGTAGCCTCCAATATATATCAGCTCTTTAAGGAACTTCAAGAGCGAGTGAGAAAGCATCCAGGTAAGATTTATATTTTGCATGTCCACTCTCATAGTGGACTTCCAGGTCCTATTTTTGATGGTAATTCAAATGCAGATAGCTTTCTAACCATGTTGGCCAATACTCCTTTATTTCAAGAAGCACAAGAATCTCATTCTGAATATCATCAGGTTGCCTGAACTTTACATTTACAATTTGGAATAACAAGAGAAGAAGTTTAGGAGCATAGTAAAAGCCTGTACAGCTTGCCTTCCTTTCCATGCTCCTACACTCCCTCCAGGGAAGAACCCTCATGGTTTGAGATCTAAGGAAATTTGGCAAATGGGTGTGACCCATTACAAATCTTTTGGTCTTCTATCTTTTATCCATGGTAGACAGGATTTCCTTTTCAGGATTCACATTTGCAATGCCAGCAGCAAAACAGACAGCCTGAGTGGTCACTGAATTTCTTATACAAGCATCTGCAATTATGGGTATGCCACAAGCAATAAAAACAGACAATGGACCTGCATATACGTCTAAACATTTTGCACACTTTTGTGCACAGTATAAGATTTTACATACCACTGGCATACCATTTAATCCTCAAGGGCAGGCAATAGGAGAGA
Source organism: Sminthopsis crassicaudata (assembly GCF_048593235.1). Lineage (NCBI taxonomy): Eukaryota > Metazoa > Chordata > Mammalia > Dasyuromorphia > Dasyuridae > Sminthopsis > Sminthopsis crassicaudata. The sequence goes on along the minus strand of NC_133618.1, from coordinate 643,672,896 downwards.
GAAGAAACAGAGATATTAAGACACTCCTCCTAAAACAAAAGAAAGGGGGAGCCACGGGTAACCCTAGAGAACTTCTAAATTTAGTTCTCTATACCATCAATTTTTAAATTTTTGACAAAGATGCACTGGCTCCGGCAGACAGGTTTTATAACCCACCAGAAGGACAGCGTCTAGTGTGAGCAGCTCCACTATCTTTAGATAATCACCAGGTGATGTGGAGAGACCCAGAAAGTGGTGAATGGAAGGGGTCAGATAGGTTAACTGCTTGGGGGAGAGGGTTTGCTTGTAACTCCACAGATGGAGAAGGAATCAGATGGGTGCCAATGAGCCGTATTTGCCTTGTCCATTGGAGAGAGATGGAGCAGACTCTTGAAACGAAGGAGAAGACCCAAGAAACGTCGGGTGGTTCCGTTGCTGACTGTTCCCACCACTGAAAGAACCTGACAGTTATGGCGTTTGACTCATGGACATCAAAAATTGTTGGACTTGAAAATCGTCAGGAATCATTGGATTCTCTGAGATGTGATAAGACTGTTATAGGATTTGAAAACCTGTAGGATCATTGGATTCCTTACCATATAAAAAAACTGATGCAGTACTTGAAAAACTTGTGGGGATCATTGGATTCCCTAATATGTGAAGCAATGGACAATAGATTGGCTTTGGACTATCTCTTGGTTGCTGAAGAAGGCATATGTGTGACTGATGTTTACATACCCTCCTTCTAGGACTTCTGGAAATCTTTTACAAAACCGTGTTGATTTATATTGTTTGTTATATCACCACTTGTATGTACAATTCATGTTTGTTACACCACATCGAGCCTGCACTGACTGTGAGGAGAGTCATCACTAATAGCCTCTGCATTATTGTTATGTGCTTATGTAATAACTCCCATGCTGATGGATTTGTGCATACTTGTCTCTAACAAGACCCTTCAACCCATAAACCCGCTAACAATCCCCACTTCTTTTTGGTGTTTTTCATCTCCCTTCCTGAGATGTTAGGGAGGGCATGATTATCTCCTTTTTAGTGCTTTCATCTCCCCTCCTGAGAAGTCAGGGGGGGGCGTGATCACCTCCTTTTTGGGGTTCTCATCTCCCTGAAAAGTCAAGGATGCCATGACCACTTGTGTTCTAAAACAAAAGAAAGCAAGAGATGTAAAGGGCTAGAACTGAGCAAATGCACTTGGATAATGGAGCACGTGAGACTAATTGCTAATTGGATGGTTCTCTATTAACTTGTTTGAAGGTTGACCCTCCCCAGCTGTTCTGTGCTGACTTGATTGGTAGGACAAAAGGGGGAAGTGATGTGTGGGGGGAGAGTAGGAGGAGGAAATTGAGGCACTCTCTCTTATGGCGGTTGAGAGAGGAAGGTGGTGTGGAGATTCCTAGATCTAATCTCCTGAAGGTGACCTTGAGAGACCAAAAATAATGACTTTTGGTGGTCCTGACTCTGGCTGATTTCTGGGAAGACAGAGTTCCAGCATATGCTCATGGAGTCATTGTCTCACATCTAATAGATAATTAGCCTTAAGTGCTCAATTGTCTGATTCAAGCATACTTTTTTGGAATTTAAGCTCTACACATACCTACTTAATAAAACAGTTATTTTAAAAAAATATTACATATTCCATATAACTGTGGAAACATTTGTTCCTCTCATGTTAAACACTTCATGATCTGAATAGTTATGAAAGTCCATCCATTGTATTCTATATCAACAAACCAATGACTATAATTCAAAAAGGAAATCTTATAATTTACATAGAGTAGCAAAGTTAATAATAAGATTTCCCTTATAGATAAAATGGTATAATCCTCACTAAATTTCTATGTTGTCAATGGAAGAAGGAAGACCACTAGCCAACTTATGTTCCTAGGGCTTTGTATGTGAGAGTACAAATGATAGAATACCTCTACAATGCCATTTCCCAGCAACTATTGATCCTTCCCCACTGCTCTGTTCCACAAATGAAGCTACCATTCCTCCTAGTCTGTTTCCCAAGCTGAAGCTTAATGTTTCTCTACAGAGCTGCGGCTATTATCTGCCACTAAATTTCTTCTTTGCTTAACTGGGCCTTCCTTCTACTCAGTAATTGTTTGATTGCTAGTTTCCTACTTTCTTAAAGTAACTATTTCCCCTAAATTCTAGTACAAATATTTTCAACTTTTGTTTGCCAAATTAATAGACCAATCAGAGATTTACATAAAGGTATATCCTTTGGTAAAGATCTTCTCCACCCCGCCCCCCCACCACACCTACCTCATTCTTCACTTTATCTCTATACCCACCTCAGTGGGAATATATTCTACCTCATTTTATTTTTCTTTTCTTTTTTCTTTCTTTTTTTTTTTTATTTAATAGTTTTTATTTACCAGATATATGCATGGGAGAGAGCAGGTTGATAATACATGCTCAATATATTAAAGTATAAATTAAATACAATATATGTATACATGACCAAAAAGTTGTTTTGCCATACAAAAAGAATCAGATTTTGAAATAGTGTTCAATTAGCCTGTGAGGAAATCAAATGCAGGCGGACAAAATTAGAGGGATTGGGAATTCTATGTAGTGGTTCATAATCACCTCCCAGAGTTCTTTCACTGGGTGTAGCTGGTTCAGTTCATTACTGCGCTATTGGAACTGATTTGGTTCATCTCATTGGTGAAAATGGCCACATCCATCAAAATTGATCATCATATAGTATTGTTGTTGAAGTATACAACAATCTCCTGTTCCTACTCATTTCACTCAACATCAGTTCATGTAAGTCTCTCCAGGCCTTTCTGAAATCATCTTGTTGGTCATTTCTGCCTTATTTTCTTTAAATTTCTAGATGAATGTTTGAATTATGTATTTGGCACCTAGCTCTAGTATCCTAAAAAATACTCCTAAGGCTTGAGGAGGAATTTAACCACCCTGGAGAAGGTTAGAGAGCACTAGATTATTAAGCATTTGATTCCTAACTCTGACATTAAAAATATCTGACTTTGAAAAAATTAGTTAATATCTCAATAGCTTCTCTCGGAAGCAGCCACCCTCAACCCCCACCTAGACTGACTCAGCGCATTCTCAGAGCCTCAGAGCGCAGACGCAGTACAGCCATCACTTTCCTGTTAGTGGCTCTCTGCTGCCCTACCCTCAGAATGTGTGGAGGAAGCTCATTAACACCATCCAGCCCCATCCCCCCAAAAAACAGACCAATTGTTTCTCTTGTCAATTTGTTTTCTTCCATTCCGCTCTTGACAAAATAAACAAAAAATTCAAAAGGACTCTAACCATTGACAGCTTCTGTATGGAGAGAGAGCAGACTTCAAATACTGAGGAGACTAAAAACAGACTGTCCCCAGAGAAATCCCCTAAGGGGGATATGAGATGCTTCTCAATACAAAAGAATCTCATAGAGGAAATCAAAAAGGCTCTCACAAGGGAGCTAGAAGAGAAATTGGAAAAGGAAAGAGAAGCTTGGAAAGAGAGCCTGGAGAAGTTATCCAGAGTGGAAAAAGAGATCAAATCATTGAGAAATAAAATTAGTGAATTAGAAAAGGCAAACAACTCCAAGGAAAACAGGATTAATGAGCTGGATAAAGAAATCAGCTCTCTAAAAAATAAAATGGAAAAAAACTCCATAGAAGAAAAAAAACTCACTTAAAAACACAATTGGACAATTACAAAAAGATATAAAAAAAGTGAGTAAAGAAAATACATCATTGAAAATTAGACTGGAACAAGTAGAAATGAATGACTCAAGGGGAAACCAAGAGGTCGTCAAGCAAAATCAGAGAAATGAAATAATTGAAAAGAATGTCAAGTACCTTATTAGAAAGACAACAGACCTGGAAAACAGATCTAGGAGAGACAATTTGAGAATAATCGGACTCCCTGAAAAATGTGAGGAGAAAAAGAGCTTGGACACTATTTTCGAGGAAATTATCAAAGAGAACTGCCCAGACATTTTGGAAACAGAGGGTAAAATAGACATTGAAAAAATTCATTGATCACCTACTGAAAGGGACCCTAAAATCAAAATGCCAAGAAATATAGTGGTCAAGTTCAAGACCCATCAGACAAAGGAAAAAATATTAGAAGCTGCTAGAAAAAATCAATTCAGATATGGAGGAACCACAATAAGAATAACCCAGGATCTAGCAGCGTCCACATTAAAAGAACAAAGGGCCTGGAATATGATATTCTCAAAGGCTAAGGAACCTGGTATGCAGTCAAGAATAACTTACCCAGAAAATATGAGCATCATTTTCCAGGGAAGAAGATGGACATTTAACAAAATAAATGAATTCCATCTATTCTTGATGAAAAAACCAAACCTACATAAAATGTTTGATCTTCAAATACAGAACTCAAGAGATTTCTAAAAAGGTAAAAAGAAATCTTGAGAACTATATTTCTGTCAAAAAAATATGTAAAGAACATATGTACAGTTTGTTTTAGAAACTTAAGGTGGAAAGGAAATTATATCATAAAAAAGTGTAAAGTGGTGGTACTACATCTCATGAAGAGGCAAAGGTAACCTATTATATCTGAGAGAAAGAAAGGAGGGAGATGAACATAGTGTGTATCAATAGACATATTCGATTTATGGTGAAACTTCTTCCACTTCATTGAAAAGTGAAAGGGAAGGAGTAAGCTAAGGGGAAGGAAATACAGAAATTGTGAGGAAAAGGAATAAAATAAGGGGAGGAACTTTAAGGTGGGGGAGGGATCCTAAAAAGGGAGGGCTGTGAAAAGCAAGTGGTGTTCACAAGTTTAATACTGCGTAGGAGGGTAAGAGGGAAGGAAAGGGGAAAAGTATAAGCAGGGGTTAATAGGATGGCAAGCAATATAGAATTAGTCCTTCTAACCATAAATGTGAATGGGGCAAACTGCCTCATAAAGAGGAAGCAGTTAGCAGACTGGATTAAAAGTTAGAATCCTACTATATGTTGTTTACAGGAAACACACCTGAAACTGGGTGATATATTCAAACTAAAAGTAAAAGGGTGGAGCAGAATCTATTATGCTTCAGGCAAAACCAAAAAAGCAGGAGTAGCCATCCTCATTTCAGATCAAGCAAAAACAAAAATTGATCTAATTAAAAGAGATAAGGAAGGGCATTATATCCTGCTAAAGGGTAGCATCAACAATGAAGCAGTATCAATATTAAACATATATGCACCAAGTGGTGTAGCATCTAAATTCTTAAAAGAGAATTTAAGAGAGCTGCAAGAAGAAATAGATAGCAAAACTATAATAGTGGGAGATCTCAACCTTGCACTCTCAGAATTAGATAAATCAAACCACAAAATAAATAAGAAAAAGTCAAAGAGGTAAATAGAATACTAGAAAAGTTTGATATGATAGATCTTTGGCGAAAGCTAAATGGAGACAGAAAGGAGTATACTTTCTTCTCAGCAGTTCATGGAACCTATACAAAAACTGATCATATACTAGGGCATAAAAACCTCAAAATCAAATGCAGTAAGGCAGAAATAGTAAATGCATCCTTTTCAGACCACAATGCTATCAAAATTATATTTAATAAAAAGCCAGGGGAAAATAGACCAAAAAATAATTGGAAACTAAATAATCTTATACTAAAGAATGATTGGGTAAAACAGCAAATTATAGACATTATTAAGAAGAAAATGACAATAATGAGACATCATACCAAAATGTGTGGGATACAGCCAAAGCAAGAATAAGGGGAAGAGGGTCAACAAATTGGGCTTACAACTAAAATTGCTAGAAAAGGAACAAATTAAAAACCCCAGACAAACACCAAACTTGAAATTCAAAAAATAAAAGGTGAGATTAATAAAATTGAAAGTTAAAAAAAAAAAAACTATTGAATTAATTAATAAAACTAAGAGTTGGTTCTATGAAAAAACCAACAACATAGACAAACCATTAGTAAACCTGATTAAAAAAAAGGAAAGAGAAAAAGGCAAATTGTTAGTCTTGAAAATGAAAAGGGTGAACTCACCACTAATGAAGAGGAAATTAGAACAATAGTTAGGAGCTACTTTGCTCAACTTTATGCCGATAAATTCGATAACATAAATGAAATACCTTCAAAAATATAGCTTGCCCAGATTAACAGAGGAAGAAGTAAGTATTCTAAATAGTCCCATCTCAGAAAAAGAAATAGAACAAGCTATTAACCAACTTCCTAAGAAAAAGTCCTCAGGACCAGATGGATTTACATGTGAATTCTACCAAACATTTAAAGAACAACTAACTCCAATGCTATGTAAACTATTTGAAAAAATAGGGATTGAAGGAGTCCTACCAAATTCCTTCTATGACACAGACATGGTACTGATACCTAAACCAGGTAGATCGAAAACTGAGAAAGAAAACTATAGACCAATTTCCTTAATGAATATTGATGCTAAAGTCTTAAGTAAGATATTAGCAAATAGACTTCAGAAAATCATCCCCAGGATAATACACTATGACCAAGTGGGATTTATACCAGGAATGCAGGGCTGGTTTAATATTAGGAAAACTATTAGTATAATTGACCATATTAATAATCAATTTATTAAAAACCATATGATCATCTCAATAGATGCAGAAAAAGCATTTGATAAAATCCAACATCCATTCCTACGAAAAACACTTGAGAGTATAGGAATAAATGGACTAATCCTTAAAATAATAAGGAGCAGATATTTAAAACCTTCAGTAAACATCATATGCAATGGCAATAAACTAGAACCTTTCCCTGTAAGATCAGAGTGAAACAAGGTTGCCCACTATCACCATTACTATTCAATATAGTACTAGAAACTCTAGCTTCGGCAATAAGAGCTGAGAAAGAGATTCAAGGAATTAGAGTAGGAAATGAGGAAATCAAATTATTACTTTTTGCAGATTACATGATGGTATACTTAGAGAACCCCAAATACTCCACTAAAAATCTATTAGTAATAATTCTGAATTTTAACAAAGTTGCAGGATACAAAATAAATCCACATAAATCCTCAGCATTTTTATACATTACCAAGACAATCCAACAGCAAGAGATACAAAGAGAAATTCCATTCAAAATAACTGTCGATAATATAAAATATTTGGGAATATATTTACCAAAGGAGAGTCAGGAATTATATGAGCAAAATTACAAAACACTTGCCACAAAAATAAAGTCAGATTTAAATAATTGGAAAGACATCCAGTGCTCTTGGATAGGCCGAGCAAATACAATTAAGATGATAATACTCCCTAAAGTAATCTATTTATTTAGTGCTATAGCAATCAGACTTCCAAGAAACTATTTTAATAACCTAGAAAAAATAACAACAGAATTCATAAGGAACAACAAAAGGTCGAGCATTTCAAGGGAAGTAATGAAAAAAAAAATTAAGTGAAGGTGGTCTAGCTGTACCTGATCTAGAACTGTATTATAAAACAAAAGTCACAAAAACCATTTGGTATTGGCTAAGAAATAGACTAGTTGATCATTGGCATAGGTTAGGTTCACAGGGCAAGATAGTGAATAAAAATAGCAATCTAGTGTTTGACAAACCCAAAGATCCCAACTTTTGGGATAAGAACTCATTATTTGACAAAAACTGCTGGGAAAACTGGAAATTAGTATGGCAGAAACTAGGCATGGACCCACATTTAACACCACATACTAAGATAAGATCAAAATGGGTCCAAGATTTAGGCATAAAGAACAAAATCATAAATAAATTGGAGGAACATGGGATAGTCTACCTCTCAGACTTGTGGAGGAGGAAGGAGTTTGTGTCCAAGGGAGAACTAGAGACCATTATTGATCACAAAATAGAAAATTTTGATTACACCAAATTAAAAATTTCTGTACAAACAATACTAATTCAAACAAGACTAGAAGGGAAGTAACACATTGGGAAAACATTTTTACAGTTAAAGGTTCTGATAAAGGCCTCATCTCCAAAATATACAGAGAACTGACTTTAATTTATAAGAAATCAAGCCATTCTCCAATTGATAAATGGTCAAAGGATATGAACAGACAATTTTCAGATGATGAAATTAAAACTATTTCCACTCATATGAAAGAGTGTTCCAAATCACTATTGATCAGAGAAATGCAAATTAAGACAACTCTGAGATATCATTACATACCTGTCAGATTGGCTAAGATGACAGGAACAAATAAAGATGAATGTTGGAGGGGCTGTGGGAAAACTGGGACACTGATGCATTGTTGGTGGAGTTGTGCAAGAATCCAACCATTCTGGAGAGCAATCTGGAATTATGCCCAAAAAGTTATCAAAATGTGCATACCCTTTGACCCAGCCATACTACTATTGGGCTTATATCCCAAGGAAATACTAAAGAAGGTAAAGGGACCTGGATGTGCCAAAATATTTGTGGCAGCCCTTTTCATAGTGGCTAGAAGCTGGAAGATTAATGGATGTCCATCAATTGGAGAATGGTTGGGTAAATTATGGTATATGAATGTTATGGAATATTATTGTTCTGTAAGAAATGACCAACAGGAGGAATACAGAGAGGCTTGGAGAGACTTACATCAACTGATGCTGAGTGAAACAAGCAGAACTAGGGGATCATTATACACTTCAACAATGATACTGTATGCGGATGTACTCTGATGGAAGTGGATATCTTTAACATAGAGAAGAGCTAATCCAATTCCAATTGATCAATGATGGACAGAATCAGCTACACTCAGAAAAGGAACACTGGGAAATGAGTGTTAACTATGAGCATTGTTTTTGTTGTTGTTGTTGTTTTGTTTTGGTTTTGTTTTTGTTTTGTTTCTCTTCCCAGATTATTTTTACCTTGTGAATACAATCCTTCCTTTGCAACAACAACAATAAAAAAAATTCGGTTCTGCACATGTATATTGTACTTAAGATATACTATAAAATATTTAATATGTAAGGGAATGCTCACCATCCAGGGGACGGGTGGAAGGAAGGAGGGGAAAAACTCAAAACAGAAGGGAGTACAAGGGATAATGTTGTAAAAAAAAAAAAAAATTACCTATGCATATGTACTGCCAAAGAAAATATTATAATTATAAAATTAATTTTAAAAAATGCTTAAATAATAAAATAAAATAAAATAAAAATTTAAAAAAATTTTTAAAAAGATAAAAAAAAATCTTTATGAAAAATGATTCAACACAATGGAGGACTGGTTGTTTTTTTGTTCTGTATTATAATGAACAATGTATTTTTCAATTATTATCATCCTTTACCTATATCATTTATCTGTATATATATGTATATGTATATATATATATATATATATATATATATATATATATATATGTGTGTGTGTGTGTGTGTGTGTGTATGTGTATGCATATATACAAACATGCACGCATACACATACATATACATGTTTTGTATTTGTGTGTATGTGTGTATATAGTGCAGAATGTGTTCAAGAAAGACATGTACCTCTATGGCGAGGTTTAGCAATAGAAACATTTTCTACCTTTGGTGTCTACCTGATCCAACTAATTCTCATCGGAAGCTCCAAGAAGCTGTAACTTAAATAATGGCCATATCCTGCTAAACCATTTTGGCAGAAGAGCTAAACCAGACTGAGGTTAATCAAGGGGTTTCAAACCCTGGAGTTAGAAGAGTATCTATCTCAAGCATGTGAAGACTACCCCTGGTGGAATGGGTGATGAGAATAATTTGTTCCAATGGCAATGAAGGCAGGTAAATCAGGTGTTGTGAAGCACATAGAGCTTGGTTAGACATTGAAGACACAAATGTCATCCAGTCCATCTTGAGTCATCACCAATCATTTTGACTCTGTCCTGTCACTGAACAGTAATGTTTCTGTTAGAAAGAAGTAAGCTAATGACTTCATGCAACTCTGCCTCACTTAAATCCCATTTACATAGGAATCAAAAGATATCACCATATTATTTTTAACCATTTCTGCCTATCTCAAAATCCTGTGGTGATAGCCAAGTGATGAAGCAGCAGGTTAAGATAAACTAGAAGCTGTTTTCACAAACCTATACACAAGATATCTAGGCCATAGGGTTGTCTTCTTATTAGAAGCAACAGTGGGATTCAATAACACCCAGATGTCTAAGCAGCCTTTAAAGATCACATTTCTCACCTCCAGGTGAGAGGAAGTAGCTAGACAAAGAGAAAAAGGGTCCTAAATATAGTCTACCCAGCTCTGGCCTGATTACATCAGGCAAGGATCTCCCCTGCAGTCAAAACATTAAAAATGTACAAAAACTTCTGCAAAATAGATTCTACTCACCATCACTTGTAGACAATGCAAAATCCAGTAGACCTAAACAATGAATAGCTCTAGGTGCAAGAGAATTCAACAGATATCACATACAAATAGCAGTCCTGAGTGAAATAAAATTGGTAAATGCAAGACAACTTGCTGAAACTAGAGTTGAATACACATTTTTCTGAAATGGCCAGAGTGAAGCTGGTGTAGATTGTACAATAAAAACTAATCAAGTAAACAAGCTCATATGCCTTCCAAAAGGAGTGAATGACAGGATCGTGACAATGCATTTGCCATTTGCAGTTAAATGTCATGCCTCCATTATCAGTGGCTATGTACTCACCATGATTAATCCTCAGGTCAAAGAAAAAATTATGAAGACCTGAAGACCCTTATCATCAGCAAGGCAAAAGATGACAGGCTTATAATTCTGGGTGACTTGAATAGCTCAGACTACCAGATATGGCAGAATTCCTGGAAAGAATGAAGATAGAAAAAGCAACAACAATGGTCATTTACTAGTGAAGATTTATGCATCATGACCTGTTTACCTAATCTATTTATTTAATATTTTTCTGTTTTCTGTTTACTTAAATACAATGAAACTTCATGAATACACTCTTGCAGCAAACATTGATATTTCAAAAACTTTAGTTTTTCATAACTTGGAGGTTAAGTTGAGCCAATCCATGTGTGTTGGCAACACTGGAGTAAAACCAGAGTGGACTGCTTTCAGAGATTTGCTATACAGCACTCCATTTGCTTATCTGGCTCAGAGAACACTCACAAACACCAAGACTAGTTTGATGAAAATGATGAGGAAATTCAGAAGCTGCAGATGAAAAACAAAGGGTGTACCAGTAGGATAATTCATCCAGTAATAACAAGGTGGCATTAAATTTCTTTAAAAGTAAAGTATAAGTGCAACTTACAGAAATGCAGAATACTAGACTCAGTATGAAGGCAAATAAAATTCGGTTTTTTGCTAATAATAGCAATCCAATGTGCTTTTATGATGCACTGTAGACTATTAGTGGGTCAAGGATCTATGGTGCATCTTAACTACTCAGTGCTGATATAGCCACATTGTTTAGTAATGAAATGATAAATAGTAAGAGTGTAAGAAATAAATAAAATAGTAATAAAATCATGATCCTAGAGAACTTGGTTGAACACTTCCATAGTGTCCTCAACAGACCATCATTAATTACTACTAAAGCCATTGACTGTTTAGCACATGTTGAAATTAGTTCTTCCCTAGTTGAAGTTCCAACTAAATAAAATGCTTTGAATGCCATTAGTTTCATTTTGTGTGGCAAAGCACCTGGTGTTGATTCTATTCCAGCTGAGATTTACAAGGTGGGAAAGGCAGGGCATTCCATTGTTCATACAAAAATTGACTGAAATTTTTCAAATTATATTTCAACAGGAAATATGCCCCAGGAGTTCAAGAATGCTTCTATTGTCCATCTCTATAAAGGTAGAGGGAATAGATTGCCTTGTGACAATCACAGAGGATATCCTTCTTAGTCATTGCTGGGAAGATTCTTGCCAGATTCCTTCTTAATAGGGTTATTTTACATCTATAAAAAAAATAAAGTCATCTATTTGTGAGCAAAAAGAAGTCAGGCTACTCAACAACTCCAGGGGAAATGACAGCAGCAGAACAGAGAACTGCATACACCATTTTAAGGTATAGGCCAGGCCTCTGAAATTGTCAGCAGTGAGGGCTTAAGGGAAATTATGTCAAAATTTGGTTGTTCAGAGAATTTCATTACTATAGTACATCAATTTTATGATGGGATGCTTATGTAGGTTCTGGATCATGGATAGTGCTCTGAAGTTTTCCCAGTCACCAATGGAGTGAAACAATACTATGAATTTGCTCTCATGCTTTTTAGCATGATGTTTTTAGCTATATTGTCAAATGCTTTCAATGATGACTAACATGACATCAGAGTCAGTTATCACACTGATTGCAAAAATTCAACCTGAAAAAGGCTGCAAGCCAAAACTAAAGTGTTGATGTATGATTTTTTGTTTGCTGATGATTGTGCACTCAGTAGAACCTCTTAACCTCAAGTACAATAATTTGTGTATTGATTCTCTGCTGCTTGTGCTAATTTTGGCCTAACAATTAATACCAAGAAAACATAGGTACTCCAGTGGCCAACACAAAACCATTTAGATGTGGTTATAGCAAATAAAGACATTCTTAATGCTATGAACAAGTTCATTTGTCTTGGCAGTATACTTTCCAGGGATGGTGATATTGATAATTAGGTTGACATATGCATTGTCAGAGCTAGCTCAGTGTATAAGAGGCTCTGAAAGAAGTGTGGGAGAAGAGAGGTCTATATTGACTACCAAATTACAGAAACAGTGTGCTGGCCTCATTGCTGTCTGCCGGTGAAACCTGGGCAGTATAACAACGCCATTCCAGGAAACTGAATCAATTCCACTTGAACTGTCTAAAGAAGATTCTATAGTTGTCCTGGGAAAATAAGATACCAGACAATGAGGTTCTTTCTTTAATTAAACTGACAAGTATTTAAACTCTACTGCAGAGAGAACACTCTATTGGGCTAGCCACATTGTTTGAATGCCAAATATTTGCTTGCCAAAAAGACCATTTTATGGAGAACTCACACAGGGCAAACATTCACAGACTAGTCAGAAAAAGCAATACAAAGACACTCTCAAGGACTTTCTTTTTTTTTTATTTAGAATTTTTTTTCACAGTATATATGCATGAGTAATTTTTTTTAAAATAATATTATCCCTTGTATTCATTTTTCCAAATTATCCCCCCTCCCTCCATTCCCTCTCCCCTATGACAGGCAATCCCATACATTTTACATGTGTTACCAAAAAACCCTAGATACAATATATGTGTGTAAATACCATTTTCTTGTTGCACATTAAGTATTAGATTCCAAAGGTATAAGTAACCTGGGTAGATAGACAGTAGTGCTAACAATTTACATTCACTTCCCAGTGTTCCTTCTCTGGGTGTAGTTGTTTCTGTCCATCATTGATCAACTGGCAGTGAGTTGGATCTTCTTTATGTTGAAGATATCCACTTCCATCAGAATACATCTTCATACAGCATTGAAGTGTACAGCGATCTTCTGGTTCTATTCATTTCACTCAGCATCAGTTAATGTAAGTCTCTCCAAGCCTCTCTGTATTCCTCCTGCTGGTCATTTCTTACACAGCAATAGTATTCCATAACCTTCATATACCATAATTTACCCAACCAGTCTCCAATTGATGGACATCCATTCATCTTCCAGTTTCTAGCTACAACAAAGAGAGCTGCCACAAACATTTTGGCACATACAGGTCCCTTTCCCTTCTTTAGTATTTCTTTGGGATATAAGCCCAATATCAGCAATGCTGGGTCAAAGGGTATGCACAGTGATAACTTTTTGGGCATAGTTCCAAATTGTTCTCCAGAATGGCTGGATTCTTTCACAACTCCATCAACAATGGTTTGATTTCTTATAAATTAGGGTCAGTTCTCTATATATTTTGGAAATGAGACCTTTGTCAGAACCTTTAACTTTAAAAATATTTTCCCAGGAGGCAGAGCCAAGATGGCAGAGAAGATACACTCGACTCTGTGAGCACCCTTCTTCCCTTACTACCAATAAGTTAAATCAGCCTCAAAAATAGCGCTGGACTGATAGAAACCACAAGGACTGGAGACGGATAGCAGACTGGATCAAAAATCAGAACCCTACAATATGTTGTTTACATGAAACACACTTAAAGCAGGGAGATACATACAGAGTAAAAGTAAAAGGTTGGAGCAGAATCTACTATGCTTCAGGTAAAGCCAAAAAAGCAGGGATAGCTATCCTTATCTCAGATCAAGCAAAAGTAGAAGTTGATCTAATTAAAAGAGATAAAGAAGGAAACTATATCCTGCTGAAAGGTGGCATAAATAATGAAGCCATTTAAATATTAAACATATATGCACCAAGTGGTATAACATCTAACTTTCTAAAGGAAAAGTTAAAAGAATTGCAAGAAGAAATAGACAGTAAAACTATAATAGTGGGAAATCTCAACCTTGCACTCTCAGATTTAGACAAATCAAAGCACAAAACAAATAAGAAAGAAATTAAAAAAGTAAATAGAACATTAGAAAAACTAGGTATGATAGACCTTTGGAGAAAACTGAATGGCAATAGAAAGGAATATACTTTCTTCTCAGCAGTTCATGGATCCTATATAAAAATTGACCATATAGTAGGACATAAAGATCTCAAAATTAAATGTAGGAAGGCAGAAATAATAAATGCCTTCTTCTCAGATCACAATGCAATAAAAGCTACATTCAGTAAGAAGTTAGGGGTAAATAGACCAAAAAGTAATTGGAAACTGAATAATCTCATCTTAAAGAATGATTGGGTGAGGGGGCAAATTATAGAAACAATTAATAATTTCACCCAAGATAATGACAATGATGAGACATCATACCAAAATCTGTGGGATGCAGCTAAAGCAGTAATAAGGGGAAATTTTATATCTTTAGAGGCTTATTTGAAGAAAATAGAGAAAGAGAAGATTAACGAATTGGGCCTGCAACTTAAAAAGCTAGAAAAAGACCAAATTAAAAATCCCCAACCAAAAATTAAACTGGAAATACAAAAATTAAAAGGAGAAATCAATAATATTGAAAGTAAAAAAACTATTGAATTAATAAATAAAACCAAGAGTTGGTTTTATGAAAAAGCTAATAAAATAGATAAACCTTTGGTAAATCTGATCAGAAAAAGGAAAGAGGAAAATAAAAATGTTAGTCTTACAAATGAAAAGGGTGAACTCACCACTAATGAAGAGGAAATTAGAGAAATAATGAGTTACTTTGCCCAACTTTATGCCAATAAATTTGATCACTTAAGTGAAATGGATGACTTCCTCCAAAAATATAGGCTCCCTAGATTAACAGAGGAGGAGATAAATTGCTTAAATAGTCCCATTTCAGAAAAAGAAATAGAAAAAGCTATTAATCAACTCCCCAGGAAAAAATCCCCAGGACCAGATGGATTTACATGTGAATTCTACCAAACATTTAAAGAATAATTAGCCCCAATGCTATATAAACTATTTGAAAAAATAGGGATTAAAGGAGTCCTACCAAATTCCTTCTATGACACAGACATGGTACTGATACTTAAACAAGGTAGATTGAAAACTGAGAAAGAAAACTATAGACCAATTTCCTTAATGAATATTGATGCTAAAATCTTAAATAAGATATTAGCAAAAAGACTTCAGAAAATCATCCCCAGGATAATACACTATGATCAAGTAGGATTTATACCAGGAATGCAGGGCTGGTTTAATATTAGGAAAACTATTAGTATAATTGACCATATTAATAATCAAATTATTAAAAACTATATGATCATCTCAATAGATGCAGAAAAAGCATTTGACAAAATCCAACATCCATTCCTACTAAAAACTCTTGAGAGTATAGGAATAAATGGATTATTCCTTAGAATAATCAGGAGCATATATTTAAGACCTTCAGTAAGCATAATATGCAATAGAAATAAACTGCAACCTTTCCCAGTAAAATCAGGAGTGAAACAAGGTTGCCCACTATCATCATTACTATTCAATATAGTACTAGAAACGCTAGCCTCGGCAATAAGAGCTGAGAAAGAGATTCAAGGAATTAGAGTAGGAAATGAGGAAATCAAATTATCACTCTTTGCAGATGACATAATGGTATACTTAGAGAACCCCAAAGTCTCTGCTAAAAAGCTATTAGAAATAATTCAAAATTTTAGCAAAGTGGCAGGATACAAAATAAATCCACATAAATCCTCAGCATTCTTATATATCACCAACAAAACGCAACAGCAAGAGATACAAAGAGAAATTCCATTCCAAACAAATGTTGAGAGTATAAAATATTTGGGAATCCATCTACCAAAGAAAAATCAGGAATTGTATGAGAAAAATTACAAAACACTTGCCACAAAAATAAAATCAGATTTAAATAATTGGAAAGACATTCAGTGCTCTTGGATGGGCCGAGCGAATATAATAAAGATGACAATACTCCCCAAACTAATCTATTTATTTAGTGCTATACCAATCAGACTCCCAAGAAACTATTTCAATGACCTAGAAAAAATAACAACAAAATTCATATGGAAGAATAAATGGTCGAGAATTGCAAGGGAACTAATGAAAAAAAAGTCAGAGGAAGGTGGTCTAAGTGTACCTGATCTAAAGCTATATTATATAGCAGCAGTCACCAAAACCATTTGGTATTGGCTAAGAAATACACCGGTAGATCAGTGGAACAGATTTGATACAAAGGACAAAAAAGGGTACATCTATAGCAATCTAATCTTTGACAAACCCAAAGATACCAACATTAGGGATAAAAATTCATTATTTGGAAAAAACTGTTTGGAAAACTAGAAATTAGTATGGCAGAAATTAGATATGGATCCACACTTAACACCATATACCAAGATAAGATCAAAATGGGTCCATGATTTAGGCATAAAGAATGAGATAATAAATAGATTAGAGAAACAGAGGATAGTCTACCTCTCAGACCTGTGGAGGAGGAAGGAATTTGTGACCAGAGGAGAACTAGAGATCATTATTGATCACAAAATAGAAGATTTTGATTACATCAAACTAAAAAGTTTCTGTACAAACAATACTAATGCAAACAAGATTAGAAGGGAAGTAACAAATTGGGAAACTATTTTTAAAAACAAAGGTTCTGACAAAGGTCTCATTTCCAAAATATATAGAGAACTGACCCTAATTTATAGGAAACCAAACCATTCTCCAATTGATAAATGGTCAAGGGATATGAACAGACAGTTCTCAGATGATGAAATTGAAACTATTTCCACTCATATGAAAGAGTGTTCCAAATCACTACTGATCAGAGAAATGCAAATTAAGACAACTCTGAAATACCACTACACACCTGTCAGATTGGCTAAGATGAAAGGAACAAATAATGATGAATGTTGGAGGGGATGTAGGAAAACCGGGACACTGATGCATTGTTGGTGGAGTTGTGAAAGAATCCAGCCATTCTGGAGAGCAATTTGGAACTATGCCCAAAAAGTTATCACTGTGCATACCCTTTGACCCAGTATTGCTGCTATTGGGCTTATATCCCAAAGAAATACTAAAGAAGGGAAAGGGACCTGTATGTGCCAAAATGTTTGTGGCAGCTCTCTTTGTTGTAGCTAGAAACTGGAAGATGAATGGATGTCCATCAATTGGAGACTGGTTGGGTAAATTATGGTATATGAAGGTTATGGAATATTATTGTTCTGTAAGAAATGACCAGCAGGAGGAATACAGAGAGGCTTGGAGAGACTTACATTAACTGATGCTGAGTGAAATGAATAGAACCAGAAGATCGCTGTACACTTCAATGCTGTATGAAGATGTATTCTGATGGAAGTGGATATCTTCAACATAAAGAAGATCCAACTCACTTCCAGTTGATCAATGATGGACAGAAATAACTTCACCCAGAGAAGGAACACTGGGAAGTGAATGTAAATTGTTAGCACTACTGTCTATCTACCCAGGTTACTTATACCTTTGGAATCTAATACTTAATGTGCAACAAGAAAATGGTATTTACACACATACATTGTATCTAGGGTTTTTTGGTAACACATGTAAAATGTATGGGATTGCCTGTCATAGGGGAGAGGGAATGGAGGGAGGGGGAATAATTTGGAAAAATCAATACAAGGGATAATATTATTTAAAAAAAATTACTCATGCATATATACTGTGAAAAAAAATTCTAAATAAAAAAAAATAAAAATAAAAATATTTTCCCAATTTGTTACTTCCCTTCTAATCTTGTTTGCATTAGTATTGTTTGTACAGAAACTTTTTAGTTTGATGTAATCAAAATCTTCTATTTTGTGATCAATAATGATCTCTAGTTCTCCTCTGGTCATAAATTCCTTCCTCCTCCACAGGTTTGAGAGGTAGACTATTTTCTGTTTCTCTAATCTATTTATTATCTCATTCTTTATGTCTAAATCATGGACCCATTTTGATCTTATCTTGGTATATGGTGTTAAGTGTGGATCCATATCTAATTTCTGCCATACTAATTTCCAGTTTTCCTAACAGTTTTTTCCAAATAATGAATTTTTATCCCTAATGTTGGTACCTTTGGGTTTGTCAAAGATTAGATTGCTATAGATGTACCCTTTTTTGTCCTTTGTATCTAATCTGTTCCACTGATCTACCGGTCCATTTCTTAGCCAATACCAAATAGTTTTGGTGACTGCTGCTATATAATATAGCTTTAGATCAGGTACACTTAGTCCACCTTCCTCTGACTTTTTTTTTCATTAGTTCCCTTCTCAAGGACTTTCTTAAGAATTTTAGAATTTATTATATTACATCAGAGAAACTGCACAAGACTGCCCAGCATGATGTTCCCTCATAAGAGAAGGTGCTGTGTACTATGAGCAAAGCAGAATTGAATAGTTCAGAAGAAACACAAGATGTGTAAAGTTACAGAATCTACCCCAAATATTCATGGAAACTATTTGTGTCCAATCTTTGGAAGAGCATTCTGAGCTCATATCATTCTGATCAGTCACAATTGTATAACTAATTTGATTCTAACATAGTGATATCATTTTGGTCCTCTTTACAAATGAAGAATAACCACCAACATATATGTATGCATGTTCATGTATATATATGCATGTTTATGTGTTTATATATATATATATATATGTATATGTATGCTTATTATATAGGTGTATGTGTGTAATGTGTGTATGTGTTACCTGATTCTCAGCCATGTGATGTAACCCAAAATTTACCATCTGTGTATCATCTATTTGTTTTTTTTCCATAATCATAAATGCTTA
Source organism: Sminthopsis crassicaudata (assembly GCF_048593235.1). Classification (NCBI taxonomy): domain Eukaryota; kingdom Metazoa; phylum Chordata; class Mammalia; order Dasyuromorphia; family Dasyuridae; genus Sminthopsis; species Sminthopsis crassicaudata. Next base: position 643,653,745 of record NC_133618.1, on the reverse strand, counting down.
GACATTTTCCTTAAATGTTAATGTGAATAATAGTTTATCTTTTATTTCCTAGGTAATGTAGAGATGCACAATAGCCGACATGTTCTGACTTTCTTTAGTGTAATTTCTTTAAGAAAGGGAAGATATTCCTCCTGCGTGCTCAACTCTCCATCTACCCAAAACATTCTAACTTATCCCTTATTAAAAAATAAATTTTACAAAGCCAGGAAGTGTGAACAGCTCAGAGAATTTGAATGATGAGAGCCTGTCTCAAACATTTAAAGATGAAAGTTCTCACGTTCTATTAGACTATAAGGATTATGAGATCCTGTGGGCTCCTTGCACTTCAAAGGGTCACAGGAACAGAACTTCCAAGATTGATAATTTTAAACTTTTTTTTTTTTTGAAGAATATAAAGTTTTCTCCTAGGTTTTCTTCTGACACATATTTGCATTGTTCCATCTTTTAAGGTGTTCTTCCCCTAGTGCTTGCAATATCTTTTTTTTTTTTTTAAATACTTAGAAATCATTTTCATTACTATTTTCTCATGGATTCAATTAGAATAGGACAAGCCATACAAAGCAAGGTAGGAAACTTTCCATACTCTGTCCAAATCCTCAAAGCACTTATGATCTCCTCTTTCTTTAGAATTAAGCTGGTTTTCTCACAAGATAATAGGCAAATATCAATCTGGCCTATCTGAACTACTTCAATTTAGGGAATAAATCTACTTCCTACACTGGGAGAATTATTCTTTTTCTTAGAGTGATGTGGTCATTTGCCTACTTGTCCACATAAGAAAAGCTGTGTTACCAGGTGGGTTGTTATGAATGTTCATTGTAGTTAGGACACTCCTTATGTACATCCTATGAAAGAACCTACTGAGAGAAGGCAGGTATGGAAAAGTAAATATTATGTAATTATTTGCAAGTCTGCCTAGGGGCAAGAGTGCACCAGCTTCTTCTATTAGTTCTGCTTGCCAGGGGAAAATTTTCTTGCTAATTTAACATTTCCCAAGGCAATTCTCTAACATTAGGTCATCCCCAAAATGATGATTCTGAGAGTTTTACTGATAATGCTTGAATATTTAAGCAATTAACTATAAATAGTGCTAGTTGAAGTTTGAAATTTACTAGGTAGAAACAAGTACGATAACAAAAACAAAGTAATTTATATTTGTTATCATCCAAGAATGGTCTCTGATGAGCAGATGCTATTAAACCATTTTCTGGCAGATGGTCTTTTTTTTCCCCTTCCCCCCCCATCATAAAAATCAGTAATACATCTGGCATTAATGCACATTTATTGTCTTTCTCAGATACAAAGTTTGTTTTCAGTACAAAGAGAGCTGGATCTACTGCTAGGTAAGGACTATAGTCATGATTTAACGAGCAGCCAAGATGGAAAATAATAGAGAGGTGTTCACTGTACCTTATATTCTACTCTGCATGTGACACCCTCTGAAATCTTGGATGTTGCCATTTGGACTGCTGTTGTATCTAAGGATTCTTCATTTTTGTCATCCTCCTTTCTATCATTTCCTTAGCACCATTAGGCCTATTCATCCATTTTACAGAAGATATGCCCTATATGTGTTTTCTCTCATAAAATGTGAACTTCCTGGTTCCTCTTTGAATTCCTCAGGTTACCTCAATTTTTGACACATAGAAAGATCTGAATAAGTGCTTTTCCATTCTATTCTGTAGTCAAAGTAAGGTATAATACACAAAGGAGAAACAGTTTAAGTGACACTTTTAAATATTACATTAAGAATGGATCTATGTGTATAATATATATATGTGTATATATGTGCATATATATGCATATAGTTTATACATACATATATATGTACTATATGTATAGTATATATATATATATATATATATATATATATATATATATATATATACTAAATACTCTACAATGTATGTTTGTGTACAGATAGATGATAGATGGATAGGTAGGTAGAGAGATGGAAAATACAAATATTCATGTCATTATTACATTTACTTTGTGATAAGTTCAATGTATTTTATAGCAAAGACTTAAATCCACCAATATTCAGTTAGTAATACATCAAGGGCAGTACTTTCAAAGAATGATTAAGAAGCACACACTCTTATAACCTTATCCACAGAACAGACATAAAAAACTTTTTTGTTTTCTTCCTGAAAGTAATTAAGTCCATTGGAATTGCTAGTAGACCCAGTGTTGTCTGAGTGGCATTTTTCAACATTAAGAAATTCTTTGACATAAATCATTTTCCAGAATTCTCTGTATCCATGTTTGTGCTTTTAACCTGCTTTTCTAACACAATAATCACTTATCAATGCAAAGACATTTTCTCTCTATCCCTATCTTCTCCCACTTGTAATTGTCCTGATGCCTTTCAGAACCTCACATTTGTGGAGACCAAGAACAGAAACTCAAATTGCCCTAAAACTAAATGTCAAGTTAATATGCTGAACAAATACCCAAGAAACTCACTGATAAGCTTAATGGGTATTTCATGTTTCTAAATCATAGCAGATCAGGCCCAACAATTTAACTCATTTCCTGTGACACATTGTAGGCTTTTAAATTCTAAAATTATTTGGAACTACATACCTATGCCAATACAAAATTAAGGAACATTTTGGCAAATCCAGATAAGATTTCTGCCTTGTGTCTGTGGAATTCTTTTTTATCTCTTGCTCTTCCCCTGTCTCTCTGTTTTTCAACAGCAACAAAGACTTATGGTTATTTTAAACTTGTACTGCAAGTATGTGACAGAAATTTAGACATATGGAAAATGTTATTATTCTTAAGGTTACTATTGATTATTACAATCACAGAAACTTAGAAAGTCAAATAGAAAACAATGGAAATAGATGATAAATCCATGAAAGTCCTGATTAAATTAACCAGAAATTCCAGCCAAAAGTTCCATACTTCATTCAAATATCAGTTCAATTAAATACATATAATCATAGAATTAGAATTACTAAAGATCTTAGAAGTTATCTAAAGTTCCTTATTTTTAATATTAAGAAACTAAAGTATAAAGAAGAAATAATCTTGCCCTTGGAAACTCAAGTGGTAAATAACAGAACCAGGATTTAGATTTGGATTATATTAATTCAAATCTAAACCCTTCTCACTGCACCAGAGAAGTCTTCCTGCTAGGATTCTTATAGGATGTTATGGGCCAGAACTTGAGACAAGGTAATCTTCTTGGTTCACACCTCTAAAGGAGTTCAAACCTTTAAAGGAGTTCAAACCTTTGAGGGAGTTTACACCTTTAAAGGAGCTCGCTCATTGGCCCTTTAAGGAGCTCCAACAAGCCCAGGGAGTACCTACAAGCTCATTCTCATATTGATCCTTCTCAGATCAAGAAAGCAGCAAGTTGGAGTAGTGCCAGACTGGGAGGCAGAAAGACAAGTTCAATTCTCCTACCTCAAAGGTAGCTAGCTGGGTGATGAGCCAAAGTCACTCAATGGCTATCAGCTTCAGTTTCCTCATCTACAAAATGAGTATAATAAATAGCACTTACCTCAAAGGATTCTTGTGAAGACCAAAGAAAATAAAACATGACAATTGCTTTGCATTTCTTAGATCACTATATGATAAATGTTAGTTATTAGGAATGCAGCATATTATGGTGAACAGGTTGTGGGAATTGCAATTAAAAACTAAAATTAAATCCAGTCTGAAATCAATGAGCAACCAAGTCATAAACTCTTTTGTAGAAGAGGTACAATAGCTGTGGTATCCACCTCACAGAGATATGGTAAGGCTTGATGAAGTGTTTTTTATAAAGCACCTTATGAACTTTTACCAGCTATAGAAATGCCAGCTAAGGTTACTAACAACACTATATATGTTCATGTTCACAAACAGTTTACACTTTATCATATTGTACTTGCTAATAAATAATAATAATAAAAGGGAGATGAAAAATATGATATATAAATATAAATATAAAAATAAATATATAAAATAAAATATAAATATAATAATAAATAAATAAATCCAGGAGGAGAAGACCCTAAGGGTTTCTGGCCAAAGCAGAAATCTTTGCTATTTACAAATAATCTGAATCAATAAGGATCCAAAAAATAACCAAATGGGACTCAGCCTAGGACCTATTGGTGGCCAATTAAATTTGAATTGCTTCGTTCCTTCTTCAACCAACGAGGAGAAGGGTCAGTGGTGGAAGGATTTTTATGATCTGTATCAAAGATGCCTCCTCCCTTTGATTGCTTACCTAACTGGATTGACACCTGCTTTTCAGGAGAATGTATTGTGGTCACTCATCTCTCTGAGCCAGATGGCAGGCAGGCAGGCAGGCAGGCAAGCAGGAAGGAAGGAAGGAAGGAAGGAAGGAAGGAAGGAAGGAAGGAAGGAAGGAAGGAGAATGAATGGAGCAAGGGAGAAAGAAGGAATGGAGGAAGGATGGAGGAAAGGAAGAAGGAAAGGAATCTTCTAAATGACTAATTCCCAAGGACCAATCCATCAGGGAGGTGATGACATGATGTGTAAGTGAATTGGATTTAAATGATGGAGGACTGGGCAAGATCATCTGCCTCACTTTTCCCTCCAGAGCCATCTGAATCAAGTGGCAAGATATAGAACAAGATGACTGGGAATTAACCTGGATGAAATAGAACTTGGCTTTTTTAAGCTAACATCTTCAACATATCTACACTCAGGTCTTCCTTTCCTTGATTGTATCATTTCACCCAACATACATTATTTTTCTTTTCATTCATAACCAAAATCCTAGATTCAAATTTTGTTTCTGTTATTCACTCTTTATGACTTTAGGCTAGTCAGTTAATATCCCAAGTGCTCAATTTCCTCCTTCTCTAAAATGCTGTTTCGGGGGTCTCTTTCTAGTTTTTTATCTATGATCTTTAGGGTCATTATTTAAGCATTTGCTTATTTGTCCTTTTTGTGTGTGCAAGTTTTGTGTGTATGTCTGTACATGTGTGTATAAATGTGTATGTGTGTATGTGTATGAAATCTTTAAAACCCTAAATAATCAAAATGAATTTGGAGGATTTTTAAAATAATTATAATTTATATGTTATTAGTCATTTAAACTTAAAATGTTTTTGTTTCATCATAATTCTTTAAATTAGATCATATGATCTACATAGACTACCAGATATGATTTTCAGATATATCTTTCTTTTTAAAAAAATAAATCTTTCTAATTATTATTTCATTAAATATTTCTCAGTTATATGTAAGAAAATATCAATTGTATTTTTTAATGTTTGACTTCCAAATTATCTTCCCCTATTCTCCTTGGGAAGACAATTTTATTTTGATTTTACATGTGAAGTCATGCAAAGTATATTTCCATATCAGTCATATTCAAAAGAACACTCTAATAAGGTAAAATAATAAAAAGTATAAAAGTAGTAAAAAATAAAATATAATTCAATTTGCATTCAGAATTCATCAGTTCTCTTTCTAGAGGTAAATAGCATTTTTCATTATAGATTCTTTGAAATTGTAAGACATATCTTTTTCTGACTCATTGGATAGGATAGTCCTTTTCTCTGTTCCTCACAAAGGGCATCCCATTTCCTTCACCCACACATTTTCACTGGTGTGCACTCATTTGCCGTCACTTAAAACTATCTCACTTTATTTTAGAAGCAGCACAAGCAATACTTTGTGTATAAAACTTTTCTGAAATCTCACCAAATGCTAGTGTCCTCCCTCCAAAACTACCTTGTATTTAACTGTGTTTTATTTATATTTATTCATTACATGTTTGTGCTGCAAAAACTTATACATATACTTATATCTCCATTAAAATATAACCTTCTTGTGATTAAGGTTTATTTTATTCTTTATTTTTCAGGTCCTAGCATCTAACTACATTTTGATCCTGACCTTCACTCTTTCTTATGAATAGTGCTGGAATATAGTGACCACAAAATAAGTGTTTGTTGATTGACTTAAAAAATATGTAGTTGTGTGGTGTTTTTTATTATCACTTCCTTAGAGAAAAATAATGGTCAGTAGTACACTATTCATCATATCTATTAATTATAAGATGTAGAAAATCTGGTATGGAATCTTACAATTTCACTCAGAACTTGTTCTTAACTTAGATCTAGAATTTCTTTCTAAATAATATGTCAAGAATGATATAATACTAACTATACAATATTAGTTTCTCCATATTTCACATGAAGTATAAAACTATTATAGGGATGTACACACAATAATACATGATCTGGCTATTGTCACAATAAGTCAAGAAATTTTAACTAACATACCTATTATGTTCCAGATATTTTACTAAGTGATGAGAATACAAAGAAAGTTAAAATGAAACTCCTTCTCTCAAGGAGCTTGCAATCTAATGGGGAGATAACATGCAAATGTCTATATATAAATAAACTATATAGAGGACAAACTGGAAATATCAACACATTAAAGGTGTTGAAATTAAGAATAGAAGAAGGCTTCCTGTAAAAAGTAAGATTTTAATTGATAATTAAGAGAATCAAGGGATGAAGTAATCAAGGAAAAATTGATGTGAAACTCCATAAAACCAGAAATAGTTTGAGAATACAATTAGAAACCTGTGAAAAGACATCAAAGAATCATATCACTATCTAGCTAGTGTGTACAATAGAAGACTTAAATACTATTATATCTAATGAAAATGAATGAAGCTGTTGAATTTGTAACCAAAACAATGGAACCAAATGCTAACAGAAAACTGAAGTTGAATTTGTTAAGAGATTAGCATCCTGAAGATAAAACTTTTCTGAAAATAACACTTTTAGAACAAATAATTTCTATACAATATCATTGCAAATGTGTACTCTGTGCATGAGAAAATGGACAACAAAATATCTAGAAAATATCCAAAGAGAAACTCATACAAATATTAATGAAATATGGGATTTATCTTTAAGACAACTATAGAAAGAATAATAGGGGATAAACTGGAATCATTCCCAATAAGATCCCCAATAAGAAAAAAGAAAGATTAATGGTTGATGTTAGACCACCTGATAAACAGTTTATGATTTTATGGAAATGATTTTTTGACAATCAGGTCTCATTTCTCAAATAAGAAAGTCTGAAAATCATAATACTTTATAATTTGTCTGGTAGAACAAAATCTAATGTATCTTTAGTTAATAACAATTCAATGAGTAAATTCCAAAAATTGAACGAGTGAATGAGCAAGAGGAAAAACAGATTTACTGAAACAGAGAGACAGAGACAAAGAAAGAAAAGGAAAGGAATTGAGAGAAAGAGAGAGAGACACAGATAGAGACAGAGAGACACAGAGACGGAGAGAAAGAGACAGAGAAATGGAAAGAGGGAATGTGGGAGAGAGAGAGAGAGACAGACAGACAGAGAGACAGAGAGACAGAGAGACAGAGAGACAGAGAGACAGAGAGACAGAGACAGAGAGAGAATAAAGTTGGAGGTGATGGAGAGGAACAGATGTACAGAGATAGGCAGGGAAAGAGAGAGACACAGAATCAGAGAGAAAGAGGGGAAGAAGGATGGGGAGAGAGGCATTCTCTTACCTCAACTACAATATTATATATCAAACTAATTGTTTTATAGAAATTATGATATTTATAAGATCAACTTAAAATTAGCTAATAATTACAAGAAATTATAGTAATACCTTTTTTAAAACTTTTTATTTTCAAAATATATTCATGTATAATTTTTCAACGTTGACCCTTGCAAAACCTTGTGTTCCAAATTTTCCCTACTTCCCCCAACTCCCTCCTTTGTATGGCAAAGCTAACATTTCTAATACAATACAGTTTATCCCCATTACATATGATGGTTGCTAATGGTTTTTTAAAATGCTACTGACTGTTTTAAGGAAAAGTCCATTTATTCATATATTCTCTAATGTTTTAATAGGAATGGGTGTTGAATTTTATCAAATGTCTTTTTCTGCATCTATTGAAATAATCATATGCTTTTTTTTGTTAGTTTGGTTATTGATATAGTCAATTATGCTAATAGTTTTCCTAATACTGAAGCAGCTCTGCATTCCTGGTTTAAATCCTACATGGTCATGGTGTATTATTCTGGGGATGACTTTCTGTAATCTCTTTGATAATGTTTTATTTAAGATTTTTTCCATCAATATTCATTGGGGAAATTGGTCTATAATTTTTCTTTCTCTGTTTTGACCCTCCTGGTTTCAGTATCAGCACCTTATCTATGTCATAAAAGGAATTCCTTATTTTTTCCAATAGTTTGCATAATATTGGAATTAATTGCTCTTTAACTGTTTGATAAAATTTGCATGTAATTCCATCTGGCCCTAAAGATTTTGTCTTAGGGAGCTGATTAATAGCTTGCTCTATTTGTTTTTCTAAAATTGAAGTACTTAAGTAATTTATTTCTTCTTCTGTTAATCTATGCAACCTATATTTTGGTAGGTATTCCATTTCACTTAGATTATCAGATGAATTGGCATATAGTTGGACAAAGTAACTCTTAATTATTGCTCTAATTTCTTCTTCATTGGTGAAAAGTTCTCTCTTTTCATTTTTGATAGTAACAATTTGATTTTCCCCTTTCTTTTTTCTAATCACATTAACTAAAGGTTTATCTATTTGAATTTTTTTCATAAAACCAACTCTCAGTTTTATTTATTAATTCTATAGTTTTCTTACTTTTCCCCTCCTTTTTCCCCCCTTCCCCCAGATGGCAGGTTGACCAATACATGTTAAGTATGTTAAAGTAAAAGTTAAATACAATATATGTAAACATGTCCAAACAGTTATTTTGCTGTACAAAAAGAATTGGACTTTGAAATAGTGTACAATTAACCTGTGAAGGAAATCCAAAATACAGAAGGAACAAAAATAGAGAGATTTGTGTAAGTCTCTTCTTTCCTATCTCTGCTAACTCTTCTACTTTAATTCCTCTCCTCAACTTGTCTAGCTATTAGTTAACCTGGATCCCCTCCCCTGCAGTCTATCTTCACTTCCCACCCAGTCCTTCTCTCTTTATGCTGTTCCCATTAATGTATATACTTTATCCCACTCCTATTAATCTGCACACCTTTCTCCACCCAATCTAATCCTTTCTCCCTTGCCCATTAATCTTATCCCATAGTCCATTTTTTTTTCATTATTATGGATAATTTGGTGGATATATTTTTTTTGGCCATAGGACTAGTTCTTGTGATTCCAGGACCTAAAGTCTTTTATTGTGGTTGCTAATAAGTCCTATACAATTTTTAAGTATAGCTCCAGCATATTTTAATTGTTTTGTTTGTTTCTTGCAAATTTTTTTCTTTGATCTGGAGGTTTCAAAAAAATGACAATAATATATCTATATGCTTTCCACAAATAATCTCTTTAAGGGGGTGATGAGTGGCTTTTTTCTATTTCTACTTTTCCCTTGTGTTTTATCATTCCGGGACAATTTTATTTGATTATTTCTTGAATTATTCTGTCAAGATTTGTTTTTGGGGGTTTTTTGTTTGTTTTTGGTCATAGCATTCAGGTAGTCTAATTATTTACATTTTCTTTTCTTAATCTGTTCTCCAGATGTGCTGTTTTGCTTATATGATGTTTCACATTCTCTTCTATTTTTTTCATTTTTTATATTTTGTTATTGCTTGGTCTTCATACCTTCACTGGCGTGCCTTTGATGAATTCTAATGTTTCAAAGAATTATTTTCTTCTTTAACATTCTGCATAGTTTTTTCTAGTTGGTTAAATTTATTTTTCATAATCTTTTTTTTTTCAGATGGTTCTTAATTTCCCTTTTTACCCCCAATCTCTTTCACTTGATTTTAAAAGTCTTTTTTGAGTTCTATAAATTCTTTCTGGGCAGGTAGCCATTTAACATTATTCTTTGGGATAGGAGAAACTCTTGTTTACTTATTTTTTAAACTTCATTGCCTCCACTTAACTTCAACTCTTCCATTTGACCTAGTATGCTAAAGCAAAAGCTCCACCCTTCTGCAAGTGCCCTTAACCAGCAGTGTCCCTGCCACACTGCTTCTGCACTTATAGGATATGCTAGTTTCTTTTATCCCAGGGCTGTCTCAGCAGCAAAGCTGGGCTTAACATTTCTAATCATCAGAGATTCCCATTCCCATGTATTTAGTTAATGTTTGGATATGGTTCTTCAGAAGTTAGCAATTATTTTCATGTAGAAATCAACTATGTGCCCTACATATGATTCATATAGTCCTTTAGGTACCTTTTTTTTATTCCCTGACATGTGTGGAGAATAATTTCATTATATTTAGCATCATCTTGGGGTGCCCAGATTTTGAATTTAGGAATTGGAGAACATTAAAATGAAGAGACTAACTTCTTAATTAAAAGACACCCATCCCTGTGCTAGAACCTGTCAGAAACCCCAATACTTAAGTTCAAAAAAGAGAATAGTGTGGAATTTCAGCCCCTTCAGGCCAATTATTGCAGGCTTTCTATGGTAGAAGAGAAAGCCATGATCAGGTTGAAAGAATTATTTATTGAAAGCTCACTATCGTTTATCTATTAACAAATTTTTAATCCCTGAAATAGAATTTCCTCAGAATTTCCACAAATAAACTACATTGTAGTAGAATCTGATTACAGGCAGAGCTATGATGTACAACTTCCTAGTGATATCATTGATCCATTTTTTTAAAAACAATAACATTTTTGATGGATTTTACCATGATGAATACTCACAATCTTCAAACTATATTTAATAAAAAGTATTAAAAAAGAGATCTTCTAAAATAAACAAATAAAACCACAGGGGAGCTGACTTTTTTTTTTTCCCCAGAGTTGTTTTGAACTAACTTTGGCTGAGTTTACAGAAGGTCTTAGATCCCATCACTCATGTGATTAAAAAACAAACAAAGGCAACAATAACAAAAAAAAGTAATTTTTTTTTATCCACAGCATATGCAGTAATTTACACATTAAATATGTAAGGTTTTTAGTGGATAATAATTTATCCCTAAAGTATTGTTATCTGAACTCCATCAAAATGATGAGACTGAAATGACAATCACCAAAATAGCTTCCAGTTAGTGCCTCAACCTTTGAAAAAAAATTTTTGCATGAATTAACTTCTTTGGTTCTCAAAACAATCCTGATGATAATGGTTGGAGTAGGGTTGGGGGAGCAGAGATAAATAATACTAGCTACATTTTATGGATTAAAAATAATAATAATTTACCTGTACATAATAAAGTTGCTACTATTTTTTTCCTTGAAAAAGGAAAAATACATTAATGTACATAACTCAAAGTTCAGGACTTTTCCTATTATATCATACTGCTTTTCATGATAAATATTTTGATTTTGATTTTCTTGACATTAAACTTAAGTCTTTGTGGATTAGATATGTATAAATGATTTTTCTCCAGAAAATCATTGAAGAAACTGACTTGAGAAAACCTTTTCTTTAAGGCTAGAAAATGACTGGAATCTCATTCTTCTGGAAGATCCAGAAAGGGAAAATCAAAGGTAATAATTAGTTCCATTGTTTCCTATTTAGATGGTGTAGTGTAACTTTTTGCCTAGAAGTTAAGAAGGCAGAACTATTTTCTTTTGATTTTTTTTTTCTTTTGTAGGGGCTAGGGTGTGTGTGGGAGATGGCAGGTCAAGGATAGGAATAAAGATAATTGATTGGAAGCCAGGATGTTTTACAAGTGCATGTTAATATTCATTGAGTGCTGTTGATTATAGGTGTTTTCAACTATCTTGCTTAATAATGTCAGTGTTTTGAATGAATTATTTTTATATCACGTAAAAAGCTGATGCTGATATCCCAGCTGCTTTTTGAAGCCATGTATTTTAATTCACCAAAATATATATTTATCTTCTCTTTAATGAAGACAACTTACAGGAGACTGGAGATACAAAATAAAAAAAAATTAAAAAAAAAAACACAAAACAAAAAAACCAGATCCTACCTTCAAGGGGTTTATTAGATGTTTCACTTAATAGACTATGCACTTAGTGGATTCTGGACATGACAAGTATTGCTAAATGGGTCCAGGCTCACTACCTGTGATGTGGAGATTCCAAGAATTGGATGTGAGAAAGTAAAACATTCCAGACATGTGAGTGTGTGTAAAAGTCATAGAAGTGGAAAAAAGAATGCTAGATATGGGAAACAAAGATCAATTTAGTTGGAATGGAGTTTGAAAATGATAGTGCCATAGTATCATTGTACTTCAGAATTAGAAAGGTTGTTGCAGAGATATGCTAGTAATTGTTAAAAACTGGCTCTCTGGAAACCTCTCATACACTTTTAAGTTTAATCTGAATTGTCATTTTTCCCACCAATTTCTTTCATATAGACAATCAACAAACCAATAAATCAAGCTATAATTTATGACCTTTTTGTGGCTTTTGCCAATTTCTGAGATGTAAATGCTTACAATTGAAAAATTTTAAATTGACTCACATGAATTGGCTCTAGAACACCCCTGGTTGTTAGTGAGCATTTAACCCAACTCATACCTTGAAAATACAAATCCTTTTGCAAAATATGAGGGTATCTAGTTTTTGGTGGAAGAACTGCAATGATAAGAAACTATGATTTGAAATGGCATTTTCCAAACTTGAAGATTTAATTGTTAAATATTTATCTTCCACTTTTGTCCCAATTTTTTTCTCTTCAATTTCTACTCATTGATTCTTATTTTGCCTTCCTTATGCTTTATGAAAAAGGTTAAATGTAACCAGTCCCTCTCACTTTTTCATAAGACTGCTTTTCAAAATTTTCTAGACAAATATCTTTTTTCCTTTTCTGATGGTCTTTTCTTCAGTCCAAATGTGCAACCTGTTTAGAACCAAGACTTGAGGAAGATTATAAAGGAATTTAAAAGCCAAGTTATTTTTTTAATTAACCTAACTATTTGGGGGGTTTCAAGTTTTCTTTTATGTAACAGATCTATTATTTCAGAAAAATAATTTGATACTTCGTGGAGGATGTATTAGAGAAGGGAGACTGGAACATGGAGGTCAATTAGGTCAGTGTCAAAAGAGATGAATGATCGAATCAAGGGGAGCAGTCCAAAACTGTGGATATGAAAGACATAATGGAGGACAATTGAAAAGAACTGGAAACTTGACTAATTTTAATATTTGAAATTTAAAACTATTGTAATCATATAATATAGGTATATATTACATATAAATTATAGTATATTACACATACATACTGTATATGTATAAAAATAAATATGTGTGTATATATACATATATATATACATACACAATATTATATGTACTCATACAGAAAAATATAATTTTCATTATATTTATTGATGTACTGCAGATCCTGAGGGGAGAAGAGAGACAGACATACAGAAAGGCAGACATACACACACAGAGAGAGACAGATCATTTTATAGAATCTTTTCATAAACTTCTCAGAGGCTGAACCACACTCAGAAACTACAGCCTAGAAACAAGGTAGCTTACAGGGAGCAACCAACCCACAGAAGTATACAACTTTTTTTTTTTTTTTCAAAATGGCAAATGTTTAAGCCTCTAGAGGAATTATCAATAATAAAACCCAAATACATTAGGAAAGTTTACAAAAAAGTCATGTTCAAGGTGGTCTGGGAACTGGCATTTCTCCATGATGGAGTACCATAGTATCCCCAGTATGTTTGCAGTATGTTCCCTTTCTCTAAGTCTAAAAGAGCTGCTTTCTTTGTCAGTAGCTTCAATACACTAGCTGGTGACAAAGAGACTGGCTGCTGGGCAAATGGCACTTGGCTGAGGAGTTACAACTTGCAAGCAAGGATGAGTGGTGCGAACATTAAATTCCGATGGTTGCAGTTGCCCTATCACCCACCAAGGGCACAGTCAGAAGCAGTCACCATAATGAGAGAAAATAAAACATATTACCCATTGCCCCTCCAGGCTATGCATTTCTTGTTATTTATGTCATTGTACAGGCTCGTTGGAGAAGTCACAGTATTGAGATTCTCAAACTGTAGATGCATCTTGGGAACACAGAGCTTTAAATTAGCATGTATGGGCTAGGTACTGCTCAGGTTGTAAGGTGAACAATTTACCAACTGTGCTGATATTTATACAGATACCTATTCGTGATGTGAAGCAGATGATAATGATTGTACAAAACTTATCAGCATACTCCAATAAACAAATATTGTCATTCTATAGAAGACTGATTTGGGGAGAAGGTCTATTTAAAAGAATTCTTATCTAGGGCTTGATTTTGGATTTTATGAGGAAGAAGAATCCACTATCTATCCTGCTCTAACCCCACAAAAAAAAAAAAAAAAAAAAAAACCTGCCAATCACTAAACACCTGCACCAAATTAACATGAGACTGGCTGGCAACTTGCTGGAATTTCAAATGACCACCCCCTTCTCCAATGTCAGCTGTGGAATTCCCAGGCTGATTCCTCTGGCAATACTTAGCACCTGCTGCCAGGGAGTCTGACAACAGAAAGGCAAGTTAATGATAACCAAATGAGCCAAAATCTCTTGGATGGGTTGGTATGGTATGCAAGGCAACAAGCTATCAGGTAAAGGACTCTTCTTCATCTCATTTCCCCTCCCCCCTCGTTTTCCCTCTGTTATTGTATTTTTTTCCTAAGCAGAAAATGTATAGTTGAAGTATATGGCTCAGGAGCTTAGAGAAATTAGATCACCAGGGACCTAAAATGGGTTGTTAAAACAAAGTAGAAAAGGGAAATGGTTTTATAAATGAGGCAGAGGTTTTATAAACTTTTTTTTTTTTATAAGACTTGTGAACATGAGGAATCAGTATAGGGTGCTCGAAAGAGGAATGCATTTAGCATGACAGATTTAATCTAGAGCTGGTTTGGGCTTTTTTTTTTTTTTTCCTCTAAGGGCACAATGGAAAGTCACATAATGTTTCTTGACCTTCATTTCCTCATTGGTAAAATAAGAGAGTTGGTCTCAAGGGAAAAAACAAAAACAAAATCAAAAAACAAACTAGATTTATCATGTTTCTGGCATCTACTACCTGTGAAACAAAGGGTCAATCACCCAGTACCTAAATGCAATTTCAACTCATTATTATTAGAATTTAGAATTTACTGATCTGCATCAGAGATGTGATCCTGCATGCCAGGACACTTTAATTCAGATAAGAGTGCTTATATCATTCCTATTGAATACTTTTAAACTAGGAATATGGTGTAATAGAAAGAGCACTGGCACTGAATCTCTTGGGTTTCAATCCCAGATCTGTTCTTCCTCTATTATTTGGTCTTGGATCTTATTTGATCACTTAACTGTATGTTTCCCATTCCTTATCTTTAAAATGAAGACTTTGGAATAGATAGCCTCTAGAATATCTTTTGGTGACTTAGAATACCAGTTCTTGATCTTAGAATTTTAGTCTTAGAGCAACAATTATATTAGCCAGACCAAAACAAAACTTAATTTAGAAATTATGAGTGGGATGAGACTAATATCAAAATAACTTTCTGAGAGGCAAAGTGAGTACTTTGTAAAGTGAGGTCAAAGAAAAAATGGTCAGTGGATGAACCTGACAATTCTTTAAGAATCCATCTATGACACCTGTTGTCTTTTTACAGTATATTGTTTGGGAAACTAATTTTTGCTCTATTGATTTGTCTCAATAAACTTTTTAGACATCTTGTGCTGAAAGGATTTAATTTTTTTGAACATGAGTAAATATGAGTGTGTATGCTTGTGTATGGGGTTAATTCTTTTAAAAAATCAAGTCATCAGTTCCACATAAGTGGTGTATTCTATAAACTAACGCCACCCTAAAAATAACCCCATGAAAACTCATATTTCTATATAGAAACTTTTCAATGCCTTAGCAAAATAAAATTATAACATCACTACTACCCATTTATTTTTTTAAAACAGTTTCCTGCTGGAAACCATATTATATTGGCAAAGGAAAAATCTCTCCTCCCTTTCCCTCTCCCCTTCTCCTCTTTCTTCTCTTCTTCCTTTTCTTTTCTTACCCGTTTTGTCCACTTCATTCTGAATTTTTTCAGCGAAATATATGCCACCTGAGAAATCTATATCCTTAAACTAGCTTTTAAAAATTGAGGAAACAGGTAATCTCTGCCTTAATTAAACTGACTAATTATGGCTGAGTGATTTAAAAACTCTGGATGTTGGTAGTCTTAAGAAGAATGGAATTGGGGGTGTGGAGAGCAGCACTTTGCAGTGATAAGCATTTATGAAGTATCTTCTGAAGTTTTTTTGTTTTTGTTTTTGTTCCCTCCCCACCACCCCCCACCCCCGGTAGTTCAGAGCTGGCCACTAAGCCAGGAAGATCTGGATTTAAATACTATTTCTGAAACAACTGACTTTATGACCTTGGGGAAAACGCTCAACATGTTTGCCCAATAGGCGATTCTCAAGGAGTAGAGGTTTCCGAGAAGGTGTCACTTTGAATTGTAGAGGAATTCTCCCTACCCCCGAGTTTCATAGGGAAGAAAATCAAAGGTCTCACCCCAATCCTTCCTCCTTCCTGCTAAATTGTGAACGAGTATGGAGTTAACTAGAATTTCAGCTACTGCTGGTTCTAATTTCAATACTATTTGTAGGGTTCTTATAAGGGTTCTAAGGTTATGCCTCATTCTTCTATTTGATCCCCTTTCTTACACCATTTTTTTATGAGGAGGAAGGAGCTCTAAACTAGTCTTAGGTCTTTATTTTTTAAGGAGCTATCTTGAGAAGCACAATTTTTGAAAATTGTGTGTGCATACCCAGAAAAAAACATGTGCATATATATGTGTATATGCATACATATACATATTTGTATAATATATACGTACACATATATACTGCATATTTAAGAGAAAAAGAGAGGAGATGGGAAACTTCTTTGAGCGTTGCTGCTTTATAACCCACTTGGTGTAGGTACTTTTTTGCAAGTACTGTAGAAAGAAGGCTATCCCATTATATCGCTTGCAGGAAATCCTGTGTGAAGGTATCTGTCTCCCTGTAAACCACACTTGGGTGCGTAGGCTGGCACACACATCCGCAGACACACAGTCAGTCACAAATGCACATTCCCTCCAGCTTCAGATGAAATCCTATTGGATTAGCACCCGAGATGGGCTCAGAAACCGTCGAAAAACGGATTTTGCCATCCACTTCCTCGGGGGGTAACGGGGCGTAGAGGCTTGCTTGGATCATTTATTTATCTTATGCGCATTAAGAAACCACCATTAGGCTTTGGTGGGAGGCGCTATACTTTTCCTGAAACCCAGCCTGCTTCCTTTGACTCTGCACTAGGAATACACAATTGAATCGGGGAGCTGCAAGGTTGGCAAAAGCTGCCTTCTGCTTCTATCTCTATCCAGTGACTACAGATATTTTCTCTTTCCCTCACTCCCTTAAAAAAAAAAAAAAAAAAAAAAAAAAAAAAAAAAAAAAAAAAAAAAAAAGCTAGTTTGGGCATCTACAGGGTGTGCTTTAAAAAAAAAAAATGTGAATTTTCTTTTTTTCTTTTTCTCGGATATCCGGCCTTAAAGCGACTCTATCTATTCTCTTTTTGCCTTGGACCACAGATGCCGGAGAAAGTGCTTGCTTGAGTTCGGATGTCAGGTTGGTCCTGGCGCTGGTGCTGATCCTGGCTAAGAGGGAAGGAGAGAGGGAAAGCCTCAGTCTCCACTCCCTCCGCTCTGCTTTCGGATTGGTCTCTCTCTTAAAGTGCTGTCCAAGGGTTGGCTGCAGGACCGCTGAATAACAGGTGCATTTCGCTGCTCCGTCGCTCTCAAAGAAGCAGCCTAGGAATGCTAGTGCACCAAGGCTAGAGAGAAGAGGGAGGAGAGGAAAGAGAGGGAAAGAATTGAAGAAGGCTGGGCGAAAAATCGTCCGTAAAGTGGGACCAGCTCCATGTGTTGGAATGTGGCTTGATATTTCTCCATCCGGATGGTCGGAATCGTAAAAAATCCAGAAGATTGATTGCTGTAACTTGCAAGGAATCAAAGGAAGAAAGGGGGGAAAGGGGGGAAAAAAAAGACAGGGAGGGGAGAGGAGGGAGACGGGTGGTGGTGAGGGTTGTGAGCGAAGAACCCCGGGGAGCGCCGAGGGGCAAAGGAGGAGGATGTTGGAAAGGCTCCTGTGTGTGGATGGAGACAGCATGGTGACGGGGCTGATTCGGCAGATGCTCGGGGGCCAACATAGGAGGAGAGCTCATTTTGGGAAAGGACCAATGCCCCGGGATTAACTGACTTCAAGCCTGGAAGACTGGTGATTTGGGGGGAAGGGTTTTTTCCCCCTTACTCCTTTCCTCCCTCCCCTCCCCCCTTTCTTTCCGCGCCTCCTTCCCCTCTCGCTCTCTCCCCTTTTTTTAGGGGGGGGAGGGAGGGAGAGTGGGGGAAGGGCGAAGATTCGCATGCTACTGCTGCTGCTGCTGCCGCCGCCGCTGCTGCTGCTGTTTTCCGCCTGCCGGCTCCGGGTCCCTGATGTCTCTCTGGCTTCCCCGCGGGGGGCGAAGGTGAAAAGGCTCCTAGGATGAGTGAAGGGGCGAGCGGTGCCTCCCCACCTGGTGCCGCTTCTGCCGCCGCTGCCACAGCGGCCGCCGCCGCTGCCGCCGCCGAGGAAGGGGCAGCAGCGGCGGCGGGCGGGGGCCCGGACGGGGAAGGGGCGGCCGAGCCCCCCCGGGAGTTACGCTGTAGCAACTGCATTGTATGGAACCGGCAGCAGACTTGGCTTTGCGTGGTGCCCCTGTTCATCGGTTTCATCGGCCTGGGGCTCAGCCTCATGCTCCTTAAATGGATCGTGGTGGGTTCCGTCAAGGAGTACGTGCCCACTGACTTGGTGGACTCCAAGGGGATCGGCCAGGACCCCTTTTTCCTCTCCAAGCCCAGCTCTTTCCCTAAGGGCATGGAGACCACCACGACCACGACCACCACCTCCACTTCCACCTCTACCCCGTCCTCCGGCACCGCCTCCTCCAGGACGCCCAACCGGATTAGCACTCGTCTGACCACCATCACTCGGGCGCCCACTCGCTTTCCTGGGCACCGGGTGCCCATCAGGGCCAGCCCCCGCTCCACAACGGTGCGGCACACCGCAGCCCCCCCGACAGTACTCTCCACCACGGTCCCCTTCTTCAGCAGCAGCACGCAGGGTTCCCGCCCACCCCTGCCAGGGGCACCCAGTACCCAGCCAATGCCCTCTTGGCCCACTGCGGCATACGCTACCTCCTCCTACCTCCACGACTCAACTCCCTCCTGGACCCTGTCTCCCTTTCAGGATTCTTCCTCCTCCTCCTCCTCCTCCTCTTCCTCTTCCTCCTCCTCTACCACCATCACACCAGAAACTAGCACCAGCCCCAAATTTCGTAAGTAAAAACGAAAGCCTTCTTGCCTTTGATTTACAGTATGCCTACAATACTCTTCCCTTTGGGGCTCCTGCGTCTCCCTCAGTCCCCCTTCAACAACCGCTCCAGACTCGTGTCTGGGGTACTATGTGAAAACTGGTTCATATTGCCAAAGAAAGAATAAAATTTTGTTCTCTAGGAGGAAGTCTCAAGGCTCCTCCCCTCCCCCCCCCCCCCCCTTCTTGAGTCTCGGACAAGTGTGAGAAGAGGTCTCTTTCCTCCTCCCTCTTTTAAGGGTTAAAGCTAGTGCGTCCCTGATGACTGCAGAAATGTTAGGCTTGAATTTAAGGGGTGTGTGTCTTGGGGTGAGGGGAACCTATAAACATCCCCACCTCTCCAAAATCCCAAAGAAACACCCTCAAACAAAACTGAAAACAAAGGGAAGTTTAGCTGTTTGCAAGAGCTTGTAATAGCATAGAAGCAGCCATTTGAGCGAGCATGTATATAAAATGATGTATATAAACCGGGAAGCCGCCCTGCTCAGCCGGCTGCCACCTGGAAGAGTTAATAAGAAACAATTGAGGGGAGGAGGGGAGAGAAGGGAGAAAGGAGGAAAAAAAAAAAATCAATGGTGAAGAGGCTTAACTGATGACCCCAAAATTCGCCAGTGGCTATATGGAAGGTGCTGAAATTGATTCTGTGGCGAGTGAGATTAAGTTAACCAGGGGGAAATATGATGGAAGCCCTGCAGAGCTGCTGTTCACCAGCTAGTATTCCTGACAATGGAGCGCGTCTCCCCCTCACCCCCCTCCAAGGAAGATTTTTTTTTTCCCTCTCTCCAAATGCTGAGGTTATAACACTCCCCCATCCCCCATTTGGTCCCTCCACATCTGGGTGTGAAAAATAAGGAAAGCTAGAGTGCATGATTTCTGCAATCTATATGTGCAAAGCACCCAACCATTAGAAAGTAGCTCCCTTTGAAGGCACCCTCTACTTTTTCTACTAAATAAATTATTGACATCCCTCCTTGATTTACTGAAGACCGATATTTTGATAAAGGCAACTGTTTCCTGCTAACATTTATGAAAATCTTCTCTCTAACTATCAGCATATCTCCCTAGTTTAAGGTCTTATACAGAAATCCCTCAGGAACCAGACAATTGATTGGGATCTGGTAACACTTTTCTGCAACCTGTGAAGGTTATTTAGGACAAACACAGAGACCGCCAGTTAGAGTTCTGAGCAGTGCCACTCTGCAAAATGCTTTAATTATGCTGTCTTTATCTGGGTTTTAATATTTTTGGATCATAGCATCTAGGAAGCAAGGAGCAGTGTCCTCCATTAACTCTTCAGTATTTCCCTCTAGAATAGTCAATTGTTTAGATTCAAGAATTTCAGAACCTTTTACATGTCTTAGTTATTGTCTGGATTAGTTATTACTATTCAGCCATTTAAACATTTTTTCAAAGAAATTATTAATTCTGTTTTTGTGAACCTCAGGACAAAGAGTAAATATGCACAGCAATATCATGGTGGGAATTGGAGAAATAGGCAAGGACTATAAATTGGGTGCTGGTGGGAGGGAGGGAGCCTACCACAAATCAGAATGGCAAACAAGGCAGTAACCTGATACTTGCCAGCCCTGGGCCAAGGCAGTCATTAGCAAGAGATCCTCCTTTCCCTGGAAATGGAAAGATCATTTGGGGTGGGGTAGTAGAAATCAGACTTGAGTTTTACAAAAAAAGCTAATTGCTTAAGCAAAGGTTGGGGATAAAGAAACTGTATTTCAATGTGTCCTGATTTGGGTATCTTCTATAGAGCACCAAAATTTTGAATTTCTTCTTTTAATGCTTTTTTAAAAAAATGAATCAGGTAGATGAGTTATTCTCCTTTCAGCCTCAGGAACTACCTAGTTAGTTGAAGTTGGGTTACTGTCCACAATGGCTGAGCATTATTAGGTAGTAAGGGAGTACAACTGATGCTTAAGGTTCCTCCAATTGATTTACTTCTCATGTTCCCTTTTAGGAGGTCTTTAAGGGAAAACCTAGTATTGTTTCTACCCTTCTAAACTCCCTTCCTAGAGTGTGCAAATGTGAACAGCAGCCTGGTTAATAAATAATGATTCACTTGGCAGTATCTTCCACCCCAAGGAGAAGAAAAATTCTGTAAATGGTGTCAGTGTTCACATGGGCAGTGAGACAGTTGTTGCCTTTGGAACAGTTAGATCTGAGTGATCTAAATTTTTGTTGTTGGTAGTGGTTGTTTTCTTTCCTTCTTTTTGTTTAATTTTGCTTTTGACTGATAGATTGTGTGTATTTGTTGTTATTTTTAGCTTTTCCCTTTTACCCAGAACTAGACCTGTTTTGAGTTAGTTCATCAACAGCATAGAGCATCATTTGTAATGCCCTCTATAATAATTAATGGACAATAACTCAAATTCCTTTAAAAGAGGGATTTTTATTTATAGGTCTTGTAATCTTAAGAGAAGAAAAGGAAAGTGCTATACTTCTCCCCTCCCCCCCTTTTTATTATTATCCATCCATACATATAAAGGGGAAGGAAGGGAGTATGCTTTTCATTTCAGGACTTTGACACAGTGTTGCCCTTGCTTCTGGTAGAGTACCAAGTTTAGCTCACATTCACATCTTTTATCTGCTCTGATCACATGACTTCAGGTCCCATGGGGAGGGAGAATATTGCCTTTTTCCTAAGCTCCTATTTCCAGCCTTCACTTATATTTTCTTGCCTCCTTACTGTTTGGGATATGATGAAAATGAAAGTCATGGACCTGTAGTTTTTATCTGAATACTGAAACGATGCTAGTGCCTTGAGTTTTAAGACAAAGTGGTACCCTTCTATTGCTTCTTGATAAGGAGTTCTGCTGAAGAGTACTCTTAAGATTGTATATAATGAACACATTTACTTTCCTTTTGGCCTTTTCTCTATGGGTGGTGAAGTACTTAGGCTAAGAGCTGACTGGCCCATTCAAGAATTCAAATGCTGCTATGGGAGTAGTAGCAGTCATCTCTTAGAACTAAAGCCTGCCTCTACAGTTAAGATACCCAGTGTGGAGCAAGGTATTCAATTTCTGTGGGTACTCTCATCACAGAGATTGAGCTTGAAGACCCAAGGTGGAGAAAAGAAAGGGGAGAAAATCAGAAATGGATTTTCTTCTCTTATTCTAACTCTGGGCTGACCTATATATCTTCTTTCTTGGTACGTGCTACTACTTCTTGATCATTCTCATTTCTACTAATTTCTCTTCCATGTTTGAAAGTTTCTTGCAACATTTCAAAGGTAAATGCTTTAAAACATATGAATGGTCAGATGTATGTCTGGCAATCAAGCCTGGCCCAGGCAATTTAAACAGGAATACAAAGGTAAAAAGTGCCTTACTTCATTGGAACATAGTGCAAACAGAGTGTCTACACTGGGCTAAAAGCATGAGAGGAAGGATAGGGAGAACTGTGATCCCAGAATGTGTAGACATTATATCACTTTAAAAAAATTCTTAAATTTGAAATGCCTTTGTGGAATTTGATCATGCAAGAAGTTACTATTTAAGGAATATGAAATTTTAATTATTGAAAACAGTAAATGCCAATATTTGTATTTAAAGAAAAAAAGATATGAGTAGAAATGATTAATTTTGGTTGAATTTTCCTATTGAAAACAAGTGATCATGATCTGTAGCATATTTTGAATATATATGGAGAACCATGAAGTTGCTTTTTTATTTTTCTTTTCTGAATATAGGTAACAAATATTGGACAGAATGTTGTGGAGTGTTTTTACAATTTAAAAAGGAGACATCTTTGATGTGTGAAGCTTTATAACTAAGCTTATACAAAGCCATTATCTTGTTGAGTTTAATTTTAAAAGTTTCCAGTTAAACTTGGTTTTGTTATTTTTATTTTTGTTGCTGTTAATTCTGCCTGTGCTATTCCTGTTATTTTAACTATATCTAGCCTTTCATAGAAGTAGATCTATAAGTTTTCACAAATAAAGTTTGTTAATAAAAATACAGTATTACATTTTTGTCTTTTATCCACATGAGCCAGGGCTTCCACAGAGAACTATCTTGTAGGAGGTAACTGACCCCAATCATACATGGTAGTCAAGAAGAGAGAGGATACAGAGCTGTAGATCAATACTTCTTCTGAAATCCAATTGAGAGCTTTTTTATGAGCACATGCTGCAACCTGAGTATATTTTGATTTCCTTTGGCCTTAATACAGGCTTATGAGTCTTCTCTGCTTTAATCAATTATACTACGCAAGTCATGACTTCTAGTTGCTTATTCTGCACTTCATGAGCTTAAAGAAAAAAAAAAAAAGAACACCTGGTTACCTACACTTCTATTATTTTTGTGATTTATTAATTGTTTATCTTGAGTAGAAAATTTAAAAAATAATCTTATTACTTCCTTAAGGAACTTGAATATTGTGGATATAATGGTTTGTAGGCAATACTGTTAATCGTTTATAATTATGTGTCCCTTTCTTTTTGTTTAACTCATTCAACCCCAATCTTTTTGCAATTATGCTTTTTATAGAGAGTACACAATTATTCTGAATACCCAGTTTTCAAAATTTATTACAAATCAATGAGTCAAATTATTTCTAGTCTTGGACTGTATGTAAAATGCATTTGGTCCTTGGGACAACTGTTTGTATGGTATTTTTTTGTTTGTTTGTTTGTTTGTTTTTGCTTTTTTAAATTCATAATATAGGGAAATTCTATATTTGTAACTCTCAAGCAGTGCCAAAACATTCTGCTTCCTGTTCTTGTACCTTGAATGAATGGAGTATTTGAAGATGGACTTGTGTTTTTTAAATGTGTGAGAACAAGTGGGGGACAATCAAATTGAGCCTTTCTATGCATTTTAATTTTTCTGTTTTGCATTTATTTCCCAAAGGAAAATGAAAATCATCATCTTCACTTCTGAGAATCAATTTTCACTTTCAGATTTTCATGTTGTAGTGTAGTCCTGACCTTTGGGTTAACAAGCATCACAGAAGAATGTTGATTTTTCCTAAGGAATCCTGCAGGACTTTTATAATCTAAACTTAGAGAGCCAGTGGATAACGTTATATTTAGGAGTCATAAAGATCTCAATCTTAGTTTCATTCCTCCCTGTGACACTTACTAGCTTTAAAACTCAGATTGGGTGTAGAACCCCTCAGAGCTGTAAGTAACTCTTCAATGCTATTACTTTTAAAAAATATAGAAGAGCAAAATGCAATCTGCAAGCTATCATTAATTGTAGTGAGAAGAAAAATCATGTACCACAATGATTAGAACGCTATCTGGAGAAGAAAATCTTCATTCTGACACATACTGACTCTGTGACTAAGCAAATCATTTAAATTGTCAGTATCCCTGCTAAATCTTTAACTCAGTACACACTATGCCTTTTGTTTTCTTGCCATGATCTTGATCTTCTTCCACCTGGACCTTGGACCCTCCTTTTAGTTCTGATTGATGAATGTCTGCCATTTTAAAAAGGATATTAGGCCACCACATAAACTTTCTGTTTATGTACACATCATGCCATTTTTAATTTTTTCTCTTTCTGCCATCCCCTTTAAGTCTTGTCTTTCCCATTAAAATGTAAGCTTCCTGAGGACAAAAGCTGTCCTGACTGTTTGTATCTGTATCCCAGGAACTTGGTACAGTCCCTGATACTTCTCTGCTAGCTCTTTTCTCTCTCTTCCCTTTACCCCTTTCCTTCTTTTCATTGTCCATTCACTTAGCAAGCTATTGTTAGTTGTCCATTTACACTGATAGGGAGGAGAAAGATTTCATCCCAGAATAGTACCTATCACAAAATAACAAATTCCAACCTATTGGACCAAACGTTATGACTTTTGTCAAGATATTTCATGCCTCAAATTATTCCATGACTGAATTAATCTTTTTGCATGTTCTTTTTGTTAAAGAGTTAAAGAACTCTAAATCCTATACCATATGTATATAAAAATATGGGACTACTATTAATGGTTTTTGTGAAGTAAATTCATAGTATTATACACTTTATTTAAGTTTATTCTTTAATAAACAGTTGTTTAGCTTTTGTGACCTTATTTTGTTTTGTTTTTCATTCAAGTTAGCCTTATTTACATTGTCATTAAAGACTACTAAAATTATGTTTATCAAAAGAATTCCAGAAATTCTGTTCTTATAAATATTTAACCACTGAATCTGTTTTTTTTTTTTTTTTTTAATCTCATAGTTGTGATTCCAGTCAGGAATTACTCTTTCTTTCCTCTTTATCTCATATTTTATTATTATTATTAAATCACCTAGGTTATTTATGAAATGCTTAAGATTATTAATGAGCAAGTGAATATAAGTAATTATAACAATTAATTATCCTTTGATAAAAGGTTTGGACATTACTTCAGAAACACTGTATTACTTAGAGGAAATGTTGTTGCTTCCTGTATTTTCTAATGTGTCAATTTGCCCTTGTATCTTTAGAAGTTGGGGAATTATACTAGATTAAGGAACTGAACTTTTTTGAGCCCTTGGAATGAGTTCTTTAATGGGTTTAAGTATCCTGCTTAATGATTACTTAATAGAGTACTGAAATTGTGGTTAACAAGACCTGAGTTTGAATGACAGCAATGACATTTCCTAACTCTTAACTTTTCTGAACCTCAGATTACTTACCTATAAAATGGGAATAAAATCTGAAATTCATTACTAAGCATATGAACTGGGTAAATTGACCTGTCATAGATTTGGACAATTGTCTAAGGCTATAAGTTTCAGAATAGGTACCTATTTGCATTGAAATTTGATGAAATGATAGGGTTGAACTCTCTGCTTTATCTTATATCTCCATGTAACTTATTTCAGAGTTGTGTTCAAAAGAAAAATTTTGTTAAGTAATTTATAAATTTTAAACTGTTATAAATGATAATAGTTATTTTTCTACTTAAGGTATTTTTTAGGATGATTTTAAATGATAAGTTCTTATAGTAAGTTAATGGATCTCTTCTAAATCTCTGTAACAAATTACAATTGTAATATTGGTATGACATAGTAAGATACACATACATATAGATGATAGACAGACATATGTTGCAATACCTAATTTGCAAGTAAAGAAAAGGATGGAGAGTTGGCAATTGAGAATATATAGTAAAGAACAGTTACTTTGGAATTATTTAGTTAAGCCTTAAAAATAATATATACTAGAATTCACCCAAAGTATTCCTTTTATGATTCCTCAGAAGGAAGTAGCATAATTCAATGATAGAAAGCTATCATCAAAGCTAAGAAGATCCAAGGTCAGATTCTACCTCTGACATGAATTGGCTGTGACTGCGACAAGTGATTTTAGATCTCAATCTAAAGTTAAGTAGCTCACTAACCAATCAATCAATAAACAATCTATAAATACTTATCTAGTGCCTATTATGTGTTAATGTCTGAGGATACACAGAGACAAAGGACAGGAAGCATACATTTCGGTGAGGATAAGAGAGACCTTTCTCATGAGATAGTTGCCTAAAACCAATGAAATTACAGACTATTCCCTTGGAAATCCACATTATTGAAAATAATAAGGATTGCTGGATTAGGTGTTAGAGGAGCTTGGTTTAAATCTTTGCTACTGATATTACCTATGTGAGTGTAAACAACTCACTTTATCATTCTGCTTTAGCTTTCTCCACTATAAAAATAATGGACTAGAGCCCAACTTTATAAACTGTGCTTCATGACCCTAAATTATGATTTGTTATTAGTAAATTATTGGTTTTGTAAACTTTTTTATATAGATATATTTTTCTATATGCTGGGCATATAGAAAATTCTTGGGCAAAAAGTAGTTATGAGTGGGAAAATTTTAGGAAGTCCTGAACTAAGGCACCTCTATGCTCTGAGAGCTGATCCTGCTCCTAAGAGATGCCATCAGCATTTGTTGATCTAGGAGAAAGGTCACTTTTAAATATTTTATATTTTCTTGGATCTCATATGCCCAAATCAATCTGTTGTTTACATAGTCTTTATGAGGAAAAAAGAAAACATATATGCTCACACACCCTTTTCTAAGTAAAAAAACAAAACAAAATAAAACAAAAACAAAAAAAAAGAAAAAAGAAACCTGTCCACTTTGATTTAGCTTATAGTGAATCCACCTAACTGAATGTATCAATAAAGGAGATCATTTAGATATGCGATTTTTGAATTTTTTAATTTTAGTGGAAAAATTGGAAAAAATTTTGCATAAAGTGTGTATCTGGGTGGAGACAAAAATGAGTTATGTCTTGCAGCTTTATTGTATTGTTATAACCCTTTTTCTTTGATGTCAGGATGGTGTTCTTGCATATATCATAAATGGCAATAGCATAAAGGCAGAGAATGGTCAGGAAAAAAAGTGCAAATATAACAATTCTTTTTTATTTTGTGAATTTAACATAAAGTCTTGTGATGAAAACACAAATGATAGATGAAAAGGTTATTTTCACCTATCCCTTTCCTAAGAGAAACCCTCTATAGGTTTGTGGTCCAAAACCTATCCATAAAAGTATTTTATATGCGTATGCACACATACAAATATGTGGTATGATATATGAGATTGAAGAGGGAGGAAAGAGAAAGAAAAAGAGAGAGTGCGAGAAAGAGGGAAAGAGAAAAGAGAGAGCGAGAGAGAAAGAGACAGAGAGAAAGGATGAAACAGGACTAGTGATTTTCTTGGTATTAGGAACTCTTAAATAAAGAGTGTCTCTCAACCTATGCATGTTGGTATCTTCTCTGACGATTTATCAGAGTAACATTAAATGGTTAAAGGACTTGTCCTGGATAACATAGTCTTTATATCTTAGAAGTATGATTTAAAAACTCACACCCTCTCACTACTATAAGCAGTAGTAGTAGTAGTAGTAATAGTAGTAGTAGTAGTAGTAGTAGTAGTAGTAGTAGTAGTAGTAGTAGTAGTAGTAGTAGAAGAAGAAGAAGAAGAAGAAGAAGAAGAAGAAGAAGAAGAAGAAGAAAGAAGAAGAAGAAGAAGTGATAATCATGATTTAAAAATTAGAGCTAACATTCATATAGTGTTTTAAAGTTTATAAAATGTTGTGAATATTTTATATCATTTTATTATCACAGAAACTTTTTGAAATAGGTGATACTGTTATCTCCATTTTATAAATGAGGAAACTCAGGCAAGTAACTTGTTTAAGGTCACACAGGCAGTATATGTCTGATATAGGTCTGGATATCAAGTCTTCTTGAGTTCTGGACCAGGACTCTATCAATTTTGTCACCTAGCTGCTTTTTGTGTGCATGTGCTTAAGTGTATCTGTATGTGTATCTGAATGTGCATATATGTGCATATTTTTATAATTAGCTATAATAGGAATGAATGTCAACCAATAAGTTTTTCTAAGCCCTGTGATGCTTAGTACTGCTGGGCATTGTGGAGGGATACAAGCAGTAATGCAACATAATCTTTACTAGTAAGTGCACCATTTCTTTGAAGAGACTAACTTATGAATTTGAATAATGAATGCTTAAATTATGTGGTACTGACTCCATATAAAGTGGAACTCTTTTTTAAAAAGATAAATTTGAACTTAAGTAATCAGGAGAAATGGTTGGATAAGCAAAATATCAAGTGAGAGAACCAGTTTAAACAAAGGCACATCTATCAGCATTTGAAAAATTATGAAAACCTTGATCAAAGCCAGGGCTACATTTTGAGATTTAATATAGAGTCTGGAGTCAGAAAATGGAGGCTTTTAGAAATCTGTACAGAATAAAATAAGTTTTATAAAACTTGAGTCGATTGAATAATATGTATTTATTAGCAACTGTGATTTACTTATATGTTGGGCAATGTGATTTAAAGCTTCTTATGATCTAGTCCTTCAAGGCTTTCTAGAATGTTCTGCTATTAGGTGAAAATCTACAAATATTGACTTCATTTGGAATAGCTTCTGAGCATGCCATAATATCTAGAATAGACACAATCTTTTGATGATGTTTAATTCTGTCATAGTCATATTGCTATATCTTTAGAGATTTGGAAAAAAATACTTTATAATTGCAACAAAGAATGAAAATGATGATCTCTAAGGAGGAGAAAAAAAGATGAAAGCTTTATGTTACCTTGTTATTTGCTTGTAATATGTTGAAAAGGTAAATTATATATTTTTTCAAAATCATTCAGGAGAGTATTTTATAATGATAGACCTTATACTAATTTTTTATGCTCTTGTCAGAATTTCTAACATATATTAAGATCATCTTATTTACATTTCTGTCATTATAGAGATGACAAAAGAGAATATCTTTGATATTATAAACAAAGGAGAACTTATATATCTAAAATTCCTGCAAATTACCATAGGAAAGATGAATACTCTGAAAGTCATATTTTGTCCGTAACCTCCATTTAGACCCAAGAATAAAATATAAAGTAATACTAATTATAATTGACCTTTTTTTAAGTGATTAGAAGTTGATGTCAGAAATACCTTCATATTCCCATTGCTAATCTTAAATGTTATCTGTTTATCTACCATCAACATAAATTGGCTTTGGCATGTGGCTCAGTCCATTGACACTTTTTCTTTTCTTTCTCTAAAACACTATCAAGATCCATCTTCAGATCCTACTTCATTATTCTCAGAATATTACTTGATTACTAGTTGTAACCAGACAGAGGGGCTCTAGTATCATGTTACAGCAAACTGTTAAATTAGTATTAATAGCAGTCTCTTCTTTCTTATATTTTAATACAGATTGGGTCATTTTCACTGTCATCAAGACTCAAAAAAGAAGGCTTTGACATGGATTAGTGTTATTTGTCTACAGTATTTTCAAATAGCCATATTATTTGATTAGAAAAAAGGGGTCATTATCTTTCCCCCCTTTTTTAATTGGCAGTGATTTAAATGGAAAGATGACACAAATACAAGGCAGCCTTTTAATGAAATCAATTATCAACATTTTTCTCTGTTAAGGCAGTTGTTTTGTCAGTTTTACTGACACAGCTCTGCTCATCTTCAATTCATCTTTAGCATTTGTCCACCATATAGAAAACAGCTCTTTGTAATTTATGACAGATAATGAAATACCATTTTCTATAATGCACTGCAAATGGCTGACTGTTGTAAAAGTTTAAGGATTTTTATTACTTCTAAATGACTAGATAACATTAAAAAGTTAACCTAAAACAGAGTCAAGTGAAACATATTGAAGATGATAGCTAGAGCTAAATGACACATTGGAAGCCATTCATTCGGTTTTTTATTTTTGTTTAGATTTTTTTTTTTTTTTGGACATTTGAACAAGGCTTTTCTTGGCAAATAAACAAATAATTTCTGTTGACCTCATGAATGAAAATAGTTCACCTTGTTTGGGAAGTGGGAACTTTAAAAGAAAAAAAAATTATAAATATGATCTTCAAAGATCAATCAAGTATGTTGAAAAAATATACTATAATATAGTAGAAAAATGCTAAAAATTGGAGTTCAGTAGTGATTGAATGATGATTTTTCCATTTGCTCTTCATGTGATTGAGCAAATCACCTTTCTTTTCTGGAAATGAGTTTCCGTATTGGTAAAACAAGAAAGTTAATGTAGAGAATGAAATAGTTGTGAGGTATTTAGTAGAAATGGCCCTAGATATGGAGTCTAAAATGTTGGGTTTGAATGGATTTGAGAGTTATAAACTAGATGACAGTGAATAAGTAATTTTCAATCTTAAAACATGGAAAGACTATTAGATTTGATATAAAACAGCAGCAACTGAATTCAAATATCATTCCTTTTACTATCTATATTATTTTAGGCAAGTCACCTCTCTCATCTTCTGTTTTCTCATATACGAAATGAGGAAGTAAGTCTAGATGTTCTTCAAGATCACTTCTAACTCAATCTCTGATCTATGAAGTTTTCAAAGGCTCACTTTGCTCCTTTGCAAATGATGTGGTCAAATGTTCTTAATCTGGATTTTTTGACCTATTTTATTTAAATATTATAAACTGTGGTGTTGTTATTTAGTTGATTAATCATGTGTCCATGACCCCATTTGGGGTTTTATTGGCAAGGATATTGGAGTGATTTGCCATTTCTTTCTCCAGCTCATTTTATATCTGAGAAAACTGAGGCAAATGGAGTTGACTGAGTTGCTTAGTATCACGCAACTAGTACATGTCTGAGGTCAAATTTGAATTCCTCCTGACTTCAGTACTTCTCTGTCCATTCACTCTGCCACTTAACTGCCTGTCTGATGATTATTTTTTAAATTATAATCCATTCTGTTTTGTAATCCTAAATGTTTTATGTGTAATTTTTCCAGCCCTCACTTCCAGGTATGTTACATTTCACCTTCCCTTAGACATTTCAAGTTCTCTTAGGTAGTTTGGATTAATTATGACTGCCTTTGACTCAAGTCTCTGTTGATTATGTTTATTTACTTTTATGAAACCCAAGTTCCATTTAACCACTCAGCAGTCAGATTCGCTTTTATCAAACATGCATACATACATATATGTGTTTATGTATGTTTCTTTTAATATGTAGAAAGAACAATCAAAGACATTCCCAACTTCATGTCTGCTGTTCAGAGGGCACATATGATAGATAGAGATAGAGATATGTATACACACATATGTACATCTATCTACCTGCATATCTATATCTATATCTATATCTATATCTATATCTATATCTATATCTATATCTATATCTATCTATCTATACATATATATATATATATATATATATAATATGTGTGTATGTATGTGTGTGTGTATATGTACATACATACAAGTAAGCACCCATGTCCTATTTTAGAAGAGAAGGGAGATTAGGCTCACAGATAGTTTAAATCCTATATGCCATTAGACCTATCAAGTACCAAATGCAAAGTTGCCCTGGTTTTTCATCCACACACTCTGGTTTCTTAAAGAATTCCTGATGGGCTAACTCCAATACAAAATCTGGAATGATGAGCTCTTAGGCCCCCATAACTCAAGCCCTCAAGTTGTAAACTATTCACTGAACTTATACCTAAAAAGAACAAACTAAAATAAAACCAAAACCCCAAGCTCATTTTGTTCAGGGTCACAGGACCTAAGGAAAAAGTGAGGAATCCTTTTCCCACAAGACTTCATGTAGGATGCTGCTGCTGTGGGTGAATGAGTTCTTCCCTGAATACCTCTGGAAAGAAAGAGTGATTACACCTCTATCACTCAGGTGCAGAATGCCTTCTAGAAGTAGATCCCTGGCAACTTTTAAACTAGTCCCTTCACCCTTAGTATATCTGGGTATGTGTAAAACCACATAATGGAAACTATGAGGTGCTGGGGATTGAGGGAGGGATCACAGAGTAGTCACTGTTATTATGCATTTAAAACACTATTCTGAAATTTTTCTGAGATTTTACCAGGCTGACCAATGGATCTATGAAATAAACCAAGACATTAAAAACCCATAAACCAAATGACTTCTAATGCCTTTTCTATATTTAAGTTCTCCAAAAGTTTATAGATTTCTATTATACACTAAAATTCTGTGATATTGGAATCTTTAAGTAAAATCCTGAGTGCTATATGATGTTTTCTATACTTAATAATTTCAAAGATATACACATCAGGATGTCAGGTTTCATTAAAAAAGAACTGTCTGTGGTGACATTAAATGAATTAAAGACATCTTAGAATTACTGAAACTCAACAAAACTTAAAATCTGACATTTTATTTCATTTAAAAATTCTGATGCCGATTCCCTCTCCCTGTTTCTTAACACACACACACTCTCTTACACAGTCTCACACACATTCCCTCTTATACATACACTGTCTCTCAAACACACACTGTCAGTTTTTCTGTCTGTCTCTATGTCACTCACTGTCTTTGTCTCTCTGTGTGTGTACCTCTCTCTTTCTCATTTCTCTCTGTCTCTTTGTCATTCTGTGTGTGTCTCTATCTCTGTCTCTCTGTGTCTGTGTGTCTCTCCCACTATGTCTCTTTGT
Source organism: Sminthopsis crassicaudata (assembly GCF_048593235.1). Taxonomy (NCBI): domain Eukaryota; kingdom Metazoa; phylum Chordata; class Mammalia; order Dasyuromorphia; family Dasyuridae; genus Sminthopsis; species Sminthopsis crassicaudata. Next base: position 643,620,485 of record NC_133618.1, on the reverse strand, counting down.
CTCTCTCTGTCTTGTAATAAGTCAAACATTTATTAATCCACCTATTATGTGCCAATCAATGTCCAATCCCTGATAATACAAAGGATGGCAAAAACAAGTCCTTTCACTAGAGAGTTCATAGTATAATGGGAGAAGTAAAATGCACACAATTATGTACAAATGCCATATAAACAGGATGAATTAGAGATAATCCCAGAGGGAAGGCACTAAGTTTAAGAAGAAAAAGAAACTTTAAATTTTACAAAAGAATAAATTCATAAAGGAAAAACAATTAATAATTTCAGCATTTTCGTGGGTTTGAACTTTTTGGTGAAGAATAAACATTAAAAGGTTTATATTTTGAACACACACACAAAAAAGAAATCCTAATTGCTTCTTTGGTCTCTGTTGTCAAATATCAAAGGAGTTGAAACTCAAACAATTGATACTGACAATATTACTGATTACCAGAAACACTTTTCATGTAGGCAGTACAGTACATTTAAAACAAGTAGCCACTTTCCACTATAGAAGGATAAATATAAATGCAGTTAATAAACTATAAAATTATATAAATATGTAAACCGTATACATGTATGGATTCGTATAGGAAGCATTAAATAGAGTATTGCACTTCAAATATATCTGCAGAAACTTATTATTTGTGTTGAGGTTCAAAAAGAAATACCAAAATTTTGGAATTACAGATCCGTGTCATGAAATGTCCCCAAAAAATTTTCAGGCTTGAACCCATCTCCAAGTCAAGGGACAAAGTTAATTGTAACAGCAATTGAAGCAGACTAAGTTCCAAAAAAATTTAGCAAAGAACTAAGGGAAATGAAATAAATTTGTAGGACAGAGTTTAGAGAGACCAGAGATTCATGTTACTTATTTGCTAATTTTATGGTTTACAGGTAGGTTTAAGGAGTGATCTATTCACTATTGTAAAGGAACTTGGTTGTCACTGACCAGCAGATTATCTGACAGTGAGCAATGTTTGTAGGACTAGGCCAGAAGACTTAGAATCATTGACTTACAAATTGTTAGAACTCTAAGATCAGGGAACTTTAGGATCACTGCGATATTTTTCTAAAATATAGGGAATGAAATAAATAACTATATTATTATATTTCTAAGCCCAAAAGACTTTAGAATTATTGCCAGACAGTTTGTTAGAATAATAGCATTCTAAGGTCAATTCTAAAACTAGGGAAAATGATAACACTTATTCCCAGGGTAATTATGAAAAGCCAACAAGATAATATCTGTAAAGTGCCTAGAACTGTGTTTGAGAAATGTTTGCCTCATACTTCCAACCCTGTTAACACATACACTTATTGACATTTAAAACAATCAAAACTGCTAATGTGTAACATGCCAATGTATGATGCTGCCTATTCTTTCGTTGCCATGATACTATTAACTTTAGACTTTATAATTTGAAGATTTTAATTTTCTCATCCAGAATGTATTTATGTGTTTCCCTCCTTTCTTAAAACTTTCATTAAACTCCTGGCATTGAGATGATGGATAGCCATGTTGTTTAGCTCATAGAGAAGCCCACTCGAGCTGTGTGACTATGGCCAAATTAATTATTTAACCAAATTATGTTTTCTGTATATTTAGGGGGAGGTATTGATGATGATTATAATACCTGATTCATAGGATTTCTGTTTATCTATGTAAAAAATCTCTGTAAAGCTTAAAGAAACTTATCAACATATATTTATATAATTAATAATGATGGTGATGGTATCTCCCTGCACTTCCTTAACAACTTGTCTTAGTTTTCTCCAGATTTTGTCACTTAATTAAATGAAACTATCCCTTTTCTTTTCTACCTTCATTGTTTCTTTTCCACCAGGTGTCAGTTTCTTTTTATGGGAACTCTACTGATTTCCAAATAATGATAGGAGGCTACATTTTAGGAAGCTTTCCCTGACCCATTTTATCCATCTCTTTTCCCTTCTGGGCTGGAAAGATCACTTTGATCTTCAATTTAGTGGTACATACAATCCTGGGAACCTCTTGACCTTCCCAAAATAGAAGTGCTTTTGTGTCAAGCAAGTAGGATTATTTGATTGTTTGATGGTATTTTTAGCTTGCTCAGAAGGATGGTTTGCAATTTGTGCTCTAGTGAGAAGGATGATTAAGGGCTACTGCAGTGGCCCAGTTTTACAAATGGCCTATATTGCTCAGCCCTGGAAACACCTGTAAAGTTTGACACTGATAGGCATCGTCATTTTTTTTTTAATGCCAATTATTTAGAGACTGATTTTCATTTTGTGGATTATCCAGATGTCTGTCTCCTTTTTTTTTTTTTTTTTTTTTTTCTGTTTTTTTTTTTTCTTTTTAATTCTAATCTCTTACTTTTACTTAGCATACCATTTTTTTTGTCTTCTCACCAACAGATGAGCAGAGAAAAATAAAGATAAGAAATTTTATAGCATTTTATGGTTTATAAAGCATTCTCCTCACAGTAACTCTTTTGAGCCAGGTAGTGGCTTTTTATTCCCATTTTGGAGATGAGAAACATAACTATTTTAGGATTATATATCTAATGTGAATCAAAAGTCAAATCCAAGATTTTTGACTCATAAGTCCAGCATTCTCTCTTCATCCTCCACTATATTAACACTTTCCCTCAAATATGATAAATAAATTCTATCAGGAGTTCTCATTTAATATTTAAATGGAAAAAGTTGGAAATTATTGGTAAAAAGGAAACATAATAGTTACCTGAGAACTCTGGTTATTTCTGTTAGAAAGAGGGAAGGATAGAGGGAGAAAAAACACAAGAAAAAACCATTTGTAATGTGATTTTAAAAGAAGAAAGAAAATGAGTATACTATTTTTGTTGTTGTATTTAAAGATTTAGTTTCAACACTTGTTGAACCAAGACAAGATTATTGTTTCTTTGATATTAAAATAATAACACAATATTCTCCCTTCTATTGTATGGATAACTGACCTATGATCTTTGAGCTCAATCTTTGTATCCTCAGTGATTAACCCAATAGCTTACAATGTTTGTATATGTGTGTTCTTGCTTGAATGCACTACTGGGTGTACCTCTGCTCCCAAATAGAGAAAGGCAACTCTTTTATAATAATCAGTGGCCCCTAAAGAGATAACTTGATAGTGTGATGAAGTGTGAAACAATATTTTAGATGTTCAGTTCTTACATATAATTATTAATAAATAATTGTGTTCAATATTTCAATATACAATTTAATTACCCAGCACACATGGCATGTTATATTAAAGATGTTTAGTATTCAAAAATAAACAAAATTTGCCTCTGGCATGTCTAAACTAATCCCATAATACATCAGATCTTGAACTTGAAAAGAACTCTAATCATATGGTTGCCAATATTGAAGGAAAGTATTTCTCAACTTCTCTATAATGTTATCAACATAAATATCAAATTTGTCATATTAATCATGAGAAAGAATACTGTGTTATTATCAGGGGAAAACTTTTTGAGAACCACTGACATAATCTTACAGACCCACTTGGAGACACCATGAGGTCAAGTTATTTGCCTCATATCTTATAGCCAATATTTTTGGATGTAACCTTTGAACTCTAATCTCCCTTACTTTAGGTCCAACTCACTATCAGCTATGCTTTTCACCCTGTACATAGAAGGCACTTAATTGATATTTATTAAATTGAATCTGAAATGATGAAAAGGTTGCCAATGATTATAACATCTAACTTAATGAAACTTTCTTATATATAGCTACTTTCATTAATTTCATCTCCTTTTTTTTTTTTTTTTTGACAGATGTTAAGCTTAGCTACCAGCTGTAGGTCTGTCACTGCAAGGTGTATGTAAAGATATAAAAGTAAGCAATTCCAAAAATAGTAGAGTGAGGACTCCTGGAGGCATTTCTGGCTTACATACACTATTTCCTTTGGAAGTATAAATGTCTTCAGTAGTTGGTATATATATATATATATATATATTTTTTTTTTTTAAATGCCTCTATTCCCCCTCCCCCAATTCAATTTAAGCCATCCTCCTACATGCTGAGTCTTATAAACGCTTATGAAGGGATGTTTTGATGAATAATAGGGAATTCTAAAATTGTAATAATGAGAAGATGCAGAAGAGACCCAACAAATAGCAATATCATTTGTATACTGGTATGTTATGTGTTTCCTTGGTAATGAAGCATTCTGTTTTGGAAAACAGTAAGAGATAAAATAGTAAATGAGCAACAAAGTTAATTTAAAAGAGGAGGTCACTCATAACTAAAAATCACAAGCATGCTGTGGATATAGTAAGCTGTTAGGTGGTTGTTATGGTTTATTATTGATGGTGGTGACAATGGTGACAGTAGTGGTGTTGACTTGAGAGGCAAGGTAACTCAGAACCAGCATAGATCTGAGTTCAAATTCAGCTCTGGGTGGTAGCTAGGTGGTGCAGGAGATAGAACACCATCCCTGAAGTTAGGAGGACCTGAGTTAAATCTGGTCTCAGATACTTAACACTTCCTAGTGTGACCCTGGGCAAGTCACTTAACCACAACTCCTCAGCAAAAAAAGAAAAAGTCACTTCTGACACATATTGGAAGAGGCATGCCAGCATGCCATTTCTTACTCCTCAAGACAACTCTCTAAAACTATATTTTATAAAATTGTTATAAAAAATTTTCCTTATCTATGAATTCCTTATATTCATAATTCATAGTTCTAATCCCTATCATTTTACCTTTTTAAAGATGCCACAACTATTTTAACTGTAAGGACTTAATGATCTTTAAAAAAAAAAAAAAAACTATCTTGAAGGATTTGTGCTCAGACAATTTTCTTGATCCCTGAAGTTATGTGCTATTTCTCTGGCTGTCTGAGACCCATCCTTCATGAAAAACCATGTAAGCAGGGTGATGATTAGACTGTCCTCTGTAAAAATATAGCAGCTCAGCATAGAGAGTGAAATATATAATATAGTAACCTGGATTATAACCAGAGACATTAAAAAGAGTTCCAGACTGAGTGTCACCAGGCTAATGTCCTAGATCAGACTCTGCTGCTTAATTTTTATTTGGAGCAGGCTGTTTTTTTTTTCCTCTATTAGTAAAATTATGGCCATAGTTCTTTACCCTATCACAAAGAAAATGAAAGCTAAATAGCAAAACAAAAAAAAAATCAGAACATAGACTCCCCCCTCCTTGGTATTTCTCAAATTTTTAATATTGAGAGTAGAAAGGACCATTATAATGTTACATACGCCATGAAGATTAGAGGCATGGCTTAGAGTTCAGTCCAGAATACAAAGACCTTGATTCTCTGACATAGATCTACATGGCCTTTTTCTTGCTTCTTGACTTCTATTGGTTTTGTTTTCTGCACCTATATAGTAAGTCTCTTGAATTGGGAGGTATACTTAGTCATAGGTGAAAAGAGGTGCAAGAGACCATTTCACCTCCCTAATTTTAAAGATAAGGAAACCAAGACCTACAGAGATGATGTGGCCTGCTTAGTACAACTTAACAATTAGTTGGCAGCTGAACATAAGTTCCTTGCCGCCTAATAGTTGTTGAAAAGACTAGGCTTGAGCTCTGATCTTATTTGTCATTATTTTCATATTATTACTCTTGAGACTATCTTAAATACTTCCTTTCTGTGTGAAACTAGGATTTATGAAGTTTCCTTTATGAACATATGGGTAGGGAACAAAAGGGTAAGTTTTAGATTTTTGAAGAAATTTTAAATAATTTAACTTATTAACATTTTAGCAAGGTGGCTATCTCTAGCAACTCCAAATCTACTGCTGTTAAGTCTAATGAGCACCACAGAAAAATCAGCGAGCTTTAGTAGAGGTGGAGATATAGGTGAGCATCCTTAATGTACCTGGAAGCCTCAAATCTCCAAATGACATTGACTTTTCAAATACCACAATTTATAAATAGAATAAGTTGAGAAATATCTGGTACATGTGGATATCCTGTTGCTTATAGTTTTTTGGCATCTACTTTCCTTTAGTTGAAATTTTCTGTACGATGAGCTGCAAATTTTAGCAGGCATTTTCATTGAGTATACCTGAGTGGGACTTTCATCCTCAATCTCCAGTTCATCAGGAATACCCTGGAATAACCAAGAAAAATAAAAAAGGCTAATTAAGACTTGGTGCAAGTCAGTAGCTATTGAGAGAGAGGGACACAGGGAGAGAAGAAGGAAGGGGGGGAAACAGACAGAGAGAGGCAGAGAGACAGAAATACAGAGACAGAGACGGAGAGAAACAGAGACAGACAGGGATATAGAGAAACAGAGAAGGAAAAAGAAAAAGAAAGAGTGAGAGACACACAGAGACAGAGAGATAGACAGACAGAAGACTCAAAATTATGACTTGACACTGTATTTTCATCTATTTTAAAGACAAACACTTTACCAAATCCATGTTAAACTAAATATTTCTTATATGCCTCTTTCTACAAAGTTACTAACATCCCACAGAATTAGTTTTATAATATGTGAATATACATATATATGTATATATATATTAGTTTTTATAATATGTGAATATACATATATATATATTACATTTATTGATCTTGCATATTTATTTATTGTTCATCTTTTTATTATTTTATTTAGTAATTTATTATATATATTATTTCAATTCAATAAACATATTTATTAAATTGAGTCTACTATATGTCAACCATTTTTTCAAAGCTTTGGGATAGGAAGAAAAGCAAAAAGCATTTCTTTCTCTGGAGGAAGTCACAGTCTAATGGAGAAGACAACATACAAATAACTATATACAAACAAGATGTATATGGCATAAAATTGGAGATAATTGATGGAGTGAAGATGTTATTAAAAGAGAGGGTCACTGAGAAATACTTCTTGTAAAAGGAAGGATTGCAGCTTGGATTTATAGAAAGCTAGGGATATCAGGAGACAGAGATAAGAGGGGGAAAACATTTCAGTGAATATATCTGGAGTCTGGAGATATAGTGGTATAACACCAATATAACATCAACTTCATAAGGGCTAGGAAAGTTTTATAACATGATACCTAGTAGTAACCTAATAAATTTTTTGAATAAATGAATTAATGTAGTACAGTTGAGCAAAGTATTTGGGCAAGGAAAAGTATCTATCCTTCACATGAGACAAAGAAGTAACTTCATTCTTTCCTAGTAGTATTCTCATAGTAATGTTATTGTCTCATTGCTTTCTCTAGAATTTTTTCCTCAGGGACACTAGGGGTTATTGTCAATATGTAAAAGTTTCTAGAAAGGCTTAAAATGCAAGTTTAATGAGTTGATATTTTATTGTATAGGCAACAGTAAACTATTTAAAGATTTTTGAGCTGGACAGTGACCATGGTCAGATGTCTGATTAGATGTGGATAAAAGATTGGAATGGAGAGAAATGGAAAACATAAAATGATTTGAGACTCTTTTACAATAGACTAGGCAAGACATAATGAGGGCGAAAAACAAAGATATAAATATGAAAGTGTTAGGCTCTTTAGACAAGGTGAAAGGCAGAATGATTTCAGAGGTAGAGTTTACAGAAGTTATCAACTCATTGAATGTGAAGCACTAAAAGAAGAGCCAGATGTACCTTGGAGATTTTGAGGCAGAGTAACTGAAAGGATAACAGTGATAGAAACAAAAATACATTACATTTGGTAAGAATTATTATCTGAGATATATACTTAAAAGATAATTATTTTTGAACCCAATTATTGCTAAATAATATACATAGATTTAGAAGATAATAGATGGGTAAATAGATTGGGAGGTAGGACAATTTGACTCTTTGTGAACTTTTATTTGGGGAAGGGTACATATTTCTTGGCAAAGATACTGCCTTGGTTTGTCATTTCATTCTTTGGGTCATTTACAGTTGAGGAAACTGAGACAAATAGGGTTAAGTGACTTGCCCAGCATCACACAATTAGTAAATCTCAGGTCAAATTTGAACTCAGATTTTTCTGACTCCAAGCCTAGCACTCATATCCACTATGCCATCTAACTATACCAGAAACTTTTCAGAAAGAAGTTTTCAGGAATATGATTTATACCAAAACTTCTCAAACTGTGGGTAGTAATCCCATAAAAAGATCGTGTAACTGAATGTGTGTGTCACCAAAAAAAAAAAAAAAATGGCTACAGTAAAAAGTATCAAATATTACACCAAGATTTGATTTTTTTATGTAACAATAAACAGACACATCCATCTAAATAATATACAAATTTGCCCTCGTCTTTAATAAAAGATAAAATTATGTATCTATACCAAATAATTGTTTTAAAATGAATTTCTTTGTGTTTTATTATCAGTAAATATTTGATTTCTATACCTGTCTTATATACTTATATATCCAGAGTTGACCAAAAATTACTCAAGCAATAAAGGGTTTCAAGAGGAAAAAGCCCTGCTTTACAAAGCTATCTTTTGGCCACTGAGGGGAGGATGTTTTAGACTAAAACAAGGGAAAAAAAAGCATCTCATAGGTAGTAGGAGAACTAGAAGATTCACCTTGAATACCTAGAGAAAAGAGATTATCCAATGGGAGAAAATGATTAACAAAGGTATTAGAGAATTCTAGAATGATAAGATATACAAAAAGTTTTACATCCCCTAATTACATTTGAATTTCTTTAGGAGTTTACTTGTTTGTTTGTTTGCTTTCCTGAAGAGAGGAAAGATATGCCATGCTAGCTAGCTAGGACAATATGATAAATTTAACATTTCTTTACAAATGAATGTGATAAGGACTTTTTGGCAGATGGCTAAGGAACCAGCCAGTTTTTAGGAAGATTGAATAAAGGGTGGGAATAACAGTGGAGACAAGTTCTGGGAATAGTTGGCAAGGGATAGGACAAAGATACATTTAGAGGGCTGAATAAGGTAGTAGAGAAAGCTATCTAAGTGGTGTGAGAAGAAGAAGGGAGAAGGAAGCTGTTGGTGAACTTTCAGTAGCAGAAAGTTGGGATGGGCTGATGTCTGAGACTTGATAAGGAATGATAAGGTATGAATAGCCACTATGTGAATGGCATAGCAAATTAATTAGAGGGCTGTAAAATGTTTGCATTATTGCATTTAGAACTGAGTTGAGAATATTTATTTAAAAAGAATTAATAAATTTATACTTTATTAATGATATTTTAATAATTTTGAATAGGGCAAATGATATCATGTGTATGTCCATCAAAATTTAGACATATAAATTAAATGATTAACTTAGATTAACATCTAAGTGCCTCTTTGCTCTCAAGTATAGTTGCTGGCAATAGAAAGATAACACTGAAATAATCCTTTTCCTGAAGGAACATTCTGGTTGGTAAGATGTGCAATTGTAGACATGAATATAGTTATATACAAACATGTGTAAAATGATTCTAACAACTTCCCCCTCAAAAGAAAAAAAAGAAAAAAAAATTGATAGCCATTGTAATAAACCAAAGGAGTCACTATTTTTGTATAACTAAATCCCTTTTTGGAAGCTCTGAATAAGTATGTATTTTGCTAATTAAAATTCTACAAAATTCCATTTTCCCAGTGTTGCTTTTTTAGTATTAAGCAAATAAAAGGTATTTAGAGGGATAGAAACTTTATGATTAGAAGAAATTCTATTTATCTTTATTTTTTGAAAATATTCATCACTATTTCATGGATCATATATGCAGATGTGCATACATATGCCTGCACACATACAGATTGTGTATACATATATATGGACAAGTAGGTAGTTACTGTAGTTAGCACACCAGGCCTACTGAGTTAAAATCTAGTCTCAGATACTTGTAAACTGTGTAATCCAGGATAAATGACTTAATCCTATTTGCTGAGTCTCCTCATTCATAAAATGGAGAAGGAAATGACAAGCCACTCAAGTATCTTTGTCATAAAAAACAAAACAAAAACCTAAATGGGAACATGAAGAGATGGACATTACTGAAAGAACTGAACAGCAACAAAAATGTGTATGTACATGTATGTTCTATTAAATTCAGTAAATTTATTAAATGCTTGTTATATACAAAATATTCCACTTAATAAAATAACAGCCTTTGCTTTCAAGAAATCTACATACTAAAAAGAGAATGCAACAGGAGCACAGTTAAATAAATACAAAGTACATGAAGAAGTCATTCCAAACTAGAGGATAAAGAGTCAGGAAAGACTTTTCATGGAAAAGTCAAATTATTGATTAAAACTATAGGCAACATGCAATTTATGAATTATTTCTTTCCTCATAGTTTATGAATTGGTATTTGAAACTTAAAGTTTGTCCTAGTAACAATGTTATCGGTTGTGAATTGATTCAGAGACCTAACTTGAAAACTCATAGCATAGCTGAAATATTATATATTTGCATTGAAAAAGAGAGAAAAACAAAGCTGGTGCTTCCAAGATAACAATTAAACCAAAAAGGGAAAATGAGAAAAAAATTGTGTTAGAGTTTAAAACCAAATTATGTTGTATTCCAGTACTTGAGAAAAAGTAGACTTTATTATAAGAAGTTGTGAAATAACTGGTTACTTGTATAACTGATGAAGGGGGCTTCTAAAACCTTTTAAAAGTTTTTGACATGGATGATATTGGTTTTCTACAACTAATTTCATTTTACTATTAGTAAGAGTCAGAAGTAAAATAAACATGTATTTAAAGAAGCAATAAGTCTATGTGCAAAAAAGAGGGATAGAAACATGAAGAAAAATGGCATGTGCATAATTCCATTAAGGGAGAGAGGAGGGCATGATGGGGAAGATATGCTGACTCACTCAGTTCCTTATGCTAATCATCAGTCATAGCATTGTCCAAGATATGTAAGTTGCTATGTGGAAAAGATTTGGCATCTGAGAAGGTGGAATAAAATAAGGAGAAGGATCCAAACAAAAGTGACTTGGAAGTAAATAGGGAGAAGGGTTTCTCAATGTGCAATTGAACAGAAAAGAACCAGATTTTTTGAGCAAGGCTGGTAAGGTATAAAAAGAAAGTGGAGACTTCATCCCCATGATGGTCATGCTGAATAACACAAGGCCAGTAGTATACTTAAAAGCATGGAGAAAGTAGGTCTCCATATGTAGGCTAGAGGAAGCATGAAGGGATTTGTTTGGTTGTTTTCACACTGAACAAATTTTTGCCTTCTTGCACTTAACTACCTTGTTATTTATAAGCTGTCTCCCAGATTAGAATGAAAACACCTTGAGAATAAAGATTTTCTTTGCCTTTCTTCGTATCTCCACTTATTATAATTCCTGGCACAAAGTTTAAAAAATAACTGATGACCTACACATACACATACACATGCACTTATACATATGTGCATGTATATACATGCAGAAATACACGTATATACATATGCATTTGTTTATATTTTTGTCAATAAGTATTTCTTAAGTATTTATTATATGCAAGACAGTATGAATCTTTTTGATGTGAGCTTGGTTTTATTTATATGTAAAGAGACACAAAAATTTACCAAACATTTATTAGGCACATACTATATGTACTATGTACATATATACACTACTATGTGCATATAAACATAATATATACATGTTATATATTATACACATACTATACTTACCATGTACATATACACATAAACATATATATGTTTACTTACTATATCTTGTATATGTGCATTCAATTTGAATCCTTCTGACTTATTCAAATATATTCCTTCAAAAATCCATAGTTGCTACTTGCATTATGTTTGTAAACAATGAAATTATATACTGTAATTGATTCCAAGAAAATTTTTGGCCAGCAGTCATTTTCATAAAAGATTAGACATTAGTCATACATGAAAGTTTTATATCTATGAGAACTTAGGGGAAAAAAAAAAACACAATTGATAACCACCAGCAATAATATCAGGATTAATTACTTGTGATAAATGTAGCTTAGTTGATTGATAATAAGAAATACATATTCTACAATTCATGGCTTGCAATTATATCACTTTCTTTCCTTTTCCTTCTGTGAATATAGTGTAGGAGTGGTTGAAAAACAAAAGTTTACTTGCAATGAGTAGATCATATGATCAACATTGCATATTTTCCAACACTTGAGTGAACCCATCTGGTAAGTCTTAATCACTTGGGTCCAAAAGGGTTCATTAGCTTTCTTAAAAAGACCTTGCCCAAGCAATAATACAAATCACTGTTGTTTTAGGCTGGTCATGTAGAAGGGAAGAAAACAAACAATTCAAATATTTGTGTGTGTGTGTGTGTGTGTGTGTGTGTGTGTGTGTGTGTGTGTGTTTCTGGAATTTTTTAGCAAATACTTTCATATGGCTGATCAAGAAAATACTACTGAACTCTCCAATTGCCTTACCTTAACAAACATTATCTTCCCTACAGGATATGTTTAAATCCCAGGCACTTATTTTTAGCTTCCTCTAGAGCCATAAATAGCAAAGTGAGCCTGCACTTGGGAACAAATCATTGAGAAAAGTCAGGAATAGGTTGTTAAGTGTGTGATCTCTTATTCTGCTTTTAACAGCAGCCAGTTCCCTAAAATTGTAAATTACTTCCACCCCCATTCTCCAATTTTCAGGTCAATCAGAAGATAAAGTAGCCAACTCAAAGGCCCAACAATTCCTCCTCTGCTCCAAAGAATTTGTTATAATCACATATAATCCTTAGAGGAATATATGAAACTTGTCAGCTTCCTAAAGAAAATTAAAATGGTGAGAAAAGATGAGACTTTGAATTTGTAAATACTAAGAAATTACTTCAGGTTCTTTAGGAAATATAAATGCATACATAAAAAATTAATGCTGGCTCTAATAGATACTCTGTGTTTGGTGTTAGGGGTGATCTTTTCTGAAATAATGACTTTGTGCTTACATCTCCCAACAGAATGAAACTGGGGAATAGATGATTACTCAAAATAACTAGTTGTGGAAAACATTAAATACTTGGGGTTGCAGGAGTGGGAAGAGGTCATTTGGTTGGTTTTCAGCTGTTTACATTGATCAGAATCACTGGATATTTCTTCAGTTCATTTTCTGCTTTGAACACATTGCTAAATAAACATCACTTGACAGCATTAAACTATTTTAAATGATTTCCTATTTGAATTCAGAGGGATCTCACTTATATATCCTTGAGTTATTAAATAAAGAACCATGATTGATGCCTCACAATAATGCCATTCCCAATCATGCTTTTTTTTTTTTTTTTTTTTTTTTTTTTAATGATTGGAATTCAGAATGGGAATAGTAGAACTTCAAGATCAAAGATAGCTTGATGAGGTATCCTGAGTTGACAGATAATGAGATGAATTCTTTGCCTTAAAAAAAAAAAATAGTGCAAGTTCAAAGAATAAAAAAAACAGTAGGAGAGTATCCTTAATTTGATTTATCAGTTATTTTTGTCTCTGATGGCCGAGTACAGTAGAATCTCAAATAATTTGTTGACTCTTAGATTTATTGGTGCTAATTTTAATTAAAATGTTTTTCAGCACTCTGAAACTTTTAAAGTACTTTTTCTCTTTCTTAGCATTTCCAGTTTCCTTTAAAACCCCCAACTAAGGTGCCACTGAAATGAGTACACCTTATTTCTACAGTTGTAATCTGGAGAGATTTATCTCTTTCTTTTAAAATTACTTTATTTTGTATTACTTATTACTTATATGGATACACATTTTATTTTTGAAATATTTCTAAATTTATTTAGAAAGTAAACTCCCTGAGGATAAGGAATGTATTAAAAATACATACTCAAAGCTTTGGATAGCACCCTATAAATAACTGGGCACTAAATAAATTATTTTTGGATTGAAATGAACTGTTATATTAAATGATGATATTCTTATTTGTTTTATTAAAAATGACATCCATATCATTTAATTTAAACTCAGGGAGACACTATGATTTATCCTTTGTGAATATTCCCTAGTAGTAGAAACTTTCTTTTGTATGCATTCCTAGGTTCTATTTTTTTGAATACCAAGATTTTTCTAGGGAACCTGTTACAGTTAACAGTGATTATTTGAGCAATTATATCTTTGAAAATGGAATATCCTTTTTTTTTTTTTTTCCAGATAGGCAAATTGGGCCTTTATTGAATCAAGTAAGAGCATAGAAGTAGGACAGAGGATGAGAGAATTAGAATTCACTTTGCCTATTGATAGTTGAAAGGCTTTACAGGCATCTCATTTCTCTTGTTTCCTTGTTCTCTTTATGACCAGTTCTACTAGTATCTAGTTATTGCAGGAAAAGAAACTTCACAGTTATAAGACATTAAGTTCCTCAGAGAAAAGCTGTAAGATTTTTGCGAAAAGAAAAATGATTTTTTTTCTTTTTCAAGCAACAATCTTAATTCTGTATTTCCTTAAGACATATATACAAGTTAATTTAGGAGTTCATATTCTCCTCCTGACAATCTTAATATAATTGCTAAATGGCCTTAGAAAGTGCACAGTGATAATTTCCTCTAAATAATAACAGCTAACAAATTTAAATATCTTATAGTTCTGTGGTGCTTTTTCTCACGTTTTCATGAAATAGGTAATGGATAGAATGATAGATTTGGTATAAATGAGACCTGAATTCAAATTCTCCTTCTGGCCATGAGTAATTTATTTGACTACTCAGTGAATAAGATAAATGCCTAGGGATTTTTGATGAATCAAAAAGGAGAGGTAAGTATTTTGTAGATAATAAAACTGATCCCAAATTTCTTGAACTCTGCCAATAATGCCTTTCTAATTTAAAAATCCTTTTCATATTTATACAGAAGTTAAAAAATCTCTATAATAATAACTACCTATACTTTTAAAATGTGTTGAGTTAAAAGGACCCTTCCTGTGAAATTTAGCAGAAGGGACTCTTGATACTGCTATTCTAACAAATAGGAGCATTATTTATTTTTTCTTCCCTGAGGTTTTCTTCTATTATCATGTTCAAGGTCAAAATTCACTGTACTCTTCTAGCAGGAAGACATTGCCTCCAGTGGCAAGTGACAGTCCACTCAGAGTCTTTCAATTTTTCAACTCCATCTTCTACTTCTTTTGAAATTCCCCCAGCAGGATCATTATGACACTGCTCATTTTAGTCTTAGAATGCACATAAAAGACAAAGAAAAACTAAAAGATTGGGGACAAAGGATAACTGGAGTTTAGAATTTGTGCATAGAAGAGAGGCAGAGAATATCTGAAAAGAGATTAAAATGAAACAACATTTTTGAAAGCTATATAAGTAAAGCCTATACAAATGATATTTAAGACAAAAATTATGGAAGAAAATCAGAATTTATTAACTGGAGAGAAAAACATATGTGAAATATGATCCATTGAAAATTACAAAAGTTCTGTTATATATATATATTTATTTATTTATATAAGTTTTTTAGCAATGAAATATCTGAGATCTAAATATGAATCTCTAGGGCTGCCTGTTTATCACAGAAGTCATTTTTCATTCTGTCATGGCCAGGAGTGAACCATCACATTATGTTAACATTCATGCCACCAATGCTGAATTGTTTTGGAAATAGGAGTTTGGTGAATAATATTATTTTGATAAATTCTCTATGTGACTCGTCCCATGTTCACATTTTCTTTTCAAACACAGCTCTGGTTCACTGAGAGAAAGAAAACAGAGAATAATTCAGCATTTTTTTTTTTCTTTAGAATAAAGTGATTTGGATTTTAAAAATAAAAAAAAAAAGCTTTCTCTTAATTTCCAATTATAGAGGACTCATTTATTTCCCATTAATTGGGGTGGTCTCAGGCAAATCTTTTAGTAGCCCTACAACTGCTGTAGTATCAATAGCAAAGAGAACAAAAAGTCTAGATATTTTGGCTGTGATCCAGATAAGTGAATTGCCCTACTTTCTAGATGGATATGTGCATATAGACTTTGAGGGTAAAAACAGGCATAAAAATTTGTGGTTTTCAGTTGAAGGAGTGAATGAACAACTAATCTTTTCTGATATGGGAAACAACTGATAGGTCCTTTAGAGATATGAAGAACAAAACGATATTTGCAGTCTGAAGAAGGACACTGAAGACCTGCCTGTTTTTATCTTAAATTTATTTTGATCTAATGCTCCTTTCACATATTCTACATTTTATCCAAAGTGAATCACAATCTGTTAGCAAAATGTAGCATCCCATTCCCCAGTTCCAAGAGAACCTCAAAGGTTATATAGATCAATATTTATATACTTCAGGAATTCCCTGCATAACATGCCTTATAGGTGGTCATTTGAGCCTTATTTGAAGGTCACTAGGGAAAGGAAACCTAAGACCTATCCTTCAAGACAGCCCATCTTGCATCTGGATAGCTTATTTGTTAAAAAGTGAGTTTTTGCAACCAGCAGAATGTACCACATCTATAGTTCCCTACCTTTCTTCAAAGAAGAAGGTGAATTTTCTCTTCATGTTTGTAATTATGAAATTATTTAATTACTTTTTGTTATTTTCTTTTCATTTATTTTACATTACTCTTTTTGTGTGTTGTTTTCTGGTTCTTTTTACATACTGTGCATAGTTTCTTGTAGTCTTCACAATCTTTTCTGGATTCTTCATTAATTGTTCCTTTGTTTTGGGCATAGTAATATTCTTTTACATTTAAGTATCTTAGTTCATTTATAGTCATCTCTCATGCCATTAATGACTCTGGAAAACTTTACTCATAAAATAAATCTTTCTTTTATAGTAATTGTGCTTTTTTCTGGCAAAAAAAGTTTCTAAAAATATGCAGCAAGAATGACTTTCAGTATACAAGATAACCAACCATAGAGATGGGAGTACATCTACACACACACACACACACACACACACACACACACACACATGCACATATATGTATATGTATTTAATTGGCATATAAACATATAGGGACACACACACACACACACACACATATATATATGTATATATATATATATATATACATATATATATATATATATGCATGCAAGTGTATTTGTGTAAATATGTATATGCACACACATTATGTCAAGGCTTTGACATAGTTTGTTCCCTAAAGGTTTATGTTATAAAATGCCCATTTGATGTGGTCCTTATTGAGTAAATAAAATCTAGTTAGACTTGCTTATAGTGAATTCTCCCAAGCAATGAATCATATTTTTAAGTTGCATCTAAGCAACTTATGAAATATATAGTCTGGATTTGTAATCCTATGATAATATGTGAATATCATTTATCATTAAGAATATGTGAAACAAATCTTAAAGTCTTTTTTTTGCTACAAATGGATTTTATATATATATATATATGTTTTTTTTTTAATTCTGGCATCATTTCTTTATATCAAGCTATGCAGAAAAGAAATTATTTGAATGACATATATTACTTTTATTTTAAAGATTCCCCTTAATATACGATTTGTCTGGCTAAATTGGAATGGATAAAATGGGCCTCAGAATATTTTAAAGACTTTAAATATTTATCAGAAAATGCAAAGTAAAAGAAATTCTACCATTCACTAAACATTATACTTAGGTTGTTATTTGACACACAAAAAAATGGCAAAACAAATTGCATTTGTGTCCTGTTACATTGGATAGCAAAAAATAAAATTAAAATCAAACAATAAATATATGTTATTGAAACCATATCTATGGTAAATCAGCAATATTATTTGTTGCTTATAGTAGCTGATGATGTGACTATTAAAATCATGATAGTTTCTTTTTAGATTTTTATATTCAGGTAATTGTATTTTAGAAACTAAATTTGGTATCAAGAATCATTTAAGAAAAATGTTAACATTTTTATCAGTCTAATTCAAATGGCAAAATAAGCTAAGGAGAATAACTTCTTTTTGGTTTAATCAATAAAGGAGTTGTTATATTGTTTCTTAACTGTCAGTAGGAATAAGGAAGAGAACCTAGAATTGAAAAAAATAAAAACAAATGTAAAAATATTGGGGTTTTTGTATGTAATCAGGAAAAATAACAAATAAACAAATCAAATATAAAAAAGAACAGATGTTAATAAAACTTCTCTCTGTAATTCTCTTACAATTCAGTCATTAAAAAAGTCTGATCGTTTGGCCATGGAAATTTTATATTTCTTGAAAAATTATGCACAATAATTGCAAACACATACTCAATTCTATTGGAAAGGAATGTATATGTATGTGTGAGTATATGCATACACACAAAACAGGGTGCTTTGATGATCATATAGGAAATTTAGCTCAAAAGTAATTACATTTACCATTATTTTATCTTCTACAAGATTAAACTTTTATTTATCCTTCATACAAATGTAAATACTGAAAAATAAGAAAACCTTTTACTCTTTTATTTTCCTTTTAGTGTTTGGGACTTCTAGGCAATGACCACCAAAGAGTCTAGGTCCAAATACTATGACTGCAGGACTTTTGAAAGATGACCCCAAATAAGAAGATCTACTTCCTTTCTTTGATTTTTTTTAGCTCCATTCTTTCCTCCTGATAGCTTTTGATATAGGATTCTTTCAAGTCTCAGTATATTTACAAGATAAAACAAAGCTAGGCACCTTCTAATTCTATAAAATCAATTTAGGGGGCTAAAGACAGAGGGAAAAGGGAATTCTCTTGAAACTTTTAAGCTTCTTTAGGTAAATAGGAGATATGTTGAGTTATTATGGAATATTCTTTATTCACATTAATAGAAGAAAGCATGTACTATTAAACAACCAGACCTCTGGGGGTCCCAGTCATTTTAAAATAAGAGATAAATGGAGCCTCAAAGAAGGTTTCCTTCCTTTGAAAAAAAACTGGGATTACTTACTGAACTATACTGTTTCTATCCTGATTTCATCTCTACCTCATATGGCTCAGTATGGAGTTGAATACTCCAAAAATATACCAGTTGAGTACTGAATGATCACACAATTATGAAGAAGCAGTCTGACAGCTTGATTAAAAGCTAGCTTCCTTTTTTTGTTAGAACTAGTAGTCTGGAAAGTGACAATTTAGAAAGAAAAATAGATGTTTTCAATGTCACTAGATAAACTTTCAGTGTGACCCTCCCCCAATGCATGCTTTATAACAGTAATGACAGTTTGTGTAGGTAAGCACATAGAGATTTACAAGACCCCGGTTTGCATGATGAAGAAAAAATGTATTTGACATTAGGAAAGCTACATTTAAATCCACTCTCAGGTGCCTCATAACTACATAAAGGTAAATAATCCACATAATCCCCCAGTCCCTGTTTCCTCTTCTGGAAAACAAAGAACTATAAATATTTGCATCACATATCTCACTGGGCTTCTTTGCTTTGCCACCCTTAATGTTTTTGATAGATTAGGGTTTTGTGGTTGTTTTCTGACAAATGCAGTTACTTAGAGAGTCACTCTATGAGATTCCCCAAGCTTTTAGGGCAAGTTCTTGCATGGAGAGCATTCTATAAAGATATTTATAGAAAGAATCATGTGCTTGTCATGCAATTAAGTTTTTATTCAATCAGTACATTTTAAGGTGATTATTTTCCCCAAAACAGATGTCTGCCCATTTTCCTTATGAGCCCTAAAATATAATTTTAGCTCAATAAGAATCACATTGGTTTAAATTAATCTACTCCAATTTTTGGTGGTATCCCTATTACTGTTGTCATTTTCTGTCTAAAACTTCATCTCTAGATATTTTATCTCATCAATGGGAATTTAGATTATGAAAAAAGGACATGGTATAATTCTGCCACTGAATAATTTTTTCTATATCTGAGCATATATGTAAAACTGTAGAGTGTAGATTTGACAATCTGACCTGTTATATGTTAAGAAGCTCTTTTGTTATAGAGGAAATAGAGATTTCATTGTGGTTCACTTGAGCCAAATTAGTTGTGTTATTGTTTTTCACTGGATATGTAACCTTTCTGTGATCTATTTTTTTTTTCCTCCTATGGGATGTTTACAAACAGAACTAAGCAAAGATTAGCCAATAACATTGTCAGATAAGCAAGGTCTTTGAGAAATTTTATCAGTAGATATGTCATTAATTATAAATACATCTCCCGTTTTTCTCCTCAGATTACCTCAAATTAGATAAAACATATAGCTATTTTTCCCATTTCTCTGTTAATGTTTTGACATGCTGTTCAATTTTTATTTCTCTTCCTAAATCAGCTTCCATATGTTAAGCCTTAACAGTTGTTTATAATTTTAATATAGCATAAAGATAAATATTTTAATGAATTCATGTTTTGAAACTATGACATTTATCTCATACCTTTATATTATTAGAAATTTATTTTTATTCTAGGCCAAACAGAGAACTTATAAATGAAAGGCAAAGAAAAACATGTCCCTAGTAATGGAAGGTCATCTACTTCCCTTCTGTTAATGAAACACCATTCATTTTCCTGATTTCATTTTGCTATTACAAATTGCCTTCTTGACTTTTTCTTCATGTTTCTTATAATTCAAAATGCATTTTTCCCCATTTGGCCATTTAATTGGTCAAGTCCAGTAGATAGAACCATTGCCTTTTCATATCAAGTAAGTTCTAGAATTCTTAACACTTAACAGATTATTGCTTTTTGTTTCATTTCATCCTGTTAATTATTACATCATAATTACATAATTATGCTGCTGTGGTTCAATTATATTCTTGAGACCATAATATCTTCCCTCTTCTCTCCTTTTGGATGCAGTGTTTTTTAAACACTTGATTCAGTCCTCATTTACCAAATGCAAATTCAGTTAGCACAAAAGAAAAGAAGTGAGAGCTATCTGCAAAAGAATCAATACTGTGCAGAAGATGAGTTGAACATCCTCCAATTGACTTCAGAGGGTAGAATGGCCATAAGGAGAACTTAGGAGGTAGAACAGATTTAAGCTCAAGGTAAAAGAAATCATTTTTATAGCTTTTTATTTTAACAAATACATTCAAAGATGCTTTTTAATATTTACCTTTACAAAACATTTCTTCCCTCCCTCCTTGTCTCCCCTTCTCATAAGCAGAGAGCAATCTAATATAGGTTAAAAGTGTGCAATTCTTCTAAACATATTTCTATATTTGTAATGCTCTACAAGAAAAATCAGATTAAAATGTGAAAGAAAAAAATGAGAATAAAACAAGCAAACAAACAACAAGAAAGTGAAAATGCTCTGCTTTGATTCAGTATCCATAGTTCTCTCCCTGGACTGACTCAGAGGATTTTTTCTATCTTAAGTCTATTGTAATTGCTTTGAATCACCTCACTGTTGAAAGGAGCCAAGTCCATCACAATTGATCATCACTTGATCTTGTAGTTGCTGTGTACAATGTTCTTTTGGTTCTATTCACTTCACTTTTCTTCGGTTCATATAAGTCTTTCCAGGTTTTTCTGAAATCAGGCTGCTTACCATTCCCTTGGAACAACAATATTCCAATACATTCATATACTACAAATTATTCATTCCTTCCACAACTGATGGATATCCACTAAATTTAAAGGAGATAATATTTTAAAAATAAAATGATCTGAGTAGACAATAGTCTACCTTAATGGATAGAGAAGTGCTCTTCACAGTGCTCTTTAAGGGAAAGGTTAGATTACTTACTGTTCTACAAAATGGATTCTTGGTCAGATACAGGTTAATCTAGATGATCAATGAGGTCCCTTCCAATGGTGGGATTCTATAATTTTTTTGAAATAGTTAATAAATGCCTGAGGTATGTGAGATACTATACTGGGAATTGAGTGAGGGAAGTGAACAAAAAGTAAAACAATGCACAGTCTTACCAAGATCTTTTTGGATCCTGTTTGTCTGTCACCCAGTATGTTAGATATCTCTTTGAGCTTTGTGCCATATGCAATTATCATTTGACAATGCCATCTATATGTTATTGAGGTTATTGATAAAAACATATTAAATAGTACAAGGTTAAACAAAGATCTCTAAGGTACTCCATTGGAGACTACCTTCTACACTGAAACAGATTACCTTTTCTTAAATTTCCTTCCTCTAAACAACCCTGAATTCATCTAATTGCTTTTACATCTCCATCTCTATAACAGTAGCAATAGATATTTGAACCAGGGGACCAGGAGTTTCCATGGAGTATATAAGATATTAATAATAATTTTCTATATATGTGAGATATGTTAGTTTTCTTCCATTAGGAATGTGAGGTTACAAGATATGGAGGTATTATTCATTTGCTGAAGAAGCAAAAACTTCTTTGAAGCAAATGACTTAATGATGTTTAAGAAAACTTGAGGATTATCTTTCTTGATATTATGCATCATGTGTAAGGTTCTTTTAAAAAATCTGTTTGATCTTAGTTTTACTGGAATGTGTTGATAATGCCCTGTAAAAGTTAAATGACAAAATTAATATAATTATAAAGACATCAGAACTATTAAAGACATGTCCTTCTCTCTATGGGCTTCTGCCTTTCTCAACCCCTTCTTTATTTTAGGTTACTGTGTTTTATTTTAAAGAACATATGGAGATATTTATAGCAGCTCTTTTTGTATTAGCCAAAAATGGAAAATTAATGACCAAACATTTTGGCATGTGAGTGTAATAGAATATTACATCATTAGAAATGATGAAATTGACAATTTGATGGGGAAAAAAACTGAGAAGACCTTTATGAGTTAAAGCAAATCCAAGTGAAGAAGACTAAGAGAAACGTTTATAAGATAGCAACACTTAACAGACTAGAACTGATCAATAAAATGATAAATTCTCAAAAGAACAAAGATGAAAAATAGCACTAAATTCCTGATAGAGAAGTGATGAAATGAAAATGAAAAGAAAAACAGCGATCTATTATGTCAGACTATGGATATATGTATTGAAGGATTTTGTTTGTTTCCTTTTGCTACTTTACTCAATGATAGAGAAGGGTAAAAACGATGGATTATTTTTAAAATATTTTTTCATTTAAAAATGAAAATAATAAACTTAATTTTTTTAGAGAAAATAACATATGTCATTTAGCAAATATTAATTTGAGTCTTATGAAGTCAAGATTTTCCAGGAAGGAGATTGATGACATATTACAAATAGGATATTCCTTATCTTTACAGTGAGAATAGTAAAAGCATTTATTTTCCAGGCTTCTAATAAGTTTCAGATTAGAGGACCTATTTAATGTACATTATAAACAGTAAAGCGTTATTATACATATTTAAAGTTATTGGTGGGTCATTTCAAAGATTCTAGTTATGTCACTAGGATATATTAAATCCAAAATGACCAAATCAATGTATTTGTTTTTTCAAACACAAATGCATAAAACAAACAAACAAACAAAAAACAGGAAGCTTCATCCTTCTTCCATAGGAATTATTTATTCTTGTTGGTAAATGAAAAGAAAAGGAATTCTAGAAAATTTGCTTTTCTATGTTGTGTAGTGTGATTGCTTACACACTCTTCCTTCCAGCCCCACTTTCTGTCCATTTTCTTCCCCATATATTTAAAGTATTTTGCCACTAAGAGTTATTTCTTTTATGCCAGATTTTCTTGTCCATCTTCCCAGGTCTGGAATTGACACAAATAACACATACATATTTCTGAAATAAGTGGAATGGTGAGAGATATTTAGTGAGTTCAAAGAAAAGTGGTATTGACTCCTTAAATAAAGGACTAAAGAGTGTCAAATAAAGGTTAACTTGATTTAGAATCTTTATTTTTTTTTAAAAAAAAGAACTGAGAAAATTGAGAAAGAAGAATATTCTGCAAAATGTATTGCTCGCTAAAATGGCAATGGGAATAACATCAGTACATTCCAAATGAAACCTGGTGACATTTAGGCCATGTTGACAAAGGCAAAGTGGTAAATTATTGCAATTATCCAAATCATTTAGGTTAAAAAAAAGCCTAGGTAATTAAGACAAAGCTATCTTTTAGGTTGGAATTAGCAAGATTTTATTTTATTTATTTATTTATTTTTTTAATTTCATTCTTCATATGTGTAGTAAGGCATGCTTCTCCATCAAATTGGCCCTGAGTTCTAATAGACTTTAAATAGTTTGGGAGCTTTTCCTTCTTTATAAAAGTGAAAAAATCAATCTTGATTGACAGATGGACCCTTCTGTTTTATGTTTTATTGTTTGTAAAGATCAAGGCTTTGATTTCTAGCCAGCTGGCTTTCCCACAAGGACCTTAGCTTTGCTGAGTACTGATTAAAGAGCAGTGGGATATGGTGACTCTTTTGTGTGGTTCCTTTCTGAAAGGTATAGAGGCCACAATTACAGTGATCGTAGCAGTATTTGTTACATGCTGCAGGATGAATGTGGTGTTGTGAGCAAATCCAGCTTCAGGAAAAATCAAGAGATGAATAAATACAAACAACATCATGAAGTAGCTTCATTTTTCCTTGTGTTTATATTTTGGAGACAACTTCATCAAAACCTAAGCCAAGTTCATAATGAAATATTTGACCTAAGAATATTTTGTTAGTCTAGGGTATGCCATAACAAAATTAGCTTAGTATTTTTCCCTCCATCTTTCTAAGAATGATGGAGATAGCAGAGTATTTAATTTTTAAGTCTCATTAAGTTTAGCAGATCTAAGGTACCTAGATAGATCAGTTAGTGCTTTATAATTAGCTTTGTTAGTTTATTAAAATTCTAAACAATCTCTTGACATTGACAAGTCTAAATAACTAATCCTCATTCAAGGAAAAAATATCTTTCCAATTACATTTAAGAGGAAAAAAATACTGGCTTATTTTATATTCTGAGATTTTAATTATTAGTTTTTTTTTTTTTCCCCCTCTGGGCTCCATCCTTTGTACATATATATAACAAAATATATATTGCATATGTCTTACAAATTTCAAAATAATGCACATGAATTATGTATGTGTGTGTTGCTTGCACATATGTGTGCTTTTTAACCAGATTGGAGATTTCATTGGTATAGGGAAATTTCAGTGAGGGAATTTCCCTTGCCAAAAGAGATTGATGCTTACTGGATAATTCCTTGTGATACTTAGTTACTTAGTTACCTTGATCACTGAAATATTAAGTACAAAACCAATATGTGTCAAGAAGCTTAAATTCAAGATATCCTGATTTTGAGATCTGGTGTCAATAGTTATATCAATATTTATATGTGACTCCGTGTATTTAATTGCATTTACTCTGAATCCTCTCTCTCCTCTTTCTCCGCATCTGTCTCTGTCTCTTTCTTTATCTCTCTGTCTTTCTCTCTCTACAAATATATATGTAGATATATATGTATATATCTACATATATATATGCTTATATGTGTATGCACACAGTTATACATGTATATATGATGCATATATATGTCTATACAGAGATACAATATGTTGAATATTTATATATGTCTTTATAGACATACATGTGCATAGATACATTGTTTACAAATGCCTTTGCACTAATAAATCAAATGAAGTCAAAATTAGAAGGAAAAACAAAATGGGTAAATAGTTAAAGTAAATTTCTCCCATAAAAGTTTAATCTCTCAAATATATAGGGAACCGATTAAAATTTATAAAAAAAAAAAGTTATTCCTCTTTGATAAATGTTCAAAGAATATAAATAGACAGTTTTCAGAAGAAGAAATCAAAGCTTTCAATAGTCATTTCAAAATGTTCTAATTGCTGCAAATTAAAGAAATTCAAATTAAAACAACTTTGAGGTGTCATCTCACACCTATCAGATTGACTAACATGACAAGAAAGAAAAATTCCAAATTCTGGAGGAGATGTGGAAAATGGGTAAAAATGCAATGTTAGTAGAGTTGTGAACTAGTCTGTCCATTCTGGATATCAATTAAACTATACCCAAAGGATTTTAAAAATAATACTACTCTTTGATCTAGTAATACCATTACTAAGTTGTATCACAAAGAGGTCAAAGAAAAGGAGGGAAACTATTTGTAGCATCCTTTGTGTGGTGAAAAAGAATTGGAAATTAAGGAG
The DNA here is from genome assembly GCF_048593235.1 of Sminthopsis crassicaudata. Classification (NCBI taxonomy): domain Eukaryota; kingdom Metazoa; phylum Chordata; class Mammalia; order Dasyuromorphia; family Dasyuridae; genus Sminthopsis; species Sminthopsis crassicaudata. The sequence goes on along the minus strand of NC_133618.1, from coordinate 643,594,663 downwards.
ATGCCTATCAATTGGGGAATGGCTAACGAAGCTGTCATAGGTAATTGTAATGAAATACTCAGCAATGATATAATGATCAGAAGAATGGTTTTAGGAAAAAAAGCTGGGAAAAATTATATGAACTCATGTAAAGTGAAATGAGCAAAAATAGGAGGACATTGTAAATGGTAACAGCAATATTGTACAGATAATCAAATGTGAACACTAACTTAACACAATTCAAAGGGATCCATGATGAAAAAAAAAAAAAAAAAGTTATACACTTCCAGAGAGAGAACTGATAAATTCTGAATAAAGATTAAAGCATATAAAGAAAATAAAGAAAATAAAACAACAAAAACTCCCAACAAACAAAAACAAAGAAAAAACAATAACCTTTCCTTGTACTTATTCCTTCATTTGTTTATATTTTCTTTTGCAATGTTAATATTGAACTATATAGTGCATAACTTCTTAACTATTATCAATATAAAAGTGCTTGTCTTCTCAAAGAATAAAGGGAATGAAGGGAGAAAATTTATAACTCAAAATTTAAAAAATGTTAACTTCTTTATTGTATTTGGGAACTATCTAATGACAAAAAAACTATTTTTTAAAAGAATGCTTGGCAGGGTGAAGCCCCAATGGGATGAGAGTAGACAGGTCTTTGAGCTCTTTTTGGCTTACCTCAGATCATCAGATCAAGGCTCTAAATGGGTTTTGGACTGATAGAACCCGAAATTATTTGGAGTGTAACAAATTTCCAGCATAAAATATTTTGAAAGAACTTCAGAAAAGTTCTGTTTCAATCAAGTTCGGGGAGGAGATGGTGGCTGAGTGTAGATGCAGTGCTGAGACCCAGGGCTGTGTGATGTTTTTCTTTTTTCTTTTTTTCATGATGGAGAATCCCATTGTGGAAACTTCTTCCACTAATAAAGACCAGTAAATATTTTATGACATAGAGTCTTTGTGTGCTGTCTGGTGGGTACCAAGAAGTTAAGTGATTTGCCTTTGGGCACTCAGTTAGTATATATCAGAGGCAAGTTTTTTTTTTTTTAATTTTATAATTATACATTTTTTGACAGTATATATGCATGAGTAATTTTTTTTATAACATTATCCCTTGTATTCATTTTTCCAGATTTTCCCCTCCCTCCTTCTACTCTCTCCCCTAGATGACAGGCAATCCCATACATTTTACATGTGTTACAGTATAACCTAGATATAATATGTGTGTGTAAATCCAATTTTCTTGTTGCACATTAAGTACTGGATTCCGAAGGTATAAGTAACCTGGGTAGGTAGACAGTAGTGCTAACAATTTACATTCACTTCCCAGTGTTCCTTCTCTGGGTGTAGTTGTTTCTGTCCATCATTGATCAGCTAGAAGTGAGTTGGATCTTCTCTATGTTGAAGAAATCCCCTTCCATCAGAATACATCCTCATACAGTATTATTGTTGAAGTGTATAGTGATCTTCTGGTTCTGCTCATTTTACTCAGCATCAGTTCATGTAAGTCTCTCCAAGCCTTTCTGAATTCATCCTGCTGGTCATTTCTTACAGAGCAATAATATTCCATAGCCTTCATATACCATAATTTACCCAACGATTCTCGAATTGATGGACATCCATTCATCTTCCAGTTTCTGGCCACTACGAAAAGAGCTGCTACAAACATTTTGGCACACACAGGTCCCTTTTCCCTCTTTAGTATTTCTTTGGGATATAAGCCCAGTTAGAAGCACTGCTGGATCAAAGGGTATGCACAGTTTGATAACTTTTTGGGCATAATTGCAGATTGCTCTCCAAAATGGCTGGATTCTTTCACAACTCCACCAACAATGCATCAGTGTCCCACATCCCCTCCAACATTCATCATTATTTGTTCCTGTCATCTTAACCAATCTGACAGGAATGTAGTGGTATCTCAGAGTTGTCTTAATTTTCATTTCTCTGATCAGTAGTGATTTGGAACACTCTTTCATATGAGTGGATATAGTTTCAATTTCGTTATCTAAGAATTGTCTGTTCATTTCCTTTGACCATTTATCAATTGGAGAATGGTTTGATTTCTTATAAATTAGGATCAATTCTCTATATATTTTGGAAATGAGACCTTTATCAGAACCTTTAACTGTAAAAATATTTTCCCAACTTGTTACTTCCCTTCTAATCTTGTTTGAATTAGTATTGTTTGTACAGAAACTTTTTAGTTTGATGTAATCAAAATCTTCTGTTTTGTGATCAATAATGATCTCTAGTTCTTCTCTAGTTATAAATTCCTTCCTCCTCCACAGGTCTGAGAGGTAGACTATCCAGAGGCAAGTTTTTAAACCAGGTGTCCTTCATTGCAAAGCTAGTCTTTTATCCCCTATGGCATACCACTGTACTTCACTTGTAATAATTTTTATGGAGTATAACATAAGGAAAAATTAAAGATTTCTGTTATGAATGTGATATTCCTCTCAGATTATACAGACCTTCAGCTCATGCTTTTGCTTGAAGGTTGCTACCTTTAATCTAATCAGTCAGTCAGATCTTCTTGTCAGGATGATATTATCATAACATTAATGTATTGAGTGTCATCACAACCAAACATTATTTTATAATTATATGCAATGAGAAGATACCATCAGTGACTTCCATATATAAGAATTCGCGGAATTCTTTATCTTGAGTATTATAATTCCCACAGAAAGAATAGCATACATAATTTTGAATCTCTGGGTCAAAATGAATGTAGCTACTAATTGTCTTTTTGGCTATTTTATTTGGCAGTTTCATATATGACAGCCTTTCAGATCTGTTTTAAGTGATCAGTTTTCAGGTCTCAGATTCATAAATGCACACACATACACATAAGCACAATTCCACTGCATTAGGCAGATCTTACATCAATTAATAGCAGAGTTCAACAATGCTGATCTAATTGCAGTAGGTATATAATGGTAGATTATACTCTATGGTATGGGAATCATAAGTATATGAAATCCTGAGTCAAAATTTCTTTATATTTTGGATAAACATGACTGAAAGTCTAATGATAAGTAGAGGAGAAGAGGCATAATGAATGGTTGTAGCATTGTTCATTAAATATCATGGTGCGTTTTTGCCATGAACTGTGCCACTCACTATTTTTCTTTCCCTCCTAGTCTGTCACTCTCCTTCTCCTTTGGACATACCCACGAGTTTAATTATTCTAACACACAGAGAAAGCTTCTTTCCTTGAACAATGGAACATGTCTCATTCCCTTTCCTCCAAACTCTCTTTCAGGAAGGTTATTGCATTTGAAAGGAAGATAAGACTGTAATAAACCATATAGCTAAACTTAACTTTGCATGCCATTGAAAAAATGTCAGTGTATTAATTTTCTGGTTAAAATTCTAGGAATACAGAAGTTAATTGAAAGGGAATTGCTACACATTTGGGCAACTGGTTACACATATAGATTGTGAAATTTGAAATATGCGCATAAATGATAAAAAATAAAAATATTGTGGATCACTAAAAGTAGATTTCCCATTTGATGTTGAAGAGTAAAGTGTTAAAATATGGTACAGTTAATGTGGTGAAATAGAATGAATTACTAACTTCATTATAAATTAAGCTTTTGTAGATTTGGGGTTTCTCATTCTTTTGCATCACTCTATACTTCTGGGTGAAATTTTAGGATGGTGTAAGTATATTTTAATATTTGCTGCTATTGACTGAAATAAATAGTCAATGTGTGAAATGTAACTTTACAAGTATACAACTTCCATTGGTTAAAAAAAAAAATACCAGGCTCAAATTT